>NW_012116265.1:25150662-25162701 GCF_000951035.1 Colobus angolensis palliatus
AACCTCTGCCTCCCAGGTTTAAGCGATTCTCCGGCCTCAGCCTCCTGAGTAGCTGGGATTACAGGTGTGTGCACCACCATGCCCAGCTATTTTTTGTATTTTTAGTACAGAGGGGGTTTCGCCATGTTGGCCAACCTTGTCTTGAACTCCTGACCTCAGGTGATCCACCCGCCTCGGCCTTCCAAAGTGCTAGGATTATAGGTGTGAGCCATGGTGCCCAGCCTACTTTCCTCTAGTTTCACTCGAACCACCCGTTGTTAACTGTAGATCAGGATTTCTCAACATGTTGGGCTGGATAATTCTTTGTGGGAGGAGATGTCCCACGTGTTGTGGGATATTTAGCAACATTCCTGACCTCTACCCAGTAGATCCAGCAGCACCTTCCCCTCCAAGTTGTGACAACCAAAATTGTCTCCAGACATTGCCAAATGTACTGTGGGAAACAAATCATCCCCAGTTGAGAACCACAGCTCTACATCTATAGCTAGGGTTAGATCCCGGCGTGTTCCACAGTCTGACTGGGAAGAAATAACTTATTCTTTCAATATTTTGCTAATTTTTATCTGCAGAAATGTGGAGAACATGTGAAAGAGAGGATTCTTCCTTTCTAAGAAGGAAATAGACCAAGAAGACAGAATGTAACACTGGATTTGGTTGAATTGTTAGCATGGGTGCTTTTACCACAAATTCTGGATTTAATGTGTCAGCTTGTGCAGCTGGAAACCTCTCTAATAGTTACTTGGTTAGTTGCCTGAAATTTTATTTCAGCAGTAGGCTACTTTCAATAGTGTTGAGATGCAAGAACTTTGTGACATAATTTAGAAGGAGCAATCCCAAAGCTTAAGGAGATAGAAATGTTAGAGTTCATAACATTTGAATTCATAACGTATGAATGGCCACCATCTCACTATATCACCTAAGAGATCCCAGAGGACATGCTCTTCACTAAGGCACTGAGAAATACATTAGCGGATGGACACCAATATCCGTGTAAATGCTATGGTCGCTGTTTTCTGTAGGTAGATATGGTAAAGGAAGACGTTATAGTTGAGATGGGTTCCCTGATATTGATGGAGGTGATGGGATCCTGGGGTAACAGAGGACAAAGACAATGTGGGTCAAGGGACAATGTATAGACTCCCTTTCAGAGTATAGTATGAAAAGAAGGGGATAAAGAGTGGCTTTACAGTATAGAAACCTGACAAACACTACTTATCAAGGCGATAAGTCATGCTGGCAGTATGTGTAGTTGACATGATTTGATGAGAATGGCATTTCACCTTTATGGCTTTACTTCCGAAAGCACATAACCCCAGTCTAATAATGAAATAAATATCAGTCAAAACTCAACTGAGGTCAGATATGGCTCACACCTGTAATCCCAACACTTTGGGAAGCAAAGGTGGGTGGATCACTTGAAGCCAGGCGTTCAAGTCCAGCCTGATCAACAGGGTGAGACCTTGGTTCTATAAAAAAAAAATTTGGGGGCCAGGCGCGGTGGCTCAAGCCTGTAATCCCAGCACTTTGGGAGGCCAAGACGGGCGGATCACGAGGTCAGGAGATCAAGACCATCCTGGCTAACACGGTGAAACCCCGTCTCTACTAAAAAATACAAAAAACTAGCCGGGCGAGGTGGCGGGCGCCTGTAGTCCCAGCTACTCGGGAGGCTGAGGCAGGAGAATGGCCTAAACCCGGGAGGCGGAGCTTGCAGTGAGCTGAGATCCGGCCACTGCACTCCAGCCTGGGCCACAGAGCAAGACTCCGTCTCAAAAAAAAAAAAAAAAAAAAATTTTAAAACAATTAGCTGGGCATAGTGGTGTGTGCCTGTAGTCCCTGCTACTTGGGAAGTTCAGGCAGGAGGATCACTTAAGCTTGGGAAGAGGAGCAGGAGGTCACAGTGAGCCAAGATCGTGCCACTGCCCTCTAACCTGGGTGACAGAGTGAGACGCTGTCTCAAAAAATAAAATGAAATTAAAAAAAAAAAAAAAGTTGAGTGACATGATACCAAATACTTGACCAGTACTCTTCAAAACTGTTAAAGTTATCAAAAACAACGAAGTCTGGGAACCGGTCACAGCCAGGAAGAACCTAAGGAGACATGATGACTAAATGTAATGTGGTGTCCTTAATTAGATCCTGGAACAGAAAAAGGACGTTATATAAGAGATAAAGTAATCTGAGTAAAGTATGAACCTCAGGTAATAATATTGTATCAATATTGGTTCATTAATTGTGGCAAATGTACCATACTAAAATAAGATATTAATAATAGAGGAAGCCAGGTGCAGTGGTTCACACTTGTAATCCCAGCACTTTGGGATGCTGAGTTGGGCAGATCACCTAAGGTCAGGACCAGCCTGGTCAACATGGTGAAAGCCCATCCTTCCAAAAATCAAAAATTAGCAGGGTATGGTGGCGGGTGCCTGTAATCCCAGCTACTCAGGAGACTGAGGCAGGATAATTGCTTGAACCCGGAAGGCAGAGGTTGCAGTGAGCCAAGATCACACCATTTTACTCCAGCCTGGGCGACACAGCGAGACTCCATCTTAAAAAAAAATAAAATAAAATAGAGGAAATTGGGTGTGGGGTATATGGAAGCTTTCTATACTCTCACTGCAAGTCTTCTGTAAATCGAAATCTATTTTCAAATAAAAATTTCATATCAAAAATTAAAAACACGATGTGGGCATCATAATGAGCCAAAGGAATGAAATGGCATTCAGAAAGTTCTAATATATGAGACTCTTTGGCAGTGTTAATTGATCCTGGTGTCCGTAGTTAAATGGACAGCTTGAGAAAATGTTACTGGAATTCATTTATTGTATATCCTAGTAAGCCCCTGCTGGACCAAACACAAACTGAACAAAACACATCAGAAAATAACTCTCTGAATGCACCGGAGAATGGGCAAAAGTAGATAGATTCTGACAGGGAGTTAACATCTAAAAGAAAGCAATAGCATGAGGTGAATTTTCCATCGTTTACCATCTTTTAGCTTGAGGGCAGGCTTCAGTGAGTGCTACTTGTGGTGCTAAAACACTGATTAAAAAAAAAAAAAAAAATCCACAGTATTTCTGGCCAGAAAAACAAGAGGCAAGAGTTGGGAGAAAAATAGCTGCTGGACGGTGAGAAGGAATTCAAGAAAGGAGAGACGCAGAGAAGGGGAGCCATATTATTTGCGTTTTAATACTGTTCAGCTTTCTGGAGAACCCCTGAAACACACATGTTTTGGGTACACCTCAAGTAACCCAACCAAAGATGAAAGAACTGAACTGAGATTTGCTGTGCAGCCCAGAGTCAGAGTTTGCAATTTGAGTCCATCTAAATTAATGGCATGCTAAACAAACAAACAAACAACAACAAAAAACCACATAACAGGCCAGGTGAGGTGGCTCATACCTGTAATCCCAGCACTTTGGGAGGCCGAGGTGGGTGGATCATCTGAGGTCAGGAGTTTGAGACCAGCCTGGCCAACATGGTGAAACCCCGCCACTACTAAAAAAAGACAAAATTAGCCAGGTGTGGTGGCACATGCCTGTAATCCCAGCTACTTGGTAAGCTGAGACAAGAGAATCATTTGAACCTAAGGGGCAGAGGTTGCAGTGAGCCAAGATCGTGCCACTGCAGTCCAGGCTGGGCAACAGAGTGAGATTCTGTCTCAAAAGAAAAAACAAAGAAAAAAAAAGCTATTCAACTTTCTGGAGATCTGGAGAACCCCTGAGTCATACATGCTTTGGGTACACTGCAAGTAACCCAACCAAAGATAAAAGAACTGAACTGAGATTCACTCTGCAGCCCAGAGTCAGAGTTTATAATTTGAGTCCAACCAAATTAATGGCATGCTACAACAAACATTTAACGACAGGGTCTCACTATGTTGCTGAGGCTGGAATACAGTGGTTATTCACAGGTGTGATAATAGTGCACTACACTACACTCCTGGGCTGAAGTGGTCATCCTGCCTCAGCCTCCCAAGTAGCTTGAACTACAGGCATATGCCACTGCAACTGGCTTTCAACTCCTTAAGGAACATAATAGTATCTACTGTTCACAACTTAACATTTACAATGTTCAGAAAACAACTCAATTATTAGACAAATGACTGGGTGTGGTGACTTACACCTGTAATCCTACTGCTTTGGGAGGCTGAGGTAGGAGGATGGCTTGAGCCCAGGAGTTTGAGACCAGCCTGGGTAATATAGGGAGACCTCGTCTCTGAAAAAAAAATTTTTTAAATTAACCGAGCATGGCGGCACACACCTGTAATCCCAGCTACTCAGGAGGCTGAGGTGGGATGATCACTTGAGCCCAGTAGTTTGAGGCTGCAGTGAGCCATGAGTGCACCACTGCACTCTAGCCCAGGTGACAGAGGGAGACCCTGTCTCAGAAATAAACAAAATTATTTGACATATGAAGAAACAAAACTATGTAGCACATCTTTTCAAGAGAAAAGATAATCAACAGAGACTGACACTGATAGGCCATAAATGCTGCAATTGTCCTGATTTAAAAGCAGATATTGCAACTACATTCAATGATGTAAAGGAAAAAATTATCTTTCCGCATGACTCATTACCCAGAAGCATCTAGCCTGGTGGAATGATGGATTAGCCTACTGATGGCTTAGTTTCCGCATTAGCACCTGTTGAGAGATAGTGTCCTGAAAGACTGTAAGTTCTGTCTTACAAAATTCCATATATATTCCCGTATATCATGCTGTTTCTCCCACAGCCAGAATGCACGAGTCCAGGAATAAATGGTTGGACATGTAAGTGACTTTTCTCATTCTTACACGTAATAACCAACTTCTGGGATTTTTACTTCTCACGTCTGCAACTTTGAGTTCTGCAGGTTTGGAGAACTTTGTTTCCACAGAGAAATGCTTCTATCATGAAACACAACACTAGCTCCATTGAATGAGAAGCTGAGATACCACCTGGCCATTTTGGGCTCTGAGGAGCCACTGAACCAATAGCCAAGAAGATATTGCTCAACTGGCTGAAGCGATTGATCCTAATTACCGAGAGGGAATTGAGTCTCTGTTACACAATGAGGACATGCACCCAGGAGTTTCTCTTGAATCTAGGAGATTCTCTGGGGAGCCTCTGAGCACTTCCATGTTTAATAGGAAAGATTAATGGAAAATTAAGGCAACCAGAAAAAGGCAGAATGCTGGAGAAAATTTAGATCCTTCAGGAATGAAGGTTTGGTTCCCCACCAGGTAAAGAACCTAGACCAGAAAAATAGGTTCTTGCAGAGGATAAAGAAAATAATGAGTGCAGAACGAACATGGTGGCTCACCCCTATAATCATAGCACTCTGGGAGGCCAAGGTGGATGAATCACTTGAGTTCAGGAGTTGGAGACCAGCCTAGGCAACACAGTGAAACCCTGCTCTACTGTATATATATGTGTGTGTGTGCGTGTGCGTGTGTATATTTATTTATACACACGCACACGCACACACACACATATATATACATGTATACACACACACACACACACACACAGAAATTAGCTGGGCATAGGCTACTCGAGAGGCTGAGGCAGGAGAATCACTTGGGTCCTAGAAGTGAAGGTTGCCGAGCAATGGCCGAGGTCGTGCCATTGCACTCCAGTCTGAGTGACAGGAATGAAACCTCGTCTCAAAAAAGAAAAAGAAAGAAAATAATGAACGTATAGTGGAAAACAAGTTATAAATGTCAACTATGACATCATGACCACTTAAAGAAATGAGCACACTAACATCTAAGCATATGTTCTTCCAACTTTTTATGTGTGTACAAAAAAGGTAATCTCTCTTCTGATTTCCCTTATTGTTTCATAGTAATGATTGCTGGTGATGATTGACTTGACAATTTGTCTTTAGGTTTCAATATATTCAGGTAGGACCTTGGCTGAATTTGAGAAGTATTAGCATTGCCTATATATGAATACTGCAACTGTGACTCAATGGCAAGGACATTTGCACTTGATGTTTCCTCTGCTTGGAAGGCTCTTCCCTAGATATCCATGAGTGCTTCTCCCTCACCTCCCTTAAATCTTTATTCAAATGTCACTTTTCTCAGTGACATATTCCCTAACCACCCTATTTAAATTCCATAGTTCTTATCACTACCTAACATATTATAGGCCAGGCACAGTGGTGCACTTTGGGAGGCTGAGGCAGGCAGATTGCTTGAGCCCAGGAGTTCCAGGCTAGGCTGGCCAACATGGTAAAACCTCGTCTCCACTAAAAATACAAAAAGTAGCTGGGCATGGTGGCGCAGACCTGTAGTCCCAGCTACTGGGGAGACTGAGGAAAAACATATTATACACCAGGCATGGTGGCTCACGCCTGAAATCCCAAGCACTTTGGGAGGCCAAACCGGGTGGATCACTTGAGGTCAGGAGTTCGAGACCAGCCTGGCCGACATGGTGAAACCCTGTGTCTACTAAAAATACAAAATTAGCCCAGCATGATGGGACACACCTGTAATCTCAGCTACTCAGGCAGCTGAAGCAGGAGAATCACTTGAACCCGGGAGGCAGAGGTTGCAATGAGCCAAGATTACGCCATTGCACTCCAGCCTGGGCAACAGAGTGAGACCCGTCTCAAAAAAAAATATATATATATACATATATATATATATATGTATATATTTTTAAATTTTACTTCTTTACCTTAGTTGCTTTCTGTGTCCCACTGCCTTTAGAATATAAGCTTCTTAAGGGTAGGGAATATTATCCATCTTGTTCATGGCCATATCATCAGGGCATAAAACAGTGTACTCAAGAAATATTTATTGACTATGGGACACTATACTATGCAGGAATTTAAAATAATGAGGTAGATATAGATGGTTTGGCTCTGTGTCTGCACCCAAATCTCATCTCAGATTGTAATTCCCAGAATCCCCATGTGTTGAGGGAGGGAACTGGTGGGAGGTGATTGGATCATGGAGGTGGTTTCCTTCATGCTGTTCTCATGATAGTGAGTGAGTTCTCACGAGATCTGATGGTTTTATAAGTGTTTGACAGTTCCTCCTTCACACACTCTGTGTCACCTGCCTCCATTTAAGACGTGCCTGATTCCCCTTCCGCCATGATTGTAAGCCTCCTGAGGCCTCCCCAGCCATGTGGAACTGTGAGTCAATTAAATTTTATAAATTACCCAGTCTTGGCTGTCTCTTTATAGCAATGTAAAAACAGACTAATACAATATATAAATGCTAAACTGTTAATCATGGTTTCCTCTCAGAGGGTAAGTGGGATTGGGAGAGGGGATAAATATGAATTTTAACTTATTACCTAAGTTAAAAAAATTTTTTTCAATGTTGAGAGACACTTGACAAACTTAATTACTTAAGAAGAAAGGTTAGCACTGGAGTGGATTAATGTATAGTAGAAAGTGGGGATAACTGATGGAATGATTTAATGATAAAATGAGAAAGTAACATGAGATGGTTCTTGGATAAGATGGTGCTTGGATAAGGAGTTTTGCAATGGAGATGACACAGGGCAGGCAAGCCCCAAAGTGAATCTTAGCCTGCAAGAGTTCTTGGCTTTGCTCAGGAAGGAATTCAAGGGCAAGCCAAAGATAGAGGAAAGCAACTTTATTGAAGAGGTAGTGTTACAGCTCTATGACTGCTCCTTCCAAGCAAGGCTATCCCCATGCCATGGGCAGAGGAGCAGCCCAGGACAGTTTTGCAGTCATATTTATACGCACTTTTTTTTTTTTGAGAGAGAGAGAGAGAGCCTCACTCTGTCACCCAGGCTAGAGTGCAGTGGTTCAAGCTCGGCTCACTGCAACCTCCACCTTCCAGGTTTAAGTGATTCTTCTGCCTCAGCCTCCTGAGTAGCTGGGATTATATGCACCTGCCACCACACCTGGCTAATTGTTGTATTTTTAGTAGAGATGGGGTTTTGCCATGTTGGCCAGGCTGGTCTTGAACTCCTGACCTCAGGTGATCTGCCCACCTCAGCCTCCCAAAGTGCTGGGATTATGGCGCCCAGCCTATACCTACTTTTCATTGCATGCAGATTAAGAGGAGGTTTATGTAGAAATTTCTAGGGGAGGGGTAGTAATTTTTGTGTCATTGGGTCATTGCCATGGAAGAGTGGTAATGGCAGGGTGTTGCCATGGCAACGGTAAATTGACATGGCATACTGGTGGATGTGTCTGATTGAAAACTGCTTTCACCCTGGCCCCATTTCAGCTAGTCCTCAATCTGGTCCAGTGTCTAAGCCTTATCTCTGGAATTGAGTCCCGCCCCCTGCCTCAGAGAGACCTGGTTGGAGTCCTCAGCTCATGGCTTCCATGATCCTTGTGAAGCAGATAGGGAGGTCAAGGCTAAGGGCAAGGGCTTGGGTAGTATGCTCAATTTCTGAGGGTTTAGAAAATATGTTATGGTCCTATTAACAAAATTACTTTATGTAATCCTTGCTCAGTTCCATGAGGTGTCATTATCTCTACTTTACAGTATTATTCTACTCTACAATGTAAAAACAGAAGCACAGTGATTATATAATTTGTATAAGACTACTGAGCTGATGAATGATGGAGCCATTTTAGAAAGTTCTAACCCAGGCCTCTCTGACTTCAATTTACCGACCTCATTTAGGCCTCATGTTCCTCCATAATGAAGTATAAATAGTCCAGTGGCCCCGTTTTCTAACACAAGGGTCCCACAGCAGAGTGGGATGGGCATGTCCAGGGTACGCATGATGATCCATTAGGGCATTGGAAGGCAATGTTAGATTTCTATTTATAGTTTTTAAATCTAAAAGAAGTTCAGCTTTGCTAGTATTTAATATGCAGATAGATGCTGGCATCCTTATTTGGTCTGGATGCCAGCTGGTTATGAATCATTTCAATACTTGAGAGAGACACAGGAGTTCCACAGCACAGATGGAATGATAGTAGTGCTTCCCCATATTATATTTTTTTGTGCCTAAGGGATGACATCAATATGTTAACTTTTGTAGAAATAAGACTTTTACATAGCAGAATCTTTATAATACAGTAGTCTATGATGAAATAGTGATTGATGATGAAGATGTTTGACTTCACTCAGAGGTTTTCTTGGTCTTTCTTGTTAGAGTATTAAAAATAGAATCTATAAATAACTTGCACTTTTCTTTGACAAAAAGACAAGCATTCAAACTGTGTTGCCTTTTTCAATGATAATAAGGTGGCTGTCAGTAGTATGCTATTTATAGATACTAATAAGTAATATTTTAAAATTCCATTTCTTTAAGGTAGGGTTGATATTTTCACAAGTGGGGAAACAACTGCTTTTGGGAAAGCTATTGCAAAATTTTTCAAAATATATATTTGGAAATGTGTATTTGGAAATGTTTCCATTTTGGTGTGACTTTTTTTGCTAAAAATTATATAAGTATGTAACTTATAGCAATGCTCATATATAAAATATAGTGTTTTCTGATTAATTGCAAAGGCAGCTGACTATCATGGAAGATAAAAATTAGCTGAATTTCAGTAAAATCCTTCACAAATTAGTGAATGAAATTGAAAAACTAATTCCCTTATTGAGTAAGCCCAGACAATAATTCATCCATTTAGAGTTCATATTTTTGTCAGGTTTTATTTACATCAAAACCAAGTAATAAGCTAAACAGATCATAGAAACAAGCCTTTGAAATTATCATTATTATTATTATTATTATTATCATCATCGAGATTGAGTCTCACTCTGTTGTCCAGGCTGGAGTGCAGTTGTGCAATCTCAGCTCATTGCAACCTCCACCTCCCAGGTTCAAGCAATTCTCCTGCCTCAGCTTCATGAGTAGCTGGGATTACAGACGCGCGCCACCACACCCAGCTAATTTTTTGTATTTTTAGTAGAGACGGGGTTTCACCATGTTGCCCAGGCTAGTCTTGAGCTCCTAACCTCAAGTGATCCGCCTGCCTTGGTCTCCTAAATTGCTGGGATTACAGGCATGAACCACTGTGCCCTGCCTCAAATTATAATATTGTAATGTGCTAAACCACAATATCAGAAATAAAGCAGGGTCAATAAAGTTGCTCTTAAAAATAAATTAGTTACAGCAAAAAAAAAAAAAAAAGGCTTTTATTGGCTGGGCAGGTGGCTCACGCCTGTAATCCCAGCACTTTGGGAAGCTGAGGCAGGCAGATCACCTGAGGTTAGGAGTTCAAGATCAACCTGGGCAACATGGTGAAACCCCCGTCTGTACTAAAAATACAAAAAGCAGTTGGGCATCATGGCACACACCTGTAATCCCAGTTACTCAAGGGGCTGAGGCAGGAGAATTGCTTGAATCGGTTAGAGGTTACAGTGAGTTGAGACCATGCCACTGCACTCCAGCCTGGGCAACAGAATGAGACTCTGTCTCAGAAAAAGAGGGTTTTTTTGGTATAGATAATAAACATAATTTTTATATGCATACATAAATGTGTATATTTTAAGTAAAGAAACAGGTAACAAATATATGCATCAACATAGAAATAAAAATTAGAATATGGATGATTTTACATACAATGTTGTAGCACTGTCTGCCAGCCTGTGGTGGTGGTTCTGCATACAGGCAAGAAGGAAACATATATATATGTGTGTGTGTGTGTGTGTGTGTATGTTTCACACATTCATCTATCTATATATTCACACACACAAATAAATATATATACTATACAATGACATATATGTGTATATAAAATAATATACATAAATATAAATATATGTATAAAATATAGCCAGGCAGGGTGGCTGGCACCTGTAATACCAGCTACTCAGGAAGCTGAGATGGAAGAATCACTTGAGGCCAGGAGTTTTGCAACAGCCTGAGCAATATAGCAAGACTCTGTCTCTTAAAAAATAGATAAGTAAATAAAATAAACATAATGCAACAAACACACACACCAACACACATGCAGATGCACTTACATTTATACTAGGGGCTCTCTTGCCACATACTGGCAGGGAAGGGGAACAAAATGGCCATAGGAGTCTTTCTTTGTCAGTTCCATGTGACCCCATGCTGCTAGCAAACACGAGACCACCGCCTTTTAACCAGAACCAGCCCAGGTGGCATCACCCTCCAGTGGGAAAGCGGTTCACTTCTCTCAGATCTGACAGTCAGGACAGGTGGTCTTCTTTGGAACACTTCAGGTGGGGTCCATACAATGGTGTCCCAGTTTGGGTGGGTAGAGAAGAGGCTTTCTGTACAGAGGAAGGAAGGCTAGGTCTGAGCCCTCAGAATGTACTAGGGGCAGAGTGAGTGTGGGTGGGGTAAAATGGTACCAGGCTGGAGAGACAGTCAGGCCAGGGTTTGACTGCCCTGACAGCCACTGGAGGATTTTGGGGGCCAGGAAAATGAACCTCTGACACTGAAGGCTACACAGTCCTCAGTAAGCCTGTTCTGGCCAGTTCCAGCTGGATCTAGAGGACTCTCCAGGGCTTCAGCAAGGCCAAAGAATACCTGGATTATAGAAACCTGAGGAGATAGATGCCTGAGGCCTCTTCCACAAGTTTGAGAAGCACAGAAAACAGGTATTTGGCTTGACAAACGCCTATGGACTTCAAAGTAGGTGTCAGACAAAGAAATCTAGAGGCAGACCACTGGGCCCTGCCACCCCAAGTCAATGGATGATACTTGTTCCCAAAGTAGGGCCTGGCTTGTAGGGCAAGATAGGGCCATTACAAACAAAATGTTAGATTTTAAAATACTGTGTTTATTTCGGCATCATCAGCATTTTGTCCTTTAACTTTAAAACATCTTTGTCATTTTAAAAGGTATACAACACATTAGGACTGTATTACATGCTTCTAATGTATGAATAACTTAGGGTGCATGTTGAAAAATATTTAAAGGAAAGTTTGTGATTCAGTAATGTAGAGATCATTATTCAAATGCAGGGTTTCTCAGCCTGGGCACTATGTACACTTTGGGCTGGAGAATCTTTTCTTGTGAGGAGTTTTCCAGTGCATTGTAAGATATTTAGTAGCATCTTAGGCGTCAACCCACTAGATGCCAGTAGCAGCACCCCCTCCTCTACAGTTTTGACAACCAAAAATGTCTC
>NW_012116265.1:25163281-25174158 GCF_000951035.1 Colobus angolensis palliatus
CAGGCTGGTCTTGAACTCCTGACCTCAGGTGATCCACCTGCCCTGGCCTCCCAAAGTGCTGGGATTACAGGCGTGAGCCACTGCACCTGGCCAAAAACTTCTTTATTCCAATGTAACCGGTTGGTTTATGCCTTATCTGACAACCTTAAAAGAGAGGGGAAGAGGGGCAACATCCTTCCCCAATTGAGAAGCATCATTCTTTTTTCTTTTCTTTTCTTTTCTTTCTTTCTTTTTTTTTTTTTTTTTTTTTGAGACACAGTCATGCTCTGTTGCCCAGGCTGGAGTGCAGTGGCACAGTCTTGGCTCACTGCAACCTCAGCCTCCCGGGTTCAAGTGATTTTCCTGCCTCAGCCTCCTGAGTAGCTGGGATTACAGGTGTGTGCCACCACACCCAGCTAATTTTTGTATTTTTAGTAGAGATGTGATTTCACCACGTTGGCCAGGCTGGTCTCGAACTCCTGACCTCAAGTGATCCACCCACCTCAGCCTCCCAAAGTGCTGGATTACAGGCGTGAGCCACCGCACCCAGCCTCTTTTTTCCTTTTTTAAAGCGATGAAGTCTCACTACGTTGCCCAGGTTGAAATGTAATGACTATTCACAGGTGTGGTTATAATGCATTGCAGTCTTGAACTCCTGGGCTCACACAGTCCTCCTGCCTCAGCCTCCCTAGTAGCTGGAGCTACAGGTGTGTACCACATCTCGCTCAAGAACTGCCATCTGAATGAATTATTATGCCTATAATATTCCCTACAACATTACTTCTCTCCCAGCCTCATCCTACGTTCCCTTCCTTCCCCTTCCAAATTCTTCCACTGTGGTCTCTGGAACTAATGATCCATAACCTGCAAAAGTCCCTGCCATTCTCAAGCATTTCCCCCAATTTCTTATCTTTATTAAAATCTGGTGCTCTCTTAAAGGTATTTTCCCTTTTGCTCATCTAAATGGTAGCTTTTTGTGCTCTCAATTTTCACATACCTCAAAGATGAGAAGTGTAAGGAAATTTGGAATAAGCAAAAATGTAACTGGTATTTCCAGTGATAAACTATACATTCTTTAGAGCACACCTTTCCAAGGCACCTGATTCTACCCTTTTATTGCTTGTGAGGTATTGTACAACTCTGTAAATTGTAAATAACTGACAGCAGTGCAAGATAATTCTTATCTTTAGATATGCAAGTAAATTCTGTCCAGTGGCAGTTGAATTGACTTGCCTCTCCTACAGTGGGATGAAGGCAGTTTTACCTGCATTTTCCAGTTCATTTCCGTATGCCTGATCTATAAATGTGGATTCACCTTGGACATTTAACTGTTCTGTCATTAATCATGAGTTAACTAAAACTTTTAACACATTTCATTTTATATCTTAATGGGAGTCATAATTTTACCTTAAAAAAAGTTTTTCCTTTAACAGTGGTGGGGTTGTTATTCATTTGCTTCCCATTCCTATTTCCAGACTACTATTCTCTCTGTACTCTAAAAGGAAAAGCCAACTTCTCTGAGGTCTGTGCCACTCACCTGCCCCTCTCTCTTCCTCATCTCATTGCTTTCATCTATTGCCCTTCCTGTAACTCCCTGCTCAGTCAGGCAAAGACGGCGGCCTATGATTCCACTCCACCACAAGCCCTGCCATTATCCTGGGTGACTTCAACAATCAAAAGGATGATCCATCCACCAAGGCCCTTGAGGCTCATTCCCTTGATCTCCTCAACATCCTTCTTATTAACTCCACCTGAGCAGCCCACGCCTTTTCATCATCCTTGGACCTTGTCATCATCTGTAACCATGCCACTTCCAGAATCTGTAATTCAAGCATCTTCTTTGACCACAAACTCCTCTCCCTCCAACTTGTCTGTGATGGGGTTCAGGACGCACTACCCCAAAATATGGCACCATGGCATATTCAATATTTTAAGCTGAAGGAGTTTGAGAAAATGGTAGAAGCAGGAAAGTCACTCTCACTCCCCTACTACCCCTTGTCCCCAGGGGGCAGGTAGGCCTTAAAACCTAGAAAGGGGCCGGTCGCGGTGGCTCACGCCTGTAATCCCAGCACTTTGGGAGGCCAAGGCCAGTGGATCATGAGGTAAGGAGATCAAGACCATCCTGGCTAACACGGTGAAGCCCCGTCTCTACTAAAAATACAAAAAAATTAGCGGGGCGTGCTGGTAGGCGCCTGTAGTCCCAGCTACTCGGGAGGCTGTGGCAGGAGAATGGCGTGAACCCGGGAGGTGGAGCTTGCAGTGAGCCGAGATCACACCACTGCACTCCAGCCTGGGTGACAGAGCTAGACTCTGTCTCAAAAATAAAAACAAAAATAAAAACCTAGAAAGGGTTTTCTGACCATCCCTCAAGGCAGGTCATAAGATCTTCATTGAAAGGTACCCTAACCTGGAGGAAAGGAGCATTTTTATCTCCAAAGATACAGAGTCTCAGAGAAGAATCTGAACAAACAGGCCTTTCTAAGTCCTGTTCTAGTGTATTACCATTAAATAATACTTCCTTTTTCCAATTATATTTCTCTGTGACTATCTACTGTTCATCAAATTTAGCATAAAAATACACCAGTTTAACTGTCTTCATTTCCTTATGTGTGTTTTTCTCTTGCTAATCTGTCTTTTGTTATAGGAGCCTCAACCATGAACCTAGGATGGGTGAGGGAAATATATTTTTTCCTTCCCTACATTTGTTAACTACTCCTAAAACTTCCTTTGACCTCATTTGGACCCTCATTCATTGACCTTCATCAGTTCTTTCCATTCCTTTCTTATTTTCTCTCCTGATCTAGCTTAGATTCTGTAGTCTATAATTTCACTATTTTGCCAAGACCCTAAACTCTATTGTTTCTCAATTTTTTTTCCATTTAATCCACGTGGAAACTCCCAAACTCTAATGAACCTAATTATCTGCTTTCTATATGACCCTGGTTTTGCGCACTGTTCTAAAATATCATACATAGAACAGGGCAGATTGGTTCCAGGGAAACTCCAAATGAGCCCTTAAATCACCCAAGCTGGGTCACCTCACTCCCCCAGTTTTCACTGTTTATTCAAACCTTCCTTCTCTCACTAACTGTGGTTCCCCCTTCTCACCCCACACCCTCAATAGAGTATCTTGCCTTCCTTCTTCACAGACAAAATAGAAACCATCACATGGCAGGCCTCATGCTCTTAATACCTTACCATTACCTGCCCCATCCTGTCCTCCTTCCCTCCTGTTTTTTGTTTCATTTTTTGTTTTGAGATGGAGTCTCACTGTCACCGAGGCTGGAGGGCAATGGTGCCATCTCGGCTCACTGCAACCTCTGCCTCCCAGGTTCAAGTGATTTTCCTGCCTCAGCCTCTTCAGTAGCTGGGACTACAGGCACCTGCCACCACACCCAGCTAATTTTTTGTGTTTTTAGTAGAGGCAGGGTTTCCCCATGTTGCCCAGGCTGGTTTTGAACTCCTGACCTCAAGTGATCCACCTGCCTTGGCCTCCCAAAGTGCTGGGATTACAGGCCTGAGCCACCACGCCCAGCTTCCATGTTCTTAATGCCTTTACCTGAGTCATTCTGTCCTCCTTCCCTCCTGTTTTAATGGAGGAGCTGCCCTTCCTCCTAACTGGGGCCAAATTATTTTCCTGTGCTTCAGATCCCATCTGCTTTGTCTTCTCAGAACTCCTCCCTGTAGATGACAGTCATCCTTCAGTATCTGTTGGGGACCAATTCCAAGACCCCTCAACTAAGTCCCTTATGTAGCATGGCATGGTATTTGTATATTATGTATACACATCTCCCTACATACTTTAAATCATTTTTAGGTTATTTATAATAGCTAATATAATACAAATGCTATGTAAATAGTTGTAATACTGTGGTTTTTAGGGAATAATGACTAGAAAAAATACTTTGTACATGCTCAGTACAGATAAAAGCATCCTTTTTTTTTTCTTTCAAGTATTTTTGATCCATGGTTGATTAAATACACAAATGTGGAACCCATGGATATGGAGGCCCAAGTGTATATGATTTGGTTTCATCTATGTATTTTCAACTTTTCCCTCTGAATGAGGTCCTTCTCAATGGTTTTAAAAGAGTCTCATTTTCTTCTACTAAACAAAACCCTTCTTGGATCCTACACCCCCTTCAATTTCCTATCCTTCTACTCACTGTTCAGCCAACTCTCCCTGGGGGTCCTGCCCTATCACACTCCTGAAGGAGCTTTGGTTGATATCACTGGTATCTCACTGGTGAGATTTTGGTATAACAAATTCAGTATTTTTCAGTCATCTTATTTAACTTGTCAGCAACAATTGACACAATCAACCATTCCCTCTTTCTTGAAATGCTCATTTGTCCCACCTTCTGGGACACAAGGCTCTCCCAGTTTTTTCTTATACTTCTGGTCACTCCTTCTGACTCCTTGGTAAGTTATCTTCCTGTACCCAAGCATCAACCCTAAGCATCCCTGAAAGCTCAGTCCTAGGCCCTCTTTTTTTTTTTCACTTGAGATTTTCCCTGAATATTCTCATCCATGCCTGAGGCCTCACCAACCACCTCTCTATCAACAACTGAAATGCAAGTCTCAATCTTGATTGAGATTGAGACTTTATATTTGATTGAGAATTTATATTTTCTGTACCCATAAAATATAAATTTACCTATGTACAAATTTATCTCAGTACCATAGTCTTCCTACTTCTCCTTGGTCATATTTTACTTTAGGGAGGGGCATTGCCCAATTTTATTATTTTAGTAGTGTTTAACACACAGAAGATGCTCAATAAATATTATATATCCATGGGACCATATCTGGAAAAGAAATCTTTGGTAAATGACTACATACCTGGTACAATAACCAATACTTTAACAGTTCCTTGTGCCATTCACCAGGGGTTATATGTGGAGTCCTAAAATTAAAAATAAATAAAAATAGCTGGGCACAGTGTATGCTTCTGCAGTTCTAGCTTCTTGGGAGGCTGAGGCAGGAGGATTGCATGGAGCCCAGGAGTTCAAGGTTGTAGTGCATGACCATCATGCCTGTGAATAGCAAGTGTACTCTCTAACCTGGGCAACATAGTGAGATCCCATCTCTAAAATAAAACAAATACAGTTTTTAAAAGCTGGCTCATGATGATTTTGACAAGAAAACTCAAAATATACCAAACCCAGATGGTTGGCATAGAATAGTATAAGTAAATATTGAATAAGTATCAAATGTGTAATCCTGATCGAGAATTTCTGTCCACTTTCACTCCATAAAGATAAGTAGATTTCTTCATTCATCATGAAGAAACATGCATGACAAACTGAAACCAAATGTTTGCAAAGTAAGTTTGAATGTGATTCTAGTAATTAATAACTTTCTGACCTTAATAACTGAATCCAACTACTTCACAGCTTGGAAATGTACTTTAAGACTTGTGAAAAATGCCTGCTTTAAAAACTAATTAGAAATCATCAACAGAGGAAATGTGAGAAGTTCACAAACAAGAAAATTAATACACTCTTAAATAACCAAAGGGCAAAGGAAAAAAAATCACAAGGAAGATTAGCAAATACTTTGAGATGAGTGAAAACAAACACGTAATATACAAAAACTATTTGGATGCAGTTAAAACAGTGCTTATGAAGAAATTAATGGCCATGAACACCTATTTTTTACATTTTTAATTTTTGTGGGTACACAGTAGGTATATATATATTTACAAGGTACATGAGATGTTTTTGATACAGGCATGCAATGTGAAATAATCACATAATGGAGAATGGGGTATCCATCCCTTTAACTATTCATCCTTTGTGTTACAATGTAATTTTTGTATTAACTCTTTTAGTTTTATTTTATTTTATTTATTTTATTTTATTTTGATAGAGTCTCACTCTATAACCCAGCTGGAGTGATCTTGGCTCACTGCAACTTATACCTCCTGGGTTTAAGCAGTTCTCCTGCCTCACCCTCCTAGGTAGCTGGGATTACAGTCATGTGCCACCACCTCCGGCTAATTTTTATTTTTTGTTTGTTTTTGAGACTGAGTCTCACTCTGTTGTCCAGGCTGGAGTGCAGTGGCGTGTATGATCTTGGCTCACTGCAACCTCTGCCTCCTGGGTTCAAGTGAACCCATCCTTGCATCCCAGGGATAAATCCCACTTGGTCATGATGAATGAGCTTTCTAATGTATTGTTGAATTCAGTTTGCTAGTCTTTTGTTGAGAATTTTTGCATCAATATTCATCAGTGATACCACCCTGTAGTTTTCCTTTTTTAATGTGTCTTTGTCTGGTGTTGGTATCAGGGCAATACTGGCCCTGTAGAATGAATTTGGAAGTATTCCCTCCTCCTCTATTTTTTGGAATAGTTTAAGTGGGATTGGTAATAGTTCTTCTTGAAATGTTTGGTAGAATTCAGCAGTGAAGCCATTGGGTCCTGGGCTTTTCTTTATTGGGATAATTTTTATTATAACTTTAATCTCATCACTTGTTATTGGTCTGTTTGGGTTTTGGATTTCATCATGGTTCACACTTGGTAGGTTGTGTGTGTTTAGGAATCTGTCCATTTCTTCTAGATTTTCCAATTTATTGGCATATAGTTGCTCATAGTAGCCATTAATGATCCTTTGAATTTCTGCAGTATCATTTGTAATGTCTCCTTTTTCATTTTTGAATTTATATCTTGTCTCTTTTTTTCTTGGTGTGGGTAAAGGTTTGTCAGTTTTGTTCAACTTTTCAAAAAACCAATTCTTTTTGTTTCATTATCTTTTGAAATGTTTTCTTCCATTCAATTTCATTTATTTCTGCTCTGATTTTTATTATTTTTCTTCTACTAATTTTGGGTTTGGTTTGCTCTTGCCTTTCTAGTTCTTTAAGATGCATCATTAGATTGTTTAAGTTTATCCTCTTCTTTGATGTAGGAACTTATAGCTATTAACTTCCCTCTTAGTACTGTTTTTACTGTATCCCATAGGTTTTGGTATGTTGTGTTTCCATTATCGTTTGTTTCAAGAATTTTTTATTTTTTATTTTTTTGAGACAGGGTCTCACTCCGATACCCAGGCTAGAGTGTAGTGGCTTGATCTTGGCTCACTGCAACCTCCGCCTCCCAGGTTCAAGCAATTCTCCTGCCTCAGCCTCCCGAGTAGCTGGGATTATAGGTGCCTGCCACCATGCCTGGCTAATTTTTGTATTTTTAGTAGAGATTGGTTTTCACCATGTTGGCCAGGCTGATCTCAAACTTCTTACCTCAAGTGATCTGCTTGCCTTGGCCTCTCAAAATGCTGGGATTACAGGCATGAACCACCATGCCCAACCCAGTTTCAAGAACTTTTAAAATTTCCTTCTTAATTTCCTCATTGACTCACAGTAATTTGGGAGCATGTTGTTTAATTTCTATGTATTTGTGTAGTTTCTAAAATTCTTCTTGTTACTAATTTCTGGTTTTATTCCAATGTGGTCAGGGAAGATGTTTGATCTTATTTCAGTTTTTCTGAATGTTTTAAGACTTGTTTTGTGATCTAACATATGGTCTATCTTTAAGAATAATACATGTGCTAAAGAAAAGAATATGTATTCTGAAGATGTGGGATGAAATGTTCTGTAAGTATCTATTAGATTTGGTTTATAGTGCAGATTAAGTCCAATATTTCTCTGTTGATGTTCTGTCTGGAAGATGTGTCTAATGCCAAAAGTGGGGTGTTGAAGTCTCTAGCTATTATTGTATTGGGGCTTATCTCTCTCTTTAGCTCTAATAGTATTTATGTATATATCTGGGCACTCCAGTGTTGGGTTCATCTATATTTAAATTTGTTACATCCTCAAGCTGAGTCAATCCCTTTGTCATTATATAGTGACCTTCTTTGTCTCTTCTTATAGTTTTTGTCTTGAAATCTATTTTGCCTGAGATAAGTTTGGCTACTCCTGCTCTTTTCTGGTTTCTATTGGCATGGAATATCTTTTTCCATCCCCTTAGTGTATCTTTATAGTTGAAGTGTGTTTCTTGTAGGCAACAGAACAGTGGGTCTTGTTTTTTCATCCATTCAGCCACTCTGTGTCTTTTGATTGGAAAGTTTACTCCATTTACATTCAAAGTTGTCATTGATGAGTAAGGAAATACTCCTGCCATTTTGGTATTTGCTTTCTAGTTGTTTTTATTTTTTGTGTGTATGCATTGCATGTTTTTTGGTTTGAGGTTACCATGAAACTTGCAAATACTATCTTATAACCCATTATTTTAACATGATAACAACTTAACACTGTTTGCATAAGCAAACAAGCAAAAAGAAAACTACTAAAAATTCTATGCCTTAACTTCATCCCCATTTTTTAGCTTTTTGTTGTTCCTATTTATATCTTATTATACTATGAATGTCTCAAAAAGTTATTGTAGTTGTTATTTTTATTGGTTCATTGTTTAATCTTTGTACTTAGGATAAGGTTAGTTTACACAACACAGTTACAGTGTTAAAATACTTTGTATTTTTCTGTGTACTTACCATTACCAGTGAGTTTTCTACCTTCAGGTGATTACTTATTGCTAATTATCATCCTTTTCTCCCTGTGTTAAGTAACTCCTTTAGCATTTCTTTGGTTTTTATTTTTGTTTGTTTGTTTGTTTGAGACTGAATCTTGCTCTGTCGCCCAGGCTGGAATGCAGTGGCATGATTTCAGCTCACTGCAACCTCCATCTCCTGGGTTCAAGCAATTCTCCTACCTCAGCCTCCTGAATACCTGGGATCACAGGTGCCTGCCATCATGCCCAGCTAATTTTTGCATTTTTAGTAGAAATGGGGTTTCACCATGTTGGCCAGGCTGGTCTCCAACTCCTGACCTCAGGCAATCTGCCCACCTTGGCCTCCCAAAGTGCTGCGATTACAGGCATGAGCCACCGCACCCAGCCCCCTTTAGCATTTCTTGTAGGACAGGTCTGGTGTTGATGAAATCCCTCAGCTTTTGTTTGCCTGGGAAAGTATTTCTCCTTCATGTTTGAAGGATATTTTCCATGGTTATACCACTCTAGGGTAAACATAATATTCCAATTTAAGTAATTAGAGAAAGAAGACTAAGACTAAAGCAAGCAGGAGGAAGGAAATAGTGAAGGCCAGAGCAGAAACAAATGAAATAGAGAAAAACAATAGAATCAATGAAACCAAAAGTAAGTTCTTTCAAAATATCTACAAAATTGACAAACCTTTAGCTAGACTGACCAAGAAAAGACAGAAGACTCAAATTACTAAAATTAAGAATAAAAGAGGTGACACCACCACTAACCTTACAGAAATAAAAGGAATTATAAGGGAAGACTGTGAACATGATAACAAATTAGATAATCTGGATAAAACGGACAAATTCCTAGAAACACACAAACTACCAAAACAGAATAAAAAGAAATAAAAAATCTGAACAGAAGTATAACAAGAGATTGAATCAACAATCAAAAACTTTCCCACAAACAAAAGCCCAGGGCAGATGGTTTCCTTTGTGAATTTTACCAAATGTTTAAAAAAGAATTAACATTAATCCTTCACGAACTCATGTAAAAAATAGAGGATGGACTTCCCAACTCATTCTATGAGGCCAGTATTACCCTAATACCAAAACCACACAAAGACATCACAAGAAACAGACACTATAGACCAAAATTCCTTATAAATATAGTCACAAAAAGTCCTCAACAAAATACTAGCAAAGTGAATCCAGTAACATACAAAAAGGATTATACACCATGATCAAATAGAGTTATTTCAGGAATGAAAAATTAATATATGAAAATCAATCCACATAATATACTATATTAATAAAATAAAGGATGAAACCATATGATAATTTCATTTCAATACACAAAAGCACTTGACAAAATTCAACACCTCTGCATGATAAAAAAAATTCTATAGGAATTGAAGAAAACTTCTGCAACCTAATAAATGGCATCTATGTAAAATCAAAAGCAAGCTAATATAATATTTAATGGTAACTAGAAGACTAAAACTTTTCTCCTTAATATCAGAAACAAGGCAAGATGTCTGCTCTTGATACTTCTGTCCAACATTGTGCTGGAGTTTCTAGCCAAGCCAATCAGGTAAGAAAAAGAAGTAGAAGACATCCAGATCGAAAATGAAGTAAAACTGTTTCTATTAACAGATGACATGATCTAGTATATAGGAAATTTAAGGAATTCATAAAAAAATTAAGATTAATAAATGAGTTAAGCAAGTTTACAGGGTACAAGATCGATATACAAAAATTTGTTGTATTTCTATACATTTAGCAGTTCAATAGAGTAAAGAATCATCTTTTAAACAAGTGGTGCTGGGATGGCTGGGTGTCCACATGCAAAATAATGAAGTTGGACCTCTACCTGACACCATAAAAAAATTAACTGGATCATAGACATAACTGTAAGAGCTAAAACGTATAAAACTCGTAGAAGAAATATAGAAGTAAATATTTGTAACCTTGGATTAGGCAGTGGTTTCTTCTTAAAAAAATTGACCATGGATTAGGCATATGACACCACAAGCACAAGTGACAAAATAAAACAACAGATAACTGGAGCTTATCCAAATTAAAAACTTTTGTGCTTCAATGAATACAATCAACAAAGTGAAAAGACAACCCAAAGAATGGGAAAAAGTATTTGCAAATCAATTATCTGATAAAGGACTTACATCTAGAATATGTAAAAAACTCTTACAACTCAGCAATAAAAAGACAATTCAATTTTTAATGTGGGCAAAAGGTCTAAAGAGACATTTCTCCAAAGAAGATACACAAGTGGCAATAAGGCTGGGCTTGGTGGCTCACACCTGTAATCCAGCACTCTGGGAAGCCAAGGCAAGTGGATCACTTGAGCTTAAGAGTTCAAAACCAGCCTGGGCAACATAGTGAAACCCCATCTCTACTAAAAATA
>NW_012116265.1:25175773-25179758 GCF_000951035.1 Colobus angolensis palliatus
AAAAAAAAGAAAAGAAAAGCAGAATAGGCAAATCCATCGAGATAGCAATTAGATTAGAGGTTGTCAGCAGCTGAGGGCGGGAAGGAATGGTGAGCGACTGCTAACGTATATGGGGTTTCTTTTTTGGAGCGGTGAAATGTTCTGGAATTAGATGGTGATGGTTATACCACTTTGTGCATATATTAACAACCACTGAATTGTACACTTTAAAAGGGTGAATTTTATGATATGTCAATTGTATCTCAATAAAGTTATTAAAAAATGAAAAGATATATGTCCTATGGATCTTGTTGGAAGAATACAAATTTAAGTAAATCAGTTTCTTTTCTCCCCAACATTAAAAGTGACCGTTGTCTATTTGAGATGATCAATAAATAATTTACCTTTTAAAATTTAAATGTTGGCAGGCTGAGGTGACTCATGCCTGTAGTCACAGCACTTTGGGAGGACAAGGAGGATAGCTTGAAGCCAGGAGTTCAAGATCAGCCTGGGCGACAAAATGGTAAAACATTTTTTAAAAAATTAGCCAGGCATGGTGGCATAAACGTGTAGTCCCAACTACTCAGGAGGCTGACGTGGGAGGATCACTTGAGTCCAGGAGTTCCATGCTACTGTGAGCTATGATTGCACCACTGTACTCCAGGCTGGGCAAGAGAGAGAACATGTCTTTAAAAAGTTAAAAATAAATGTTACAGTTAAATTATATGTATATTTGAGGCATTGATCTCTGCATGAATTAACATCTCGTATTATGAATAGTTGTTTATTTTAAAGTTAAAAATATTTTGAATAAAAAATTTCTGAGCATATTAGTGTCCATATGTAGTACTTAATATGCTAAGATTTAATAAAAGTTTCAGAAGGGCTTAATATTTTCTCAGTTAAAAAAAACAAAATAAACAAAAAAACAGCCAGGCTAGGTGGCTCATGCCTATAATCCCCATACTTTGGTAAGTGAAGGCTGGAGGATCATTTGAGCCCAGGAGTTTGAGAGTAGCGTGGGCAACATGGAGAAACCCCATCTACAAAAAATATAGAAATTAGCTGAGTATGGCGGTGTAAGCCTGTAGTTCCAGCTACTCAGGAGGCTGAGGTAGGAGAATCACTGGAGCCTGGGAGGTCAAGGCTGCACTGAGCAAAGATCACACCACTGCACTCCAGCCTGGGTGACAGAGCCAGACCCTGTTTCTAAATAAATATTAAAAACACGGTTTCTAATGTTTGAGCATTTCCTTAGCATTCAATCAGTTTTTAAATATTCCTTACTCTTTCTTCAGCAATATTGGAGTCAAACAAAATAGAAGTCAAAGAGTAAACACATTTCTGGGAATTCTACATTTGACCAGTATTCAACCCATGGTGAAGCAATTAAGAGTTCTTGGGTTAAGCAATTTCCATATCTTTGTTTTTCCAGAATGAATTTCCAAATCAGTGTTTCAAGGCTTCCTGAGAATGAACGTTAATACACATAAGTTTCTGGGTTTAGGTAAGAAAAATATGAGTTTTTCACTCTTCTCCCTCTTCCTTCACACATTCTCTGCAGTGGTTCAATTTACTCAGAAGTAATTTCATTTGCTATTTTAAAGCTAAGTACGCTGGCCTTTTCACAATAAATGCCTATATGAAAAAGACAAAGCTCATGTGGTCATCAAAGATGATTAAATGTTTGTGGTATTGCAGTTTTGTTACAGCTGTGGTGGAAAAAAAAAGTTTGTGGTATGTAGTTATGTACAATATTATTAGTTTGCAATAAATGACACAAGGGACTATGTCAAATTCTTAATAAAAGCAAATTGATATCATGGAGTTTGATCTTTTGAAGTTGGTTATAAGTAGGTGGCCAGATTGAGCAAATAAAAAATTCAGGATGCCCAATTCAAGTTTCAAATAAACAATAATTAGTATATCTCAAATATTTCATGGGGTATAAACATTCATTGTTTATCTGAAATTCATACCAAATTGGGTATCCTCCATTTTATCCGACAACTCTAATTATAGGAACAGGAAGATATTTCATTCAGGCTTATAAAAAGCTGGCCAGACTAGCAGTAGGATATAAACAGACTAGGTGGTCCTACCTTTCTGTCACGGTTGGTCACCCAACAGTTAAGGAAGTTTCCAGCAAAGTCCTAGATTTGGGCTGGCATGTGACCAGACACTGGTCTATTTTTATGCTGAGGTAAATGGGACAATTTTTCCAGGAATTCAGTAAAAACTGTAGAGAAGGGGGTATGTGCTTAAGAGGGCAGAAGAGGGTACGTATTATATACTGCCACAGTAAAGGCCACTTCAAACAAACCTCCCCCACTCCAGGCAAATAGTGTAGGTATAAATGATGGCCTATTAACTGGAAGAAGTCAGAGAGGGTTTTGAATGTGTGGACTGAGGATGCCAAGCAAAGGAACAGTGAGCAGGGAAACTGGCCTTGGAACGAGTGGATCCCACTGGAATGAAACAAGTCAAACTCAACATATCCAAACCCGAAAGCACGACCTTTCCCTCAAAACTCCTCCCCACTCCCTAAGTTCATTCATGAATTCAGCAAGTATTAAAGTGGCCACTAGTGCCAGCAAGTGCTGGCTCCACGCATACACCCTTGAGCAGACGTGGTCCCTGCTCCCGGAGAACTTATAGCAGAGTGGGGGAGACTCATATGGTCACAAAAATAAATGATTAATTACACATTTTGACATTTCTATGACAAAAGGATGTTTGGTGCTATACATCTTTAATAAAGCTGGTATACTGCTACTAATTTTCAGGTGGTTAATATAATGAATAAACACAAAGGATTATTAGAAGACATCCTACATAGTTTCCTGTTTAGGGGAACAATATTCCGTTAAAATTCACATTTTAGGAATTTGATTTTTCTTTAAAAAAATTTTTTTTGCCATTTTCCACAAATTCTGATGGAATTTGGTTTCTGTTTAGTAATATTTGCTAGAATATGTACTTTTATATGAAACACTTGCATATTTGTTATTAGTACGATTAATCTTATTGTCACTGAACAAAAAGTAGAAGTTAATTTTGCTTGACGGGTAAACCTCTTCCATGTTCAGCCGATCTTTTTTTTTAAATTATTATCATCTTCCCCAGATCAGAGATGTACAGCCCATCGTTCAATGATGATTCTACTCAACAGCCCCTGTGCCACCTCTGGTCCAGAGGATATAATTCCTGCTAACTTGAAAGGGCAAAACTGACAAGTACCTATTTCAGTAGCTTATTACCACTTAATGACAGAGGATAGCTTCCAGGAAAAGTACTATAATACATCGAAAGGAGACTTTTAACTGTATCTGGTAGAATTCCAAAGCACTTAACACCCACTAGGGTCAACGCGGTGACTCCCATCCTGCTGAAGTGCAGCCACTTCTGGCCTGGAGCGCAGCTGCTGGTTAACAGCTGTCCAACCTCAGCGCTCCCGACTCGAGACCTTTAAGAGGAGCTCACCGCACCCAATTAAATAACATATATCGTTAGTTTCAAATCACGCTTCTTGTGTCTTGCAAATTTATCTGGAACGGAGAGAAGTATCTCGTGCTTCTCGGGACTTCAACAACTCGGTTTTGGCAATTTTCTTTCCACTTCTTTATCCCTTTCTCTTTCCCCCCATGTACCACTCTATTTAATCTGCCAGACGGAACAATTTCGCCTTTTTCAACTCTAGGACCGGAGGAAGACAGAGAACTGGACTTGGGGAGGAGCGGTGGTGTTAAACATTCACCGGGAGAGGGGAAGGGCCGGGTGCGCGAACAAAACCCCCAGGCAACCTTCCTCCAAGTGTGCGGCCCTAACTCCCGGTTCCCCCGCCTCGGGCAGGGCCGGACTGCCCAAGGCAGAGGCCAGCAGAGGAAGGAGGACCGGAGCCCCCATTCGCACCTTCCCCTACTCCAGCCGCATTTTCCCCGAACTCGCACGGGCGCTGGCCTCCGGGCAGCAGCCGGCCCGCGAATCCCCGCGGGAGGAGGGCGAG
>NW_012116265.1:25180180-25187595 GCF_000951035.1 Colobus angolensis palliatus
CAGCATGAAGAGGAGAACTGGCCTGGGGGGCAGCATGAGGTCAGTGGTGGGCTTCTTGTCCCAGCGGGGCTTGCATGGGGACCCCCTGCTCACTCAGGACTTTCAGAGGAGACGCCTGCGGGGCTGCAGAAACCTCTACAAGAAGGACCTCCTCGGCCACTTCGGCTGTGTCAATGCCATTGAATTCTCCAACAATGGAGGCCAGTGGCTGGTCTCAGGTAAATCAACCCCCTTCCCCTCCCCGCACCCTCCCAGCCTCCCCCTCTCGCTCTCCCCCGTCACCCTCCTCCTGCCCTCTGTCCCCACCCCCTCCCTTTCTCAACCCCCTTCTGCGGTAGGAAGGTTTGGTGTCAAATTAAAACCATTGCAGGGGGAGGGGAAGGAGAGGATGTCTTCTATAAAAAAGACCTAAAATGGTTGACAGCTCCTTAATTCGCTTTATCCCAAGTGCAAAGTGATCTCTCCTGATGCCTGCCCTGAAAGTGTGGGTCGGTGAGGGGGGCGAGGTTACCGCTCGACAAAGTTTGATGGCAAACTCTTCCTCCGCGTACTTTAAAAGGTGCTGGGGGCATTTTGGGGATGTGGAGGGGGAGGAGGCCGAGGAGCGCCGGAGGCAAGGGGGAGCTGCAGCCCCTGTCGCCGGCGTCAAGGAAAAGGGGTCTTGGGGCTGGGAAGCGGGCGGTGACAGACCCGGACGCCGAGGGGCCGGGGGCTGCGACCCGGGGGCTGGCGGGGTCTGCAGAAGGGAGGTGACTGGCGGCGGTAGGGCCGCGGCGGGCCGCCCCCCTTGGCGCTCTTAGGGGCCCAGCAACATCGCCTTTCGTTCGGTTGTGGCCTCTTCTGCGTCTTGTTTTTAATACGGTTTGGAGAGTGGCGAGGGCTGTGGAGGCTAAAGGGCACCAGCCTGAACTTGAATGCGCAACTTATGAGGCAGGGGGTAGGGTGGGGGACCCCCGGGAGACTTGTTGGCGGGAGTCCGGCGCCCCACACCCTGTTTCCCGCGGCCGCTGTTGCAAGTGGTCTCTGCTTCTCCTCCCTGTCGCCCAGACCGGCCTGGTTGCCCCCGGGCTCTCCCTCTGGTTTGGGGAAAGTGGCGAAATCGAGGCCGGGGCTCCGGCCGGGCGGTGTAGGCCTCGCTCTCCCGGGGCTCCTAGCGACAGGCAGCTGAATCGATAGCCTATTGCTCCCGGAGAGGCCCGGGCCCCGCGGGCCGCGGCAACAGCTGCCCCCAGGGAGGTGCGCCTGCTGCCGGTGGGGGCGCTCGCCGCCGTTGTCCCCTCCTCCCTGGGGTCGCGGACCCAGGGCTGGAGTGGGTGGGAATGGGCCTACGTGAGGGCTAGGGGGCGGCTCCCCGAAACCTGGCTCAGGGGAGGGGGGTGAAGACGACTGACTGGGCGTTCCTGCTTGGCTGCTGCCCTCTTCTGTCCCTTTTCCTATATTGGGAGGGATGAAGGGGGAGCCCAGCCCTGGACGTGGCGCTTAGCTTCACCCAGGTCGGTCCCCGAGTGGCTTTCTAATTTATGTCAGCAGCTCGCCAGAAACTTCTGGGATCATGGCAAAGCATCCGTCTTCGCGAGTAACCGTCGGAAGTGACACGGGGCGTACAGTCCAATTTGGGGGTAGCAAAGAGAAAGATCTTCTGTGATCATTTTATGATAAACCTTCTGGGGTCTGTCCAGAACTGACTTGACTTTTGTACCCCAGATCGTTTTGGCCCTAGATCATCCGCTGAAGAAATCTGATCTTTCAGACGAAAGCTTCCTTCCCCCACACCACCATATAAAATTTTATCAAATAAATTTCA
Source organism: Colobus angolensis palliatus (assembly GCF_000951035.1). Classification (NCBI taxonomy): domain Eukaryota; kingdom Metazoa; phylum Chordata; class Mammalia; order Primates; family Cercopithecidae; genus Colobus; species Colobus angolensis. The sequence goes on from NW_012116265.1 coordinate 25,181,985, forward strand.
AGAGCATAAGTGAGGGAAGACCTCTTCTTTAAAGACCTGGCTCCCAGTATCCCCGCTACTGTTTTTTATGTAATTATAAAACTCCTGATGTATTCCAACAGAGAAGTTCCCAGACATAAGTAAACTTTTCCTACTGAGTGAGGGAATTTGGGGGTACTCTTTTGGAGATAACTGAACTAATCATGTTAACGGAATTGTGAGTAGTCACACGTTGCCCAGCTTGACACGCCTTTATTTATGTATTTATTTGAGACAGGGCCTCACTTTGTTGCCCAGGCTGGAGTGCAGTAGGTTATCACTGCTCACTGCAGCCTTGACCTCCCAGGCTCTAGCTGACCTCCCACCTCAGCCTCCCAAGTAGCTGGGACTACAGGCAGGTGCCATCATGCCCGGCTAATTTTTAAATTTTTTTTTTTTTGTAAAGGTGGAGTCTCCCTATGTTGCCCAGGCTAGTCTTGAACTCTTGGCCTCAAGTAATCCTCCTGTCTCACCCTATAAAGTGCTGAGATTACAAGCGTGAGCCACCATGCCTAGCTCAAACTTTTTTAAAAATAACAAATTTATTGAGATAATTTCCCTGCCATATAATTTATCTATTTGAAGTTACATTTTGAAAAGCACTAAAAAGTTCCTTCCATTCGCTACCAGTTATTACTCCTTTTATCCTTGGGCAGGACGCTCCCCTATATCTTAAATGAATTCTATTTTCTCTAGTCTTGGCCAGGTCATTTCCTTTATCTTAATTTTAGCTTGTAAAAGAGGAGAGTCCTTTCCACAAGGGAGGCTCTGGCAGACCTTTCGATTCTGGGTATTTATTTCCTTACTTTTCTAGGCTTGTGGTGCCCATCTCCATCAGTACTTCCTGAGTTCCAGCCTTCTTTGCCCCTTGCTCCTCCTCCTCCTTCCCCCCATACTCCCTCTAGCTCAGTTCTTCCTGTTTCCTCTTTATCTACTCCTGTTCCTGTTCTTAATCCTATCAGCAGGCTATTCCACCGCTCCTCCAGCTTGGCTAAGATACACCTAGCTTTTCCTATTTGTTCCTTGAACATAGAGTTTTTGTTTAAAGCCTTTTTAGCTATTTACCTTCCATTATGAGTATACAGCTGTGTTAACAGAAAGTTCCTCCTGTTTGCTTCAGATAAGGAAGCCCCCTTTGGGAGTCCTAATATACCTTAACTTGTTAAAGCTAATTACATTTTGTTCTGGGAAGTCCTTCGATAATTTTCCCAAGTTTAAAACTAGTGTCATGTTTATATTTTTTTTCTTATCTATCTTTATCTCTTATTAGCAGTCAACACCTGAGGGGGGGGAGCACAGTATTCTGAGGCTAATGCTATGTATCCCCAATGTTGTAATGTGGTGGGATGCCAGACTCTGGGATGGTAATGAGATTACTTTTATGCATTTTGTTGTTCTTGTGTCTTGTCTGGATTGGAAAGCCCTTAGAGAGTTGTGATTAAAATGATAGATTGTTCATTGTTTTCATTTCATAATTGTTTGGGCAGGCTCACATTTCTGGTAACTGACACATACTACTTGATAGAATTAACTTAGACCCAGAGCAGAAATAATATTTGCATGATTCCTGTGGCTGGGTAAAGTACTATTAGTTAATAATACGTCACTTTTCTGTTCCAACAGCTATCCCCTTTTCCAGGGCACAGTGAGGCCAGCAGATATTGAGTAAACCAGAGAAAATCAGGAAGAAGAAAAGGTGCTGTGCTTGGAAGTGAAATTATGACAGCAACAAGTGGAGAAATGGTTATTTGACACGTTAAGATATTTTAACCTAAAAAGTACTTGATTTTTCTTGTTGATGACCAGAAAAAGGCATCGCTGTGATACTATGTTAGGCAGTGTGGTATAGCACACATGTGGCTAACATCATCGCTGTGTCATTTGTTTATTCTGTGACCTTAGTCAAGTTTCTAAGCCTCTCTGAATGTGTTTTCTGGGTTATACAGTTGGAATATCGGCACCTACCTGAGGGGCTTGTGAGAACTGTGTTAGTCAAGGTATAGGTTGGGTACTGAACAGAGTGCTAGGCCTGTCAGAGAAAATACTGAGTTTGTTTTGTTTCTCTTTTGTATTCGTAACACTTGGGGTCATTAATAACAGACATTTGTTCTTACAGTATTGGTAATAGACCAGTGCAGAGACAGGATAGTTTTGTGACTTTTTGATGTGGAATGAGGAGGCGCAATGTGGTGTGGAAAGTGCTTGGGATTTGATGTCATGTGATTTGAGTTGGAGGCTCCACCAGTCACAAAGTGTTTGAATTTAGGTAAGTCCCTTCACTACTCATCTGTAAAATGAGGATAACGATTGCCCTCAAACTGGTAGATGAATGGGGGTAGTGAATAGTCAATGAAATGTTATATGTGAAGGTGCTTCATGAACTTGATTTTGAGTGAACATTACTTTTTTTTTTTCTTTTTGAGATGGAGTCTTGCTCTGTCGCCCAGGCTGGAGTGCAGTGGCACAATCTTGGCTCACTACAACCTCCGCCTCCTGGGTTCAAGCAATTCTCCTGCCTCAGCCTCCCGAGTAGCTGGGATTACAGGTGCATGCCACCACACCCCGCTAATTTTTGTATTTTTAGTAGAGACGGGGTTTCACCATGTTGACCAGGCTGGTCTCAAACTCCTGACCTCGTGATTCACCCACCTCGGCCTCCCAAAGTGCTGGGATTACAGGTGTGAGCCACCCCACCCGGCCCGTGAACATTACTTTTTATAAAGACTAGCTTATACTTGATGATTGTAGTCTCTTCTTAGAATATTTATATGTGTTAGTCCTTTGAGGGATGGTGAACAACATTGTATGTTGGTGACACAAGAGATCCTAACAACATCAATGAGGTTACAGTAGTACACATATTTCGGGTATATCTCGGGTTTACCTTTTGGGTCTTTGGTTGCATCTAGTACTCTAAATTGCTCTCATTGCCTCCTCTTATGTTTTTCCTTTTTCCTAGAATGGGATCCTTTATATGTTTGTTTAAAGTTTTTTTTTTTTTTTTTTTTTGTGAAGAAAATGAACATCTTTTAGAGCTCTGATTGGATGACCAATCAGAATGTATCTTTATGTGCATTCGACTTGGATTGTTACTCCGCCTTTTTATATGTTGTAGAGGGTTTGTGCAGATCATCTTAGCAGTAAACAAAAACAAAGATTTGGCTCTTTGGAATGAGAGTGGCTATAATATTGTTTCCCCTGAATCGAGATTTAAGGAATTGGAACTTGTAGAACTAGCAGAATAACCCGTAAGTATGAAGTTTTGAGTTACAGTGAGAGATTATTATCTTTTTTGTGTGCTTATGACTAAATATAGGAAAAGTGCCTTCAGAAGTTTTTCAAATAGCATGAGCAATTATGATGTTTCAAAGTATTAATTATGTAGGAGTTGTGAATGGGGAGACGCACTTAGTTGCTTGGTCATAATACTTATAAATGGGGATAACTATTTAGCCTATTTCTAGTTCAAATGGGTCTCTGACCATATTGATCATTTTAAGGATCCATAATATATATAGAGAGATTTTGGAGTATGAACCCTGAAGTCAGACTGCCTGGGGTGAATACCAACCCAACTACTTGGTCACTTATCCTCTCTTGTCTGTTTCCTCACCCATGTAATAAGGATAATAATACCCTACAGGGTTGTAGTAAGGATCGAATGAAATAACATTTGTAAAGTTCTTAGCACAAGGGCCTAACCCATGCTGTTGCTGCTGCTGCTGCAACAACTGTTGTTTCCCTTGAATGTCAGGAAAGGCTTTTAGGAGATTGATACAGCCAAACACCTTACCTGCAGATAATGTGCTTTTAGACTAATTTATTTACAAAAAACTGATATCATAAAACATGATATAAACTAGTGATTGGGAAACAGGAAATGACCATTAATTAACAGGTTCAAATTAAGCATATAGGTATAATCATAGCTATTATTCAATGCTTAAAAATACTCTTTGATAACAGTACTGGTTAAGCTTATTCACAAAGTATACTGCACATGGCACAGTACACCATGAAAAATTGAGAAAGATCTCCATGAGGTGAACTGTTCAAAATACTTTGTGAAAGCTCCGCCTCCTGGGTTTACACCATTCTCCGCCCAGGAGGCGGCCACTGCACTCCAGCCTGGTTTTCAAAAAGCTGGCGTTTTAGGAGTGTTCAGTTCTCATTTGTAACCTTTCATGACCTTTTAAAATGTATCCCCTCTACCTTATTATACTTTAATAGATATTTGTTTTTTCTCTGATTTGCTATACTTAATACAGCAAAAATGCCCATGCCTGTGAAATTTGATGGGAAAGAAAGAAGGCCTGTAGAGATGGCCCTGAGAAACTTTGCTATGAAAAATTGTAAGGATCATGTCATAAGGATAAAGTAATGTGAATATTTATAGATACACATTATTTGTCCTACTTGTTCTTTAGTCAGCTAATAGATACCTATCAAAGGTTGGCAAATTTAGATTTATGCCTGGGTTTGTTACTTCTGCTTTAAAATAACCTACTGAGGTTTAGCTGATGATCATTAGTCACATTAGACATTATTATTAACACATCAAAAAGTTGTCCTTGTGTTCAGTATTGTTCAAAGGATCATTTTTAATTTGATTTATACCAATGTGTTTTTGATTGCTAAGCTTTCCTAAAGACTCAGTGTTCAGCCTGCTTCCGGACGGGCGAGGAGACTTGTGGTCTGGTTCTTGGACTTCCCTAACAGCATGGCCCCTAAACGCCAGTCTCCACTCCTGCCTCAAAAGAAGAAACTAAGACCACCACGTGCTGTGGGACTGGAGGAGACATCGGCCTCTGCAGGCTTGCCGAAGAAGGGAGAAATAGAACAGCAAGAGCAGTTGAACACATTGATGAAGTACAAAATGAAATAGACAGACATAATGAACAAGCCAGTAAGATTTTGAAAGTAGAACAGAAATATAACAAAGTCTGTCAACCATTTTTTCAGAAGAGGTCAGAATTGATCGCCAAAATCCTAAATTTTTGGGTAACAACATTTGTCAACCATCCACAAGTGTCTGTGCTGTTTGGGGAGGAAGACGAAGAGGCACTGCATTATTTGACCACAGTTGAAGTGACAGAATTTGAAGATATTAAATCAGGTTACAGAGCAGATTTTTATTTTGATGGAAATCCTTACTTTGAAAATAAAGTTCTCTCCAAAGAATTTCATCTGAATGAGAGTGGTGGTCCATCTTCAAAGTCCACCGAAATCAAATGGAAATCTGGAAAGGATCTGATGAAATGTTCAAGTCAAATGCAGAATAAAGCCAGCAGGAAGAGGCAGCATGAGGAACCAGAGAGCTTCTTTACTTGGTTTACTGACCATTCTGATGCAGGTGCTGATGAGTTAGGAGAGGTCATCAAAGATGATATTTGGCCAGACTCATTACAATACTACTTGGTTCCTGATATGGATGATGAAGAAGGAGAAGAAGATGATGATGATGATGAAGAGGAGGAAGGATTAGAAGATACTGATGATGGCCGGGCTCGGTGGCTCAAGCCTGTAATCCCAGCACTTTGGGAGGCCGAGACGGGCGGATCACAAGGTCTGGAGATCGAGACCATCCTGGCTA
>NW_012116265.1:25189112-25208555 GCF_000951035.1 Colobus angolensis palliatus
ACACACACACACACACACACACACACACACAGACAAAAAGATTTCCTAAAGAGAGCAGTAGTCCTCAGTTACGTATTCTGGCCACCACATTGAAAGGACGTGTCAGCCCAGGTACAAGCATGTGCTTATTCACTGATTATTGATGGATTTGGTTGTAAAGTACAGTTGGAGTCATTTAGATCAGGAAAACTTTATTGACTAGTAAAACTTGTCACACAAATGCCTACTGCTCTCTGAATTCCAAGTTAAGAAGTAGGTACATTTATTTTCTCATGCATTGATCAAGGCAAAGAGTGCATAAGTTTATAAGAGCACTTCCATTGCTAATAAACGTGGCACTTAATTTTGATCTGTTTTCTTTTTATGGTCTTAAGAAAGAAGAAACTAATTGCTTTTCTTATTTTAATCTGAATTTAGATACTCAAGGGTGGAATGAAAGTCTTTTAAAGTTAAAGGAAATAAAATCCTAATTCAGATGAAGATTACCTAGGTTAAGAAGGAATCAGTTCTGTTTTCAATTTTTGTTGCCTCACATTATTTAAAAAATATTCTTACGTATAAAATAACTGAATATTAATTTGTTTGAATTAACCCTTACATTATTGTGGGAATATGAAATTTTATTTCTTTTCTACTCAATTCTCTGTCCTTTAAATTTTTTGATTTTCTTATGTTGCTATAGTATAGGAAATTAAATATTTTTTTAATTTTCAGTTATAAAAATTAGGTTACTATTTGCCAAAGTTTGGGTATGTTAGATGAATTTAGGTAATCTTTGAGTGAATATTTAAAGTTTGGTAATTTACCTTTAGATGCATTAGAAAAATTAACTAAAACCATAAAATATTTTTAACGGTTTTATTACTTAAAGTGAGGTTAAATTTTTAAGTAAATTAAGACCAGGTGCAGTAGCTCACACCTGTAATCCCAGCACTTTGGGAGGCAGAGGCAGGAGGATCACTTGAGCCCAGGACTTTGAGATCAGCCTGGTCAACATAGCGAGACCCTATCTCTACCAAAAATTTTAAAACTAGCTGGGTATGGTGGCATGGGCCTTTAGTCCCAGCTATGCTGGAGGCTGAGGTGGGAGGATTGCTTGAGCCTGGAAGGTCAAGGCTGCAGTGAGCCATCATTATGCAAGTCAATTTAAAGAAAAACAATAAAGGTGTTATGTGGATATGGCAAAAATGAAAAGATGATCAAGATTGAAGTTTGTGAAATACTGCATTAGGTAACCCTTTTATATCTTCTCTTTTCTGCATGGAATCAGAGAAATGGAAGGATTTTCATTTTACGGGAAAGGGAGCTGAGATCTACACAGGTGACTTGCCCAGAGCTGTCTGCATTGTCTCTGGCTCTCAGGACTCTAAGTAGGACTCATTGCTCCCAGGCAGGTGCTGTTTCTCTCTTTTCCCTCTGTAGGCAGGTCACATTTTCTGGATCTGTCCTAAAGAATTGAAAGCTGAATGTTAGCAATTTCTGGAGCACATGTACAACTCTGGTTGCTTCTCTTAAATGATAAATTATATCTCTGTGTTTTGCTGTAAATAAGGTTAACTTGTTTTACTTATGTTTATTTACTCATTAAAATATTTATTGAGTACCCATTTTGTGCCCCTTTAATCTTTTTTTTTGTTTTTGTTTGTTTGTTTGTTTTGAGACGGAGTCTGGCTCTGTCGCCCAGTCTGGATGAAGTGCAGTGGCGTGGCGAGATCTCGGCTCACTGCAAGCTCCACGTCCCGGGTTCACGCCATTCTTCTGCCTCAGCCTCCCAAGTAGCTGGGACTACAGGCACCCGCCACCACGCCTGGCTAATTTTTTGTATTTTTAGTAGAGACAGAGTTTCACTGTGTTAGGCAGAATGGTCTCAATCTCCTGATGTCGTGATCCACCTGCCTCGGCCTCCCAAAGTGTTGGGATTACAGGCGTAAGCCACTGCGCCCGGCCTTATGCCCCTGTAATCTTAATAACAAAATCATTATTTAACTTTTAGCTTGTAACATATGCCAGGCCTTCTGCTAAGCACTTTACATGTCTCATTTGCCACTTGGAAAATAGCCAGTGTTACCTGTAGTGTAGAAAGGCAAGGAGATTTGAAGGTTTTGTATTAATTGTCATAAGTGAGTGCTAAAGAATCAAGAAAGGACATTGATAAATTACTGCTGAGAATTCTATAATCCAGAGAACAGGCAATGCATTAGTGGAAAAATAGATATTAGAATTCATTATTTGTGGTTAAAATGAAGTGAAATATGGCCAGTCCGAATGCGATGGTGCTTACAGCTAATTGATCACAACCAGTTACAGATTTCTTTGTTCCTTCTCCACTCCTATTCCTTCACTTGACTAGTCATAAAAAAATGAAGTGAAATGTAATTCTAGGGGTGAAAAAATGATTTTTTTATTACCATGATCCATTACTTTATAGAAAATTTGGTTCCTGTAACTGCTTTTCAAGTTTTTGTTTTTCAGTTTTAGTTCTTATTAGTCGCCATTGCCATTATAAGCTTCCCAAAATGTAACTAATTGTTTCACATCCCCTGCTGATCTGCAGCACTTCCCAATGCCTACCAAATTAAGGAATGCCTCGCCCAATGTTCAACTGAGACATTGCTGTTTGTAAAACAAACAAACAAACAAAAATTTTTAACAGGTTTTCTAAATAGCTAATATTTGGTGTCATTTATTTATCAAATGTTATTTGAGGGCATTTCATGTGCCAGGCATATGTAACACTTAAAAGAATCTTTCATAAGTGAGGGTAGTATTATTATCCTTATATTAAATATGAGGGAACTGAGGCTTACAGAAGTTAGGTAACTTATGAAAGTTCCCCTTTATGGTGGAGCTAGATTTCCAGGCTGGGTCTGAATATTTTCTGAGACATGCTAACTGCTTTGAAATTTTTACAAGGTTATATACATTTTTAAAGGATCTGATTTTTTTCTCCTTCATTCTCCTCTCTTGATGTTATCACTCTTATATTTTGCTCTCTGCCGTTTTTCGCTTGTATATGTAAATGGAGGAAGATTGGTGGGATTGCGAAGATGGGAGTGGGCTTGGAGCCAGTAAGCAGGATTCTCATCACAGCCACAATACTTACTACTCCTCAAGCAGATCTCTCTTGGTGCTAGCACTCACCCCACCTATATTCTGATGTTTGCAGTCATCTAAAGTCTCCTCCCTCACACTCTGTGTATTCCATACATAAACCATGTGAGTAACTCCCACTGGGTTTAACTCCCTACTTTAGTCTAATTAGGAGTAGGTATACTCTAGTTATCAAGTTGGTTTCTCTTGTCTGTTAGCCCAACTAAAAGTAAAAACAATATATATGTATTTACTGAGCCTGTAATTTGAGTTTAATATCTGTCCAAGCCGTGCTGAATGATTATATTTGGCTGAATTTCAGTCAACAAATAGGTGTCTTTTCTCATATAGTTATACATGGGGAAAAAATACCTGTCTGGGGCACAGATGAATACTGTGCTTCAGGAGAAAGTGCTTTTTGGAAGAAAGTGTAAACCTAATATGGGCTGATTTGCCCAGAGAGCGCTAGTGTGGAAGCACTTTTTCACGCACACAGTATCATAAAGGGAGGTGTAACTGCTAGACCAGATGATAAGCCTGTTTAATCCTTAATGAGCTTGAAGCATAGTGTTTTTGTAAGTAAAATTTACTTCTGTCACCACAGCTTCACTCTGCTTTTGTGGAAAAGAAGGCATTTCACTTTCATGGTCATTCACTGAATGGGTGAAAAGGAAGATTGCTGCATTGGTTCTGGTCTTGGACTTAGTTTGCTCTTCCTGTCAGTTTTCTTAAATCGGAGATTTAGGGAAAGACTTGACAATAGTCGTTTGTCACTTTAGTTACCTGATCTTCCCATGCCTTCATGTTCACTTTCCCTGCCACTTCATTCATTCCTTGCAGTGTTGAATACCAGATATTTTTTCTTTTCTTTTCTTTTTCTTTTTCTTTTTTTCTTTTTTTTGAGACAGGATCCTGCTCTGTTGCTCAGACCAGAGTGCAATGGCAGTTATGGCTCACTGCAACTTCAACCTTCCATGCATAAGTGATCTTCCCACCTCAGCCTCCGAAGTAGCTGGGACTGCTGGCATCCACCATCGACCCCAGCTAATTTTTAAATTTTTCTGTAGAGACAGGGTCTCACTATGTTGCCCAGGCTGGTCTTGAATTACTGGGCCCAAGTGATCCTCCTGCCTTGGCCTTCCAAGGTGCTGGGATTACAGATGTGAGCCACCATGCCTGGCCAGAATACCAGAAATTCTATCATATACCTCTCGGGATGCAGAGTTGATAATTCATAGATCAAGTCCATGTGCTCTAGTACTGTTTTCCTATTAGGGCCAGTTTAAAAAATGAAAGTTATATTCCAGAGGGCTGGGATTATGTAGGAGTCATTGAGAAAATGGCATCTGAGGAAATTGACATGTTTATAATGGATCCACATAGCAGAGATAATGTTGGCAGGAGGACTGATTCCCGTATTCCCTTCTGCCTCTGCTGGGGCTTCTGCCAGTTGATAAGATGAGGTAAGATTACCTTATAAGGTTCATTAGGTAACTGTACGTCCCCTGCCTGCCTTGTTGACTGTTGGGATCCTTCATAACCAAGCCGATCATATATCCTGATTTATTTGGGATCATCTGAAACTCCCCCATTGTCCAAGTGTAATTATTAGTGTTCCTTTCATTCTTAAAAAGGTCCTAGTTTAAAGGATAAGTTATATGGTCACCTACTTACAATCATTGAGCTGTCTGGTGTGCAAGTAAAACCAAAGCCCCAGTCTCTTAGTTCCTCACTTTCACCATGGGATGCCTCTAGGAGAAAAGCCTTTAAGCATCCATTCTCCCTACTTCAGGTCTTTCAGCTTCTACTTTTTTTTTTTTTTTTTAATTTGAGATGGAGTCTCGCTCTGTGGCCCAGGCTGGAGTGCAGTAGCATGATCTCAGCTCACTGCAACCTTCACTTCCTGGGTTCAAGTGATTCTCTTGCCTCCACACCTGGCTAATTTTTGTACTTTTAGTAAAGATGGGGTTTCCCCATGTTGGCCAGGCTGGTCTTTGAAGGAGTTCAGTCCCTAGGCGGGGGTGATCCGCCCGCCTCGGCCTCTCAAAGTTCTGGGATTACAGGCGTGAACCACCGCTCCTGGCCTCAGTTGCCACTTTTAAGGTACCAGATAGAGGCTGAGAAGCAGAGTGGTTAGTCACTTGCCTTTTTATTAGAAAGGAGACAAAAAAGGCCAAAACCATTATGAACATGCCAGGTCCAGAGCCTTATGTTACTCCATCCTTTCTATATACATCATCTTATAGTTCTTATTATACTGTTTACTTGTGTGTTTTTTTTTTTTTTAACAGTCTTCCAATGGGTTGTTGTTCTTTGTAGAGTTGATTTTGAGAAAGGTATTTTGAGGAATGATTCTCCACTGAATTGAAGTTTTTTCTGAGGAGTGTTTAACTAAAAGTAGATGTGATATTGATATTAAAACCATGTTACAATTATCTATAAAATATAAATGATAAAAAATAAGAACTAAATAAGCAAGAGAAAAATGTTATAGGTTTAATTTTTTGGGATAGCTGTCCAGCACCAGAGTATATTTGGAGTAAAAGTTGGTGCCCTCAAGTGGCCTTGAGAAGAATTTTCAGGAATTGTAGTTTTTCAGGTATATGGCTGTCGAATGTCTTTCTCTGTCCTCTCTCTCTCTCTCTTTTTTTTTTTTTTTTTTTAAGACAGAGTTTCATTCTGTCGCCCAGGCTGGAGTGCAGTGATGCTCTCTTGACTCACTGCAACCTCTGCCTCCCGAGTTCAAGCGATTCTGGTGCCTCAGCTTCCCAAGTAGCTGAGATTATAGGTGTGCACCACCATGCCCAGCTAATTTGTTGTAGTTTTAGTAGAGATGGGGGTCTCTCTACATTGCCCAGGCTGGTCTCAAACCCCTGAGCTCGGCCTCCCAATGTGCTGAGATTACAGGCGTGAGCCACTGCACCCGGCCTCTCTGTCTTCTCTTTCCTTCCTTCCTTCCTTTCTTTCTTCCTTCCTTCCTTCCTTCCTTCCTTCCTTCCTTCCTTCCTTCCTTCCTTCCTTCCTTCCTTCCTTCCTTCCTTCCTTCCTTCCTTCCTTCCCTCCTTCCCTCCTTCCCTCCTTCCCCTTTTCTCCCTCCCTCCCTTCTTTCCTACCTTCTCTTTCTCCTTTGTTTCCCTTTCCCTCCCTCCCTCCTCCTTCCCTTCCTTCTCCTTTTCTCTTCTCTGTCTTTTTTTTTTTTTTGAGACAGGGTCTTATTCACTCTGTCAGTGGCGCTGAAAGGCTGTAGTGCAGTGGCGTGATCTCAGCTCACTGCAACCTCCACCTCCCGGGTTCAAGCCATTCTCCAGCTAATTTTTTAGTGTTTTTAGTAGAGACAGGGTTTCACCGTTTTGGTCAGGCTGGTCTTGAACCCTTGGCCTCAAGTGATTCACCTGCCTCAGCCTCCCAAAGTACTGGGATTACAGACATGAGGCACTGTGCCCAAGCCGGCTTTTCTTTTTTTCTTTTCTTTCTTGTGAGACAGAGTCTTGCTTTGTTGTTCAGGATAAACTGCAGTGGCATGATCATAGCTAACTGAAGCTTCGACCTCCTAGGCTTCATTGATCCTCCTGCCTCAGCCTCCCAAGTAGCTAGGACTATAGATGTGCATCACCACGTCCAGCTAATTTTAATCTCTATGTTGCCCAGGCTGGTCTTGAACTCCTGGCCTCAAGCGATCTTCCCACCCTGCCTCCCAAAGTGTTGGGATTACAAGTGTGAACCACTGCACCTGGACAGAATGTCTTTCTTGTTTTCTTCTTTCTCTCTCTCTCTATTTCTGTTTCTTTCCTTTTTTGAGACAGGGTTATGCTCTGTTGCCCAGGCTGGGGTACAGTGGTGTGATCACAGCTCACTGCAGCCTCCACCTCCTTGGCTCAAGTGATCCTCCCACCTCAACCTCTGGAGTAGCTGGGAGTACAAGCATGTGCCACCACACCTGACTAATTTTTTAAGTTTATTTTTTCTAAAGATGGGGGTCTCACCACATTGCACAGGCTGATTTTGAACTCTTGGACTCAAACAATCCACCCACCTCAGCCACCAGAGTGCTGGGATTACAGGCATGAACCACTGTGCCTGGCCCTAGAATGTCTTTCATGTTGTGAAATGTTTAAGTGATCTAGTTGGAGTCCTGTTTTCACCACTCTTATTTGTGATCTTATGCTTCTGATGTCTCTGTAGAATCATAGAATTTTGTTGCTGGAAAGGACTAATAATCATCTAATAGAAGTCTTTAATTTTACATCTAAGTAAACAAAGGAGCAAAGAGGTAAAGTGATTTGCTCAGTAGGTTACAGCTGTTGAGTGGTACAATCAGGATTAAACTCTGGGTCTTCTGACCTTTTCCCTCAAAAGGGAAAGTTACAAGGTTCTGCATTTATAAAGGACTTGCTGAAGTAAAGTGTTAAACTCCTAAGTGGCTTACTCTTCCAGTACATTCTAGCTGCAGTTTCATTGCCTGTGAACATGGTTTTGATTAAATTGGTGATGCCCTATTATTTTACAGATGAGTAGGTAGAGATTTTTCAGGGTGGAGGCCAACTGTCACTCTGGTTGAGTCTCCAGTTTTAATTCTCAGTTCCTTACTTTGGAAAGTCTTTGTTTCCTTCCAAGAACATTACTCAGAAGGAGGAATTCTTTGCAAATCCAGATGCCTGTCAAAATCATGTTACACAACTTCCCCCATTCTGAATTTCCATTCAAGTCTTGTATCTAAATTCCAGTTGTATCTTGGTGTTACAAGTTAAAGCTAAGTGACTAATTGGAACCTTTGAGGATTGCTATGTTCCTTTTTTTTTTAATAGGTGTCTTGACTATGTTGATGGCTTAGCACAAATACCTTATTTATATCACTTGCTGCCACAGATGACTCAAGTGTGTGCTTTGCCTTAGATGTACAGTAGTCCCTCCTCATCTGTGGGGGATGAGTTTCAAGCCCCGCTATGGATGCCTGCAACTGCAGATGGTACTAAACCCTATGTATACTATGTTTTTTCTTATGTACACATACCTATGATAAAATTTAATTTGTAAATTAGGCACAGTAATACATTAACAACAATAGTAATAAAGTAGAACATTTACAATGTTATACTGTAATAAAAGTTATGTGAATGTGGTGTCTCTCTGTCTAAATATCTTGACTGTAATATTTTCAGACCCTGGTTGACTTCCGGTAATTGAAACTAGAGAGTGAAATCATGGGCAAAGGGGGTTACTGTACTGGTGAGAAACAAGTGATGTTTGAGTGTTTGGCAGCTAGCCCCTGATTTAGTCTCAGAGTTGACTACTTTGTTTAAATCTGCTGGTGGGTGGCTGGGTGTAGTGTGCATTCCTAGAAGTGTTAGGGCCTTCACTGATTCAGTCTTTTTGGAATTGTCAAAAAAGAGACAAGAAAGCTTTATTATGTTGTAAATTTTGTGTATACAAGGAATTTTGCAAAAGTCCAGGCAGTAAGTGTTCTTATGTACAAAACTAAAAAAGGAATAATCAGAAATTGCTCATAGAATGGATGAAGAGTATTTGATATAATCAGGAGAGCGTAATGTCCAGGTTAGTCCTCTATGGCAGAAGAGGTAAGACTGGAGATGAAGACAAACTGTGATCTGCAAGTACCTGGCAATGCATTGTCCACTAACTTAATAACTTTCCTTCCTGGTGTTGAGGGCCTAAGAACCCGTTTTTAGTATTACCCAGCTCTATTTGAGGAACTTTTATTCTTGGACATGTCACTAGTTCCATCCTTTACTATGGAGAATTGCCTGTTGAAATCATACAAGTCATCAGCATATGGTACTTACAAGATAGGCCTCCCACCCATTCCTAATTTAAACAACCGTTATGTATTAACTATAGGAAATTTGGAAAATAGATATTTAAAGGAAAAAAGAAGTAATTCCACTTAGGAAGACCATTGTTAATATTTGGAACATGTTGTAGCCTTTTTGATACACATTTAATATACATATATTAGACATATAATTGAAAGTAGGCCACCTCTGTTATTTTGTAATATTAAGATTAATATTTTAAAACTTAATATTTTTTCATATATCATTGCATATTCTTTTAAAGCAGGGTTTCTCAACATGAACATTACTGACATTTTGGGCTGGATAAGTCTTTGTTATGAGGAGCTGTCCTGTGCACTATAGGATATTTAGTAACATTCCTGGCCTCTACCCAGTATATGCCATTAGCATCTTTCCAGTTGTGACAACCAAAAATGTCACATATTGTCAAGGATGATTTTCCCTGGGGGGAAAAATCACCTGGGTTGAAAACCAGTGTCCTAGAGTAACAGTTCTCAAACTGAAAAAATACTAGTTTTCATAAGTGAAAAAACATTAAATAGTAAAAACAGTATATTTTCCAAAATTAAAAAAATAGCGAGAGTGTCATTGTTACATTTTCCCAAATCTCTGTGTATCTGTCATAATAAAAGGCATTCACATTTAATCTGTTGCAAAATACTGCTTTAGCTGAAGTATATAAAGAAAATTATAGGCTGGGTGCTGTGCCTCATGCCTGTAATCCTAGCAGTTTGGGAGGCTGAGGCGGGAGGATTTCTCTAGTCCAGGAGTTCGAGACCAACTTGAGCAACATAGCAAGACTATCTCTACAAAAAAGAAAAAAATTAGCCAGGCATGGTGATGTGTACCTGTAGTCTTTCAACTACTCTGGAGACTGAGGTAGGAGGATCACTTAAGCCTGGGAGGTTGAGGCTGCAGTGAGCTATGATAGCCCCACTGCACTCCAGCCTGGGTGACAGAGTGGGACCCTGTATCCAAAAAGAAAAAGCTTTATACACCAGTATTTATAAAAGGGAAGAGCATGTTAATGACTTAGATAACTGTATTCTTCCTTAATACCGTATCAAAACTCAACAAGTGGAAGTTTCTTAAAGATTAGTTGCAATGTAGAATATAAAACCGTATCAAATAATTTGTCATAGCCTGTTACATTGTTACATTAAAATCCATTAATCTGTCTTAAACTTTGGGTCTTTCCTCCCATGCATCGTTTTATAACATCATACATTGATCATTTGGAAAATACTGGTTCACTGAGTTTTTCAGATTTTCCAAATCTTGACACATTTCATTGTATATTTTAAAAAGTCACATCTGTTGACATTATCACCAGTCTCATCAGAAAAGCCTCTATGTATCGGGAAGTAGTTACGTTCACCATGGTGAATACAATTTTTCCAAAGTTTTTATTTTTACTTGAAAGCTTGAATTTTATCATTGGCCTCAAATACTGCCAATTATTTTCCTTGAAGTGACAGGCTCGTCTTACTCATTTTTGAGAAAATATTACCAGATACCCAAGTCTGAATAACCATAGTTTTTCAGTAATTTCAAGTAAAATGTTATTCGTGAAAAAAGCAGCCAGTTCAGCTCACAGTGCAAACTATCTCATACATACTTTTTCACAAAATAGGTATTGTTTTTCAGTGTGCAGTAGAAGTGTTTTATGTGTACTTTCCATTTTGTCATACAAAGTATTTAGATGTGTACTCTGGTTGAAATTTGATACAATTATTTTTACTGCTTCATCAAGGCACTCCTCAGTGAATGTGGCATTTGTGTCTTATTGTGAATGAGTGGCAGTTAAAGAATACGCTGATGAATAGTACAATTTGATGTCACTGCCCTAGTGCCAAGGCACCAGTGGTTTTACCCACCATTGCTTTTGCATTGTCAGTACAGTTTCAACACAGTGAAAAAGGCAGATAACATTGTAGTGTTATTGCGAAAAGAGTTTTGACTTTGCAGACCTTCTGGGGTCCATGGAACACACTTTGAGAACAACTGTTCTGAAGCATGATATGATGACATCGTATCCTTTCAAGTGTCTATATCAGAATTTAACCAATTCTGTCTTGTTTCTTCTATTTATTTTTTTGCTTTTATCACAATCCTTGTAGCTAAATTCAAGAGCAAAAATATTTTCCCTTAGAATAATATCTTTAGAAGTGGAATTCTGAATCAATGGGTATGAATATTTTTTATATTTTTAAGATACATTTGATATATATCACCCAATCACCCAATTGTCCTCCAAGATGGTTAAACCAACTTATTTACACTTGTACCAATGTATTATGAGACTGCATCGTGGCCACAGATGGGCATTGTTTTATCTTAACCAATTCAGTCAGAATATTGGCATCATCTAAAAAGTGTATTATAACTTCTCATACAACTGGCCTTGATTACTAGTGAGTCTGAATATTTTAAAGCTTTGGCCATTTTGTAGTCTTCCTTTAGACTGATTACAGTGCAGCTGATTAGGTTGTAACTTTCTTTGTTAAAACAGTCACATTCTCCTAATTCCTTTTAAGATTATTCCCTAGTTAACCCTATTTGCATTTGGATGTATATCAAATTGCAGCCTCTGATTTAGAGTCCCTCTCTTAAGGAGGTCGTAAATGTGCCTTTCTCTAAATTTCAGAAGTTTGAGCCCCACGTTTTTGACTTTTGTTATATTTAAGGAGTATCACCTGTGCTATTAACATTTTTTTCTAAGTTGATTTTCCTTATAAACAGTATTTGAAAGGAAACTTGATATTACTATAAAGTCTACTAAGTCACGGGTTTTATGTGCGAGTTGTTTTTTTCTAGTACACCTTAAAATACGTAATTATTAAGATCATTTCTGCCTAAAATCATCCAGTGGCCTTTGTTTACCACACTTTAGGAAGAGCAGGGGCTTTGGACTCAAACATCTTGGATTTGAATCCCACTCTGCTTGTAACTAGTGGTGTGCTCTTGGATAGGTGAGTCTAACCTCTTTGTGCTTCAGTTTCCTCACTGGCAAAATGGGGATGTTCAAAGATGAACTCTTAGGTGCCTTACATCTCTACTCTGTGACTCTGGTATAAGAAGAAAGGGATATTTGAATATTTGTGGATTTCTTTCTCTGTTTCTGATCAGGAATTAGAGACATTGTCTAGGGTTAATATTTCAAAACCCTAACTTGATTAAATTCGACTGCTATTAGTCATCTGATTTTGGAGAAACCATTTCATTTTATGGGGCTCTAACTGTCTAGTTAGGATATTACTGCTGCTTTAATACTTCCTATTTAATGTAAAGTACTTCTAGCTAGGAGCTAAGGCAAGCCAGGACCTCACTTTTAACATGTTTAAAATGGGGACAATGTTTCTGTTCTACTTACCTCATTAGAGACATGGAAAAATGAGATAATAGGTAGATAAGTGGACTCAGCTTTTAGCAGAAGGGTACTAGGTAAAGACAGGGTGTCAGCAAAAGTAATGCCTGTAGATGTTATCCCCTCTATAGATACTTCTGTAGTGAAGAGCAACATACGTGTGACACCACCTCTCCTATCTCTCCAGACCTGCCTGTACCCCTCCCTCTTCCCTGCCTACTGGTTTTGATTTGGGAAGTGCCATTGAACAGCAGTTTTGTGACCTTGGGCATATCACTCAACCTTAACTATCCATGGGCCAAAAATTGGGAGATCTGACAACCTTGAGTCTGTATTTCTCTATGGCAACAACTGGCTAGAGGTGAATGGTGGCTTATCTTTTAAAAATACAGATATATTCTTCAGTCTGTCACTTAATCTGACAAGTCTGATTCATTTACTTTGCTGCCTGGCCTCTTTGCGAGGCTGGATTGCATCATGGTAAGGAGCATGGTTTCTGGAGCCACATTACCTAGATTCATATCCCAGCGATGACTCTTGGTAGCTGTGTACCCCTTCATATTATGTAGCTTTTCTGTAGTTTCATGTGAATTCCTACTTCGTGGGGTTGTTTAAAGGACTGGAAGAGCCACTACATGTAAGACTCTTAGGATAGTCCCTGACCCAGAGTAAACTTAACTGATGTTAGTTGTTGTTTTGAGTTCAAATAACATAATAATTAGCTGACATTTATCTAGCTCTTAATATGTATCAGGCACTGGTCCAAGTCTTTCACACAGATCTATCTCATTAATCCTAAAGGTAATACTGTGAAATAGGTAGTGTTGTTTTCTCAGTTTTACAGATGGAAGGTCTATAATTTAGAGAAGTTAAGTAACCTATTTAAAGGCACACAGCTAGTAGGTGCCGGCAACATTGAGAGTTGAACCTGTGTTTGTGTATCCTAATCCTGTGGGTTTTTTCTTATTATTCTTTCCTGTGTCTTACTACATGGAGACTAAGCCTATGGGTTTGAATGCTGTGCTGTGCTATGCTGCCCCACATTATATCCACCTCTAAAATAGGTCTAATCACAGAAGTGGCTGACTCGAGTAAATAGAGCTTAGTGCTCTTAATGTTTTTTTAAGTGATTTGAGGAGAGAATGAATATAAAATTTCCAAAATTTATATATGATGTTAGTTCCTTCAGGCAGTGAAATGCAAAACAATAGGAGATAAATAAACTACAGAAAACTTTTTTGGGGTGGATGGGGTGAGTGAATAGAAAAATGGTAACTGAATTTCAGGGTAGGTACTCATGAAGAAAGATAAACTGTTTGTAGAATGATGTGCTCCGAGATATTTAGTAAGGACTTGAGAGTTATTTTAGGCTATTATTTGAAGGTTAAAAAGGCCAGCAAACATTTCACACCCATTAGGATGACTGTTATCCAAAAAAGCAAAGAATAAAAAGAGTTGGCAAGGATATGGAGAAATTGGAACTGTTGTACATTGTTGATGAGAATATAAAATGGGACAACCACTGTGGAAAACAGTATGGCAATTCCTCAAAAAGTTAAAAACAGAATTACCATATGGATCCAGCAATTTCACTTCTGGTTATATACCCAAAAGAATTTAAAGTAGGGGCTCAAACAGATATTTGTACACTAATGTTCAGAGTGGCATTATTCACAATAACTGAAAGGTAGAAGCAACCCAAGGGTCCATCAGTGGATGAATAGATAAACAAAGTGTAGTCTATACATGCAATGAAATATTATTATTCAGCCTTACAAAGGAATGAAATTGACACACACTACAACGTGGATAAACCTTGAAGACATTGTGCTAAGTGAATGGTGTCTAGAGGGAGAATGGCAGTTGTCAGCGGGAAGGGGTAGTTCTGGAAGTAAAGTGTGGTGATGGTTGCACAACAATGTGAAAATGTGAATGTAGTTAATGCTGCAAAACTCTATACTTAAAAACAGGTAAAATCATTAAAATGAAAAAAAAAAAAAGACTGGAAAGTGCTTTTCTTCCTTGTGTAAAGCTCCAGAACGTTCCTTATTTGGAATGCTAGGTGCTGTTCTGTCCTCTGCATGTTGGTGGAATGGATACAACTTAGTTTTAGGCTCCAGGCCCAGCTCTTTGGATTATTAGGAAGTCATTTTATAATCTCTGATATGTGTCTAGAAAAAGGGCCCACATAATCCTTACCTCACAACCAAGGATAAAATGGATATGTATGTGATTGAATTTCTATACAAATGTCAATTATTTTCAACTTTGGAAAAATAACAAAACAGACTTATTTTCCATCCACTGACGTAGCTGGGCTGTGTGTCACACAGACTGTGCCTCTGTAATGCGCTGCAGCTTCTTGGAGCTTAGGAGAGGTATAGTTAACACAAAAGGAGGTTTGGTCTTACACAGTACACTCACTGAAGAGGAATAAATGGGCTGAGAAGAAAGCCAGGCTGAATGATTTTCCTTTGGTCTTTACAGTTAAAAAAAAAAAAAAAAGAAAAAACTTCAACAATATAAAAGGGTATTAAGTAAAATTGCTATCTGCAAGAGATGACCTCTGCCAACCATTTTGCATCTGTCTTTGTATGTATAAATTTGTGTATGTTTTTGTGTAATTGTATCATACTATTCATATTCTTAATGCTACCTAAAACAAGATTTGAAAAATTAGGACAAATTCATGGGTGATACTTTAGGGACAGAACGACATTTTGAGAGCTGTGTGCACCTAATGTATATCACACTAGGCTAAATGCTTTTACAGACATTATCTCACAATACACAACAAGCCTGGGAAATATTTGGTATTTTCTCCATTTTACAATAAAAATATTAGGGTAGAGGAGTAGAATAACCAGGACACATAAATGGTGAAACCAAGATTTGAATCAGGTACTTTTATTCCAGAGCTTGCACTTCCTGTATCCTTCTATAGCACCATATTTGCTGCCTCTCAAAGATGAAACCCCAAGCTCTGTATCTAATCCCCTTGTGTTACTTGTTAAAAGAATGTTTTGAACAATTAATACAGTCACTAATACTTTATATTTTAGAAATTGTTCCATGTGAGTATAAACAGAGCTGCCTCATGCTTTTATTTATTTATTTAGGCTGCATTGTACATATATAAATAGTAAACTTTCTTACGTTTTTTTATTGTGAAATATATACAACATAAAATTTACCATTTTAACCATTTTTAAGTGTACTTACTGTTCGGTGGTATTAATTACATTCATGTTGTGCAACCATCACCACATCCATCTTTAGAATTTTTCATTTTGCACAACAGAAACTACCCATTAAACTAATAACTCCCCATTCCTCTTTTCACCCAGTCCTGGCCACTGCCGTTCTACTTTGTCTCTGATTTGAGTATTCCTCATATAAGTGGAATCATACAATATTTGTCCTTTTGTCTCTGGCTTATTAAACAATAATTTTAACCAGACTTCTATTGATGGACATTTAAATTATTATTCTTTTGCTCTTCGAACAATTATCAGTTCCAGGAGCATTCGATCCAGAATTTCAGACTGCTTTCTCAGTCCTATGCTTGGCGGGCTTTTGAGGAAACCCAAAGCAATCCTTACCTCAGCTTTTCTGAGCAATAAAATAAGAAGAATGTTAAATAATTACTTTTGTTATAGTGTGTTGTAAGGGCTTGCTTAGTTTCTGCTTATAGCTTGGGACCCTTTGGGAAAGGGTACTCTTTAAGAATAAAGGTTTTCTGTAACTACAAACCTGCTGCCACAATGTGATTATGGTACATTTTTTGATGAATTAGTGATTTTAGTGCAGAATGAAACCAACCCAAAAAACCAAAATCAGAGTATGTAGTTGTATTTTCTTGGGGTTCTCAGATGAGTCGAAGGTAAGCAATTGTTTGTGAGAAAACCAGGCTTAGAAGGCCTGGCCTCTGCTTGTCTTTGCCTGGCACTGGCACTGAGAAGAAAGGGAAGGTCTAGCCTTCCCAAGAAGTCTCTGTGCTCCACCTCTGCTGCCCCAGAGAGGTTGGGGCTGGGCTCCCTCTCCTGAGGCTGACTCCATTCTCATCCAACTGCCAGGCCCATGGGGCTGGCTTAAATGGTCTGAAATGATCCTAAATATTCTTCACTTGGATTATTTGCAGGTCAGTCTCTCTCTGTGGAACTAAACAATAAAACTCTGCCTTTCTGAACTGATTGGGTGATTAAGGGAGACAACTGTAGAGCTTCTTTTGCGTCTGAACTGACTTTCCCTTGCTTCACCAGCCCTCCTCTGCTTTGAGTCAGACTTGAGCACAGCTGTTTGTTTAGCTCCCTCTGCTGGCTGAAAAGCAGCCTAACGGTTTCACATTATGCCTTAATTTGTACTGGTGGTTTCTCTGCCAGCGCATACTTGGAAAGTGCTGTCTTTGCATAGGGATCTTAATACCTTGCCTAAAGGAATTGGAAGTTGAGTGGGTAAGGGGATGTGTTTAGCTTACATCTTCTGATGCTAACCTTGAGGGCAAAGTCAAGAAGCAGGCCCCATCACAGCGATAATTTTTGCCTCAGTGATTCCAGTCTCCCATGGATTTTGACTGTCATCATCGTGTTAGTTACTAAGGACACATCATTTAAAGTGATCCCAAGACATTTAACAAATAGCCATGAATTTTAAATTACTGAGTACTTGGCAAAATGAAATCATCCTATAAATGCCCAGAATGAACACAAAGATTATTGCTGTCTGGGTGATGGGGGGAGACCTTAGGCTGAGAATGGTTATGAGTTGGAAACAAACATATAGATATTCTGGTTTCTTTTTTTTTCTCTTTTAGTAGAGACAAGGTCTCACTATGTTGCCCAGGCTGATCTCCAACTCCTGAGCTCAGGTGATCCTCCCACCTCGACCTCCCAAAGTGCTGGCATGAGACACTGGGCCTAGCAGATATTCTGTTTTTGTTTTCGTTGTTGTTGTTTGTTTGAGATCAAGTCTTGCTCTTTCACCCAGGTTGGAGTGCCATGGCACGATCTCTGCTCACTGCAACCTCTGCCTCCAGGGTTCAAGCGATTCTCCTGCCTCATGCTCCCCAGTAACTGGGACTACAGGCGCACAACATTCTGTTTTTACTTAAGCTGCTTCAATTTAGGAGAGACTGTGCTGTAGGTCTTAGTGAGCCATGAGTATCCCAGCCCATCCTGCAGTCTTGTTTTCTTTTTTCTTTTTCTATCATGAACATTAAACATAATCCAAAACTCTTTATTATGGAAACGTCCAGCTGGGCTCACGCCTGTAATCCCAGCACTTTGGGAGGCCAAGGCAGGCAGATCACTTGAAGTCAGGAGTTGGAGACCAGCCTGGGCAACATGGTGAAACCCTGTCTCTTGAAAAAAATACAAAAATTAGCTGGGTGTCGTGGTGCTCACCTGTAGTCCCAGCTTCTCAGGAGCCAAGGCAGGATAATCAGTTGAACCTGGGAGGTGGAGGCTGCAGTGAGCTGAGATCGTGCCACTGCACTCCAGCCTGGGCGACAGAGTGAGAAAAAAAAAAAAAAAATTTGTTCAAGCATACACAAAAGTAGAATAGTATAGTGTATGTATCTACAGCAGTTGTCCATATTTTATTAATAATCTATCCCTCTACTTTTTTTTTCTGGAATGTTTTAAAGGAAATTCCAGACATACTCCATTTCACCCACCTCAGTATGCATCTCTAATTGATGAGGATTTTTTTCTTTTTTAACATAACCATAGTAGCATTAATAATACCTAAGAGATGTAACAATACTTCCTTAATATCATGAAATATTTAAACAAAGTAGAGATATACCAATCGGATTTGACAAAATGTTGATAATTTGTTAAATTTACTTCCAATCTATTATTATTACTGGTAGAAGGATTTACTTATGATGTTTTTAAGACTTTATTTACTTTTATTTATTAAGGATTTACTTATGATGTTTTTAAGACTTTATTTATTTTAGAGAAGTTTCAGGTTCACAGTAAAATTAAGGGAAAGGTACGGAGGTTTTCCATGTACCCCTTATTCCCACACCTGCATAGCCTCCTCCATTGTCAACATCTTCCACCAGAGTGGTAAATTTGTTAAAATTGATAAACATATGCTGATACATCATAAACACCCAGAGTCCCAATGTTCAAAAAATGAAACTTAGGGTTCACTTTGGGTGTTGTATATTCTATGGGTTTGGGCAAATGTAATGACATGCATCCATCATTACAATATCATACAGAGGATTTTTACTGCCCTAAAAATCTTCTCTGCTCCATATATTCAACCCCTGCCTCCAAGCCCTGGCAATTACTGATCTTTTTGTTGTCTCCATGATTTTGTCTTTTCCAGAATATCATAGAGTTGAAGTCATACAGTCTGTAGCCTTTTCAGTTTGGCTTTTTTCATTTTGTAATATGTACTTAAGGTTTCTCCATGTCTTTTCACTGCTTGATATTTCATTTATTTTTATGACTGAATACGTTTCTGTTGTCTGATTGCACCACAGTTGATTTATCCATTTACCTACTGAAGGACATCTTGGTTGCTTACAAGTTTTGGCAATTGTGAATAAAACTGTTGTAAAATAAATCCACGTACAGGTCTTTGTGTAGATATTAAGTTTCAACTCCTTTGGTTAAATACCAAGGAGCATGATTGCTGGATTGCATGATAAGGGTACATTTAGTTTTGTATGAAACTGCCAAACTATCTTCAAAGGTGGCTGTACCATTTTGCAATCCCACCAGCAATGAATGAGATTGCCTGTTGTTCCACATTGTGACCCGCGTTTGGTGTCATCTAGGTTTTCTCCTACTATCTTCTAGGAGTTTTATAGTTTTGTGTTTTACATTTAGATTTATGATCAATCTTGAGTTAATTTTTATGAAGGGTGTAAAGTCTATCTAAATTCATTTTTATGCATGTGGATATTGAGATGTTTCAGCACCATTTGTTGAAAAGACCCTTTTTGCTCCATTGTTTTGTCTTTGCTCCGTGGTCAAAGATCAGTTGATTATACTTATGTGGGTCTATTTTTGGCCTCTCTGTTTTGTTCCACTGATCTATTTGTGTATTTGTTTTTTTGGTTTTTTTTTTAATTATACTTTAAGTTCTAGGGTACATGTGCATAACGTGCAGGTTTGTTACATATGTATACTTGTGCCATGTTGGTGTGCTGCA
>NW_012116265.1:25210430-25217474 GCF_000951035.1 Colobus angolensis palliatus
AGTTCTCCTTGAAGAGGTCCTTTACATCCCTTGTAAGTTGGATTCCTAGGTATTTTATTCTCTTTGAGGCAGTTGTGAATGGAAGTTCATTCATGATTTGGCTCTCTGTTTGTTACTGGTGTATAAGAATGCTTGTGATTTTTGCACATTAATTTTAGCTTAGCTAAAAAATATAAAAATATATTCTTAGCTCGATGAGTTTATTATGTGATGTTGGCAAATTACTCTTTTGTACTTGGCTTTATCATCTATAAAACCAATGAAGGTAGAACTATTATGATGACCATTTTATGTTTGGTGAAACTGAGGCTAAGGGAGATTAGGTCAGAAACATGAGCAAGTAGAAGAAACATGTGCGCCTCTCTTTTAACTTTTTGCTTTCGCTAGAGGCATGAGTGTAGAGAAATATTTATTTAATTTAAAAAAAATACAGTAGCAGAAGCAGTGATAAGTCCCTGACTCACAGCCTCAGTGTTGGGAGAAAACCATAGGAGTGGAGACTATAGAGAACTGAAGTGCCCATACCTAAGTCTGTTTGTAGTGTGGAAAACCATTTGTGTCATTTTTCATGAAAATAAAGTGACAGAAACCCAAACCATGATTTTCATGACCTTAGCTTGATGTTTTACAGAGTGGTAAATTTGTAAGAAATACATAATTTTGATACTGTCCTAGGCCAGAGAACTCATAGTTGAAATAGGCCTATCATAAAGAGAACACTGTGAGCCACACTTAGGGCATCAGTCTGGTGTACAACTTGATTTGGACTGACAATGGAAGGAAGAAGAAACTCAAGAAACAAAGGAATTTGGCCGGGCCCGGTGGCTCAAGCCTGTAATCCCAGCACTTTGGGAGGCTGAGATGGGTGGATCACGAGGTCAGGAGATCGAGACCATCCTGGCTAACACGGTGAAACCCCGTCTCTACTAAAAAAAAATACAAAAAACTAGCCGGGTGAGGTGGCGGGCGCCTGTAGTTCCAGCTACTTGGGAGGCTGAGGCAGGAGAATGGCGTGAACCCGGGAGGCAGAGCTTGCAAGTGAGCTGAGATCACGCCACTGCACTCCAGCCTGGGCAACAGAGTGAGACTCCGTCTCAAAAAAAGAAAAAAAAAAAAGAAACAAAGGAATTCAAGTAGCAAAGACAATTTCTTTCTAGGAGCAGGAGAATAAGTAGAATAAGTATGATTTGGCTTCTGTATCTTCTTCTATTTTTTATTACAAAAAGAAATCTGTGGCAAAAAGTGAAGCAGTATGGGAAGGTATAAAGTAAAAATTAAAACATAAAAGTTTTCCAATAGTATATACCCAAATTAAAAGGAGGGATTCAAAAAGTTATTTGTACACTCGTGTTCATATATTATTCACAATAGCCAAAAGATGGAAATAACCCAAATGTTCATCGATGGATTAGTGGAGAAACAAAATATGCGTACAAATATATATACGATGGAATACTATTCAGCCTTAGAAAGCAAGGAAATTCTGATACATGCCACAACCTGGATGCACTTTGAAGACATTATGCTAAGGGAGTGAGCCAGAACTAGGAGGAGAAATATTGTGTGATTCAACTTATATGAGGTTCCTAGAGTAGACAAATCCTTAGAGGCAGAAAGTAGAATAGTGACTACTTGCCTGGGTGCAGTGGTTCATGCCTGTCATCCCAGCACTTTGGGAGGAACGAGGCGGGTGGATCACAAGGTCAGGAGTTTGAGAACAGCCTGGTCAGTCAACATAGTGAAACCCCTTCTCTATTAAAAATACAAAAAATTAGCTGGGCGTGGTGGCAGGCACCTGTAATCCCAGCTACTCGAGAGACTGAGGCAGGAGAATCACTTGAACCCGGGAGGTGGAGGTTGCAGTGAGCCAAGATCACGCCACTGCACGCCATACTCCAGCCTGGGCAACAGTGCGAGACTCTATCCCCCCAAAAAAGAAAAGAACAATGACTACTAGGCGCAGGGAGGAGTTATTCTTTATTGAGTATAGAGTTTCAGTTTGGGGTGATGAAAAAGTTCTGAAGGTGAATAATGGCAATGACTGTACAACAGCACAAATGTACTTAAAGGCACTGAATTGTACACTTGAAAATGGGTAAAATGGTAAGTTACATGCATATATATTTTACCACCGTAAAAAGTCTCCCAACACCAGCCTACCAGTTATAGTTGGCACTGTAAACAACAACTTTTATAGCCATCTAGATAGGGCTATGCAAATACAAGCATAGATATAAGAGTATAAGCATACTCTCAATGCTCATTCTTTGGAGCACTCATTTATGTGCCAGGTATTTCCCAGTGAACAAAACTGACAAGGTTCCTGCTGTCATGGAGCTTTTAAAAATTTTGTTTTATGCAAATGGATATTGATGTACATACTGTATTACACCTCATTTCCCCCCTTAATGAGTATCTTTGGACATCTTTCTGCATTAGCTCTTATATAGATCTAACAACTTAATGGCTTCATAGTATGTCCTTGTATGGATGTGCTATCATTTGTGGCTGCATTTTTCATTGAATGGAGGAGGGGAGGCGGAGGTATAGAGCTTGCTATGGTTTGCTGCTGCTGTAAATTAAATTTTTATTAGGAAAATAGTATAGCCTTCTTATAAAAAGTCAGTGCAAGAAAAGTAAAAGTAAAAAGTAAAAGTGAGAAAAAAACAACCACCACCACCAACCCAGACCCAAAGTTACACAGAGTTAAGAGCTGTGCTGAGCCGTATTGTGTCTAGATCCTATTACTGTAAGAGTCAGGTGATTTCCTAGTTACCATTTGTATGGTGTCCCACAGTCAATGAGATCACATTAAGAAGATTGCTTTGAAAACCATTATGCTAGAAATATTACGGAAGTCATCTCAGGTTTTATTAAACAAATAAAAAGGACTTCCATGAAGGGATTCTGGGTAGCAAATGAAGAAATATTTAAACAACTACTCTGGAAAGACAGGAACAGGGTGGCTTTAGGAATCTCATTATCAGTGCTTATCCCTTTCATTTTCTATGTCTGCTTAAGATGCAGTTCCTGGGAGAGGATGAATGGCCTAGAGAACATGTGCCTATTGATGATGAAGTAGGGAGAGTTCTGGGTTTTTGTGCTCCATGTGAATCTTATGGAGTTGGGG
The DNA here is from genome assembly GCF_000951035.1 of Colobus angolensis palliatus. NCBI lineage: Eukaryota > Metazoa > Chordata > Mammalia > Primates > Cercopithecidae > Colobus > Colobus angolensis. The sequence goes on from NW_012116265.1 coordinate 25,213,561, forward strand.
AGGTGCAGTTTTAGAAAGGATGGGATTCGAGGCTGGCAAAACCATCTGTCAGCCTTGCGATGTCAGCTGTTATAACCACAGATTCTTACTTCCTTCTTAAGGAGGAGATGACCGCCGGGTTCTGCTATGGCACATGGAACAAGCCATCCACTCCAGGGTCAAGCCCATACAGCTGAAAGGAGAGCACCATTCCAACATTTTTTGCCTGGCTTTCAACAGTGGGAACACTAAAGTGTTCTCTGGAGGTAAAAAGGAAGATTCTACCTTGGGAACGTCACTGTGGTTGGGATTTTAGAGAAAAGAGTGTGAAAATAACTCCTTATTTTTCTTCCTGTATTTCATTGAGCTGTGGAATTACTGGTTTCTCATAGCTTGTCTTTTCTGCGTTACAGCAGTATTATATATTAGGATAGTGTGTGTCTTTTCTCTCTCTCCCTCTTTTTTTTTTTTTTTCTTCACCTGTCTTTTTCTTTATTTCTCTCTGGCAGAAAACTTTTCACATTGCCATCTGGTACACAGAAACACACACAGACACACACACACACACATACATTTGAAACAATACTTAACCTTTTCTATATGTGGCATACTCTGATTTTGTTTTTTATTCTATTCGATTTCATTTTTAGAGATTATGCTGGCCGTAACTCAAATGGATGTCATAATCCACAGATGGCTTCTGTTTGAAAAGTGTTGTGTTAGGTACAATTGAAATGGCTGGTGCTCACACCAACCTCTTGGTGATGGCTTCCATCAGCCATACTCCTTCTCACCCCCACATTTCTAGTTCTGACCTCTTTTCTAAGCTGCAGATTTTCCCACTGGATATCTACCTGTGTTCCAAAAGCAACTTAAATACAATAGATGTAAAACCAAGATCATTAGTCCTCCCTTGAGGGAAAATTTCTTCTTGTCTGCTGGATTTTCTTTCTCAGTTATTACCATTCACCCAATTATATAAGCTATTAAGTTTAAGAAATTGCTGACAATTAACCATTTTCAACTTAAAAAAGTAGCAGTTTCACATGGTTCATTCTACCTATGATCTTGGAGTCATCCTCAAACCTGCCTTTCTTACATTTCCACATCTAGTCTGTCACCAAGTCCTGTCAGGTCTATCTTGAAAGCCTCTCATATTCATCCTTTAGTTTGGCCTGGATTTTTGCAATGGCTTTCTGTGATTTCTGTTACCACTGTCCATCCTCCTTTGAATTCATTTCATACACAAGTTTACTTTTAAAAATAAAGACTGGACCATGTGAACCATTGAGCCTACAGTGCCTGAAGAATAAAGTCTAAACCCCCATCTGTCTGGCCTGACCTCCCTTCCCTGAGTTATACACTCTAGCCCACCAAACTATTTGTCATTTGAAGAATGCACTGCACTGTACTATTTTGTCCTGTGCCTTTTGTTCATGGTGTTCTTCCACCTTAATTGTCCAGTCCCCACCAATTCCCCTAAGCCTTTCATTGGTAGGAGTTTTGAGTTAGTTGAGTTTCTCTTCAAATGTCTCCTTCTCCATGTACTTTCACCCTGCTTATGAAGGAAATAATTGACCCCATAGCTAGATCATATTGCTACAAAGCAAACCCTCTTGTTGCTATTAGTTGTTTGTCCAATTGGACTGTGAATTCTCCAGGACAGAGTAGAATCTTATTCTTTTTATATACCCAGGACCTAGCACTGTGCCTGATACCTAGAAGGCATTAGTATGGGTTTACTGATTTCATTGGTTTGCACCCACAATAGAATTTACAGCCAGGCTTTGTTAAGATGCCCTGGGCCATATCTTTACTGCTACTTTTGTTTTCTATTTAAGTGACTGTTTGTTGTGCATTTTAGCATAGAGTGGGACTTTTTTTATGTTTTGTCTTTTTATATTCAGGTTTTAATTTTTTTGCTATACAAACCATTTGAAGGCAGGACTACACATATCATGAATATAATTTATATCCTTTGATAGAATAAGGAGAAATACAAGATTAAAACTTTCACATCATTTGGAATCACAGTCATCAAGTTTTAATGCTGTGAAAGATGATGTGGCTGGGTATTGTGGCTCACACTTGTAATAATCCCAGCACTTCGAAAGGCCAAGGCAGGAGGACTGCTTGAATCCAGGAGTTTGAGACCAGCCTGGGCAACATAGTTAGACCCAAACATGATAGATCTCTACAAAAAAAAAAAATTTTTTTTTTAATTAGCCAAGCATAGTGACACATGCCTGTAGTTCCAGCTACTAGGGAGGCTGAGGTGGGAAGATTGCTTGAGCACAGGAGGTCGAGACTGCAGTGAACCATGATTGCACCACTGCACTCCAGCCTGGGCAACAGAGCAAGATCCTGTCTCAAAAGAAAGAAAAAAATTTTTTAAAGAGCATGAGGATAGAAATATTAGCAAACATTTATTGGGGGCTTATTAAGTGCTCAGCCCTATTCTGAATGCTTTTACAGTTGTACTCTTATGCTCACAATTACTTTGTGATGTTATTATCACTATTCTGTAGGTTACAAAGCTGGGTCATAGAAATGTTAAAGATTTTATTGCGGGTCTCATAATTAGTGAGTGTTCTGCTGAAAAAAAAAAACAAAGCTAGTGAATTAATTTGCCAATGATCATTTAGTGTTTTCCTTGAGCCACAGTTTTGTTTTGTGTTGTTTCCCCAACTTTTTTTTTTTTTTTTTTGAGACAGTCTCTCTCTCTTGCCCAGGCTGGAGTGCAATCATAGCTCACTACAGCCTTGAACTCCTGGCCTCAAGCGATTTCCCCCACCTCAGCCTCCCTAGTAGCTGGGACTTCAAGGATGTGCCACCACCTGGCTAATTTTTTTATTTTTATTTTCATAGCGATGGGGTCTAGCTATGTTGCCCAGGCTGTAGCCACAGTTGTTTTTTTTACATCATCCACTGGATAATACATGTTGGGAACTGTTACTATGTTATACTTGGCTGCTATTATTTTAAAAAAATTCTCTGTAAGAGTGTCCTATCCTTCTTAAATGATTTCTATAAATCTTTTTTCTAGCTAACACTTCTAATTTGTATTAGCATTGGCTTTGTTCATATTTTTTCCCTGAAAACTTAATAATACTAAATTGTAATGTGGACAGGGACCACCTTGCAGGAATGTATAGGACTCATGGGGACCACCTTGCAGGAATGATCAAATGTCTGCTTTTTTTCTTTTGCAGGAAATGATGAGCAAGTTATCCTCCATGATGTTGAAAGGTAAATAGATTGGTGGTATGAGAAGGTGATTGACTTTGTTTTTCATATTTCATATATGAGGCAAATATTTCTTTAGACTAAAATGGTTTTTGTTTTTTGAAGAAAACAGCATGAAACCAGGTGTTCTTTTCTAAAAAATATTCCTACAATAGTTTGAAATAAAGTTTTGATTTAAAAAGGAAAAAGGGATTTGAAAGTTGGTATGAAAGTATACGTTTTAGATGAAAATTTAAAACAAGAGTTTAGAAGAGAAGGAACCATAATATTTAAGAACAGTAATAGCTAATATTGATTGAGTTCTTACTATGTGCCAGACACCATTGTAAATGCTTCATACATATTAATTTATTTAATCCTCACACTTATTTTCTAAGGAGATACTATTGTGATCTCCATTCTAGATGAGGAAATGGAGGCACAGACATGTTAGATAACAGAAGGTCAAGTGGTACAAGAACCTGAACTTAGGCTATCTGGCGTCAGAGCCATGCTCTTCATCACCATGCCAGATTGCTAGGAGACCCCTCTTCCACCCTGTTGGCATCAGACTTGGCTGCTCTAAAGCTTTCCCTTGCTCTTTGAAAATCAAGTACAGGCCGGGCGCTATGGCTCACACCTGTAATCCCAGCACTTTGGGAGGCTGAGGCAGGCGGATCACAAGATCAGGAGATCAAGACAATCCTGGC
>NW_012116265.1:25217524-25233014 GCF_000951035.1 Colobus angolensis palliatus
CCGGGCGCGGTGGCTCAAGCCTGTAATCCCAGCACTTTGGGAGGCCGAGACGGGCGGATCACGGGGTCAGCAGATCGAGACCATCCTGGCTAACATGGTGAAACCCCGTCTCTACTAAAAATACAAAAAAAAAAAAAAATTAGCTGGGCCTGGTGGTGGGCGTCTATAGTCCCTGTTACTTGGGAGGCTGAGGCAGAGAATGGGATGAACCTGGGAGGCGGAGCTTGCAGTAAGCCAAGATTGCGCCACTGCACTCCACGCTGTGTGACAGAGCAAGACTCCGTCTCAAAAAAAAAAAAAAAAAGGAAAATCAAGTACGACCTCCAAATCTGTACACAAGCAGAAGAATTCTGTAATAAATGAAAATACTAAACTCAGCTATTGAGTCACTTTTAAATATGCTTATTTAGCACAAAAATTATAAAATCTCTAAAAAGACTCCTTAATAGTACCTTTTCTTAAACCTGAAAGTTGACTACCTACCTTTCAGGAAATATAATATTTTTGGGGTTTAGGTGGGTTGACTTTCTCCTAGAAATGGAGACGATGGCACCCTCGGTACTAAAGTGCTGGGACTCCGCACTATGCTTGTGTGTATGTGTGTGCCTCTGTCTTGCTCTCTATCTCCCAGCAGTGAGACATTGGACGTGTTTGCTCATGAAGATGCAGTATATGGCTTGTCTGTGAGCCCAGTGAATGACAACATTTTTGCCAGTTCCTCAGATGATGGCCGGGTTCTCATTTGGGACATCCGGGAATCTCCCCATGGAGGTAGGGTCACTGTGCAAAAGACTGTTGGACTGTGTTGAACAGTTTGGTGTCAGATTCATTGAAGATCCAATTTATGACCTCAGTATCTATGTGCAAGTGATGTCACGGGAAAGGAAATGTGAAACACTCACATGGGGGCATAAGAGGTCTTTGGAGGCCTTATCCTCCACCTAAGTACTCAGCAGTGAGGCACCTTTGCCAGTCCTTCTCTACCCTCCTGTGGCTCTCCACAAACCCTTGTACCTTGCTGTTTAGTGCCCCAAGGAGCAGAAGTTGTGGTGCTGACGTGTAACTATGCTTGATTATTTACAGAGAATGGGGGTGTTACGCACTTTCCTGCATCCTAGTTTCAGGCTTGTTATTTTGTTGAACCACAGAATCTCAAATTACCTGTGTATAGGATCTTAAAATAATGGCAGGTAAACTCTATTTAAAGGGGATTGTCTGTGTGAGTGCCTCCTCTGAATGTGCCCTTTGACTCTGATGTGTAAAATGAAGAAGTTGCTTTGTTGACTTTCTCTGAAGTTCTTCAGGAAATGCATCTTCTCAGCTCATTTCCTACAGAGAGATTTCTGTAATTCTACCTGTCTTCAAAAGACCCCTTCCTCTAGTACCAGCCTTAGTGCCACTGCCATATTCACCCTGTCCTTTAGTGCAGATTGTAATGATCACAGCTGTGTACCTAAATTTACTATCCTGCCTGCTTTGTCTGGCAGGATCTGGATCTTTTAATTTTTTTATATTCTAAACATTTTACATTCTGGGCCGTGCTCATTATTTAGGTTCAGGCTATAAGGGAAGCTTGTTTTTAGGGTTAGGTAGGTAAGGTAGCAGGAAGTAGCAGCTGTGGTCAAGTCACTGTGGGCTTGGTAGGTGAAATTCTCCTTAGTCTGAACTGCCTGATGGCGGAGATGACTGAGTGCTTTACCTGCTCAAAGACCTGTGAAGTACTGCATATGGAGGTCATAGACTGAGAAGTGCTTTCTTTGTATTACTCTAACAGGTCCCATAGGAGTATATCCTGCTAGGTAACTAAGTGGTTTCTTCCTCACTTGGAACCTGCTAATTTTTGTAAAATGATGCAGGGTTTCTAGGTGAAGTTGATTACAGACTGGCTAGATGTTAGGGAGCATTGTGAAGCAGAAGAGAAAAACCACACCATTATTTCACCATCTCTTAATTTTGTCGTGTTTTGTTTTATCTTCATCAAATCTGTGTGCAGTTCAAAAACTTTCAATTTCTAAAACGAATACAATTGGATTAAAAGCATAAGAATCCTACCAATAATTGGTTGTGAATTTTTTCAGCTCCTGCGGAATTCAGTTTTACTTACTGTAAAATGGTTTATTTTCCCATTTTTAGTGACCATTTCTGTTTTGTCTCAAGATCTGATAGCTACTATATATATTTCTGGGTGTTATAGCTTAAAATGTCGTTAAATGTGTTTACCTTGCTATGTATAGGACTCATGGGGACCTCGTGAGTAGGGGTTACTGGTGGGATTATGTGCTGTTTTGGGGCACCAGGCCATTGGAGTGGTTATTAAAGAGTGCTCCGACCTACATTCACATTTCTGCTTATCTGCCTGCCAGTGGCCCAGAGGTACCTGGAATGAACTGATTGTAATTTTTCTTTCCACAGAGCCCTTCTGCCTGGCAAACTATCCATCAGCCTTTCATAGTGTCATGTTTAACCCTGTGGAGCCCAGGTTGTTGGCCACAGCCAATTCAAAGGAAGGAGTGGGACTCTGGGACATTCGAAAACCTCAGAGGTGAGTCCCCTTTATTCATAAGGTGTTAAAACTTTCCCCTGCCTCATTTCTCAGGTAATGTGACCAGCCAGTAAGTGTTGTAAGGACTTCTTTGGCAATTATCCCTGCTGGGCGTTTCTTAAGATATATAGTGTGTCTCAAGCCAGGAGAGCCTGTTTCCAAGGAATAGACAGTGAAAAATCCATACTCCTTGCTGAGGAGGAATCATAAACAGTAATCTGGACTGTAGACAGGGTCAGTTTTAGGCAATTATCTGAAGTAGTCAGAGCATCCCTTTAATACTGCCTTCTCTCTTCAGGCCCAGTGTTCCCCAGACGCATAGGAGCTCTTGGTGTAGGGGTGGGTGGAGGGGAGGAGGTGGAGGTGGAGATTTGCCAAACTTGTTGCTGCTGAGCCAGAGGTTCTTAAGCCTAGGTTGGAGGGGATCCCTAAGAGGGCTTAAAAAATACTGAACTGCCAAAATTATATGAAAATTATATATTGTATTTTCAAATAAGTGCATTTTCTCTTTATCAGAAGGACTAATGACCTTTATAGTGACAACAACAAAAGGTTAAGAGCCATTGCACTGTGGTGTTCACAACCTCATGTGTTTCTCCACATGGCGCTATGAAAAGAGCATACTTAAGACAATCCTGAGTGATGGCATGAATCACTAATAGGGGAATCTCAGGCATCATTAAAGGATGTGGGAATGGGGGTGAGTAGCAGGCTCTTTTATGTTCCTTAAGTCCCATGGGGGAGGGACTACTTTTTATGGCACCTGTACATAAAGCTACCCATGCTTTATTTAAAAACTTCCATGCATTGCTAGCTAGCTCCTCTGGAAATTCTGCATAGATGGAATTTCCCACTTCGTAAAGCAGTGTTGCAAAAGAATATCATGGAAACTAAGTGATGTTATAATTTATTTCATGGGCCTCAGATGAAAGGAATAGTTAAGTACAGAAGATTATCTTCCTTGATGATTTTTACTCCTAGCTGATTCTCTCCTTGGGGCAGTAAGAGATGGTTGGAACTATTGTAGCGGATACGTGTAGCCTGGAGGGTTGTCACTGGCATTGAGCAGGGCTCCCTAAGCTTCCTGAGGGCAGCAGAGATTTCTCCTGCCCCCTCTGTTGCATAGGCACCTGGCTCTTGCTTTTACAGTCTATTGAAATGTGTGTAGTGGCAGGACCCCTAATGTGCTTTTGCACTGTGTACTTTAGGAGGCTTGCTGTCTGCCAAGAAGACAATTGCATTCAGCTGCAGTATTCTCTACTACTTCAGGCTCTTTAGGAATAACTGTTGTACCTCATCCATATTACGAAAGGCAGGATTTGGACGAACTGCACCAGCCTTCTCCCAACCTGCTATCTCCCCTACTTAAAATTGCAGTGAATAGCTGGCAACTGGAGTAGGGCACTGAGCTATTCATCTCCAGTGGAAAGCTTGAGTAATTCATGGTGTCTGCAGTGTCTTGAGAGAGGAGGAGTGTGTGGATATTTTAATTCTCCCAATTCTCTCCCATTCTCTTCCACCAGTTTCTTACTGTGCATTATATGGGCCCTCCTCCGCTTTCCACTTGTCTCCTCACTAATAAATATAGTTTCTTTGTTGTTAAAAGAATTGTAAGTGATGACGATTATTTTATTTTTACAGTGACATTTATTGGTTTTGGGTTTTTATGCAGAAAAAAATAAAAACAAAATCATCTCCAGATTATCCCTGATACTTGTATGTTTTTAAAATGTTTGTCTGTCAGTACAGTTCTACTCCTTTCTGGTGTCTGTAGTCACTCCAGAGGTAACTACAGTGAACAGTTTATCTTTCCAGAACTTAATATAATATGTATACTACTATGCATATGCATCCTTTAAAAAAATTGAGACAGAAGGAAGCATGTAGTAATACTCACTGTTCTCGATTTCTTTTTTAAATTAACAATATGTTTTGGAGCCTTTTTTCATACCAATACTAACAGATCTAGCCCCTTCTTTTAATGCCTATATGGCATTCAATTTATATGAGGTACCCAACAACCAGGAGGACTTCTTGTTTCCAGTTTTTGGTCATTATAAACAATGTTACATTTGACCTGGTTGTATGTCTATCTTGGCCTACTTTTGCAAAAATATCTCTACAGACTTGCTGCATCAAAGGATGCATGTTTTTAAATTTTTGATAAAAACTGTCAAATTGTAGCCCCACCACCAAAGGCTGCACTGACTTACAAATCTACCAACTGTGTATGAGATTGCATGTGTCTCCAGACCTTCACCAACACTTGAACTATTGCTAGTGTTATGGGAGAAAATGATACCTTGTTTTGAGTTCTTCAATTATGGGTAAGGTTTTCTAGTTTCTTTGATAACCTATAGTTTTCAGAGTCCATGTGGGAGAAAAGTTGCCTAGTAAGGCTAATTGGCAATCGTGACTAATTTCTTTTTGGAATAAAAGAAGGAGCATAGTGCCATGGGGACTAGGATGTTACTGCATTTATTTCAACTCTTCTAAGGTTCTACAAGGTTTTATGGGTGTCAGGCAGAAAAGGGGCATGAAATATCTTTGGAACTCTTCTTAACTTTGCATCCACTGGAGTTTGGGGATGAAATTGCAGATCTTTTCTGTTAGAATTCCTTCAGTACAAGTTGGTTTGGGGAAAGAGAGCGCCCTTTTTCTTTTCCGTGTAGAATCAGTTATGCTGAGTTGCAATAGATGATTTGTCTCTTGAGCACCGCTGCCTAGAAACCCCAACCTAGATTTTGGGGCAACTCTATATCTGTTGGGAGGACAAGCCTGGAACACAATAGAACTTTTTCAGGGATACTTCAAGTGTAGGGAGAGATTTTAAGGAATTTGTGAATCTCTTACAACTGCAGGTAAAATTGTGTGGCTTATGTATCTGAGTGAACACACGTCATATTTTCTCTGGGGATGATAGAAAGCTTTTACCAAGTTCTCATAGAGACCCTTGACTCCAAAAGGATAAGATTGCTTGGTGTTCTGATTACCCTAGATTTTAAACCTGTTGTGGTTCCTTATCAGGATTTTAAATGACTTCTAGCTTGTAATTGCATGGGCATGTGGGTGAATCAGGGCCTGCTGTCCTAGAAACAGATAATCTCCTTAGAGCAGTGATGAGGGTCTCACCCTGAACACCTTCTCCTTCCTGGCTTAACCTATGTATTAGTCAACGCTTGAATGATTTCCCTGGCTTACCCTAAGCCTACACTATACCTCTCCAGTTGGTAGCCTGAAGGTATAGGAGCAGAGTCACTTTTGTCCCACTGCTGCCCTGAAATAAGCTGATTAGAGGGCTGGCTGGCAGAAAAAAAAAAAAAGCTCTGAAGAAGTCTTTAATTATAATATGATCTGACTTCCTCATTGTACAGATTAAGAATAAGAAACTAGCCCAGTGAGGTAAGGGGAGGCAGAAGAGCTGCCTTTAGTATAGGAAGAATAGGCTCTGAAGCCATACTTCCTGGGTACAAATCCAGGTAGTACACCTTAATAGGCATGTGATCTTGAATAAGTTACTTCACCTCTCGGTGTCTCATAATAATAACTAATAAGTAACATTTATTAAGCATTACTTGCCCTCTGGGTATTGACCATCATATGAATAATTACCTTATTTAATCCTTACGATAACCCTATGAGGTAGCTTCTATTATTTTATGATAAGAAAATCAAGGCACAGAGAGGTGAAATAACTTGTATGTTATATTTGTGTGTGTGTGTGTGTGTGTGTGTGTGTACATATATATCATCCTTCCCCTTTCCCCTGTTTTTCTTTTTCTTTTTTTAGTTTTTATTTTAAGAGACAGGATCTCACTGTGTTGCCCAGGCCTCAGCCTCCCGAGTAGCTGGGATTATAGGCATGAGCCACCACACCCAGCTCCCTCTCTTATTAAATCAGATAGGGTCCCTGTACATTCTAGTTTTCTTTCATCTATGCTTCCTTACAATAGAACTTTTTCAGAATTCCTCTCAAATTTTTCCAATACCAACCTGTCATATTCTGAAGTCTGAGTCCTTTAGACTTTCTGTCCCTGAAAGTTAAACCCTTTTTTCACTGTCTCATGGCCCAGAACCTGTTCAAACTTCTTACCTTTTATAACCCTGGAAATCTGCATATACTAGTTATTTTGCTGCAACACTTTAGATCAGAGGTTGTAAACTAGCTGCCTGTAGGCCAAATTCAACCCACAGAGATATTTTGGTCTACCTGATATGCTAGAATTTGAAAAATTGTAAAGTAAAATTGCAGTTTCTTACATCTCTTGAAAAAGACGAAAGATCTGCTCTCGTTGGGCCTTTATTCTCATACAGCAAGAGTCAGCCAAAGCCTCTATGATGTTCATTCAGGGTCCCACCACTTCTTATTGTCTTAATACCGGTGTGTCCCTCATTTACATCACTTGCCTGGCCCTGTAGACATTGGAGTTGGAAAGTTCTGCTTTAGGGATTTTAGTGGTAATGAGTGGGCACTGGGGAAGAGAGGCTTGAGTGTAAGTGACTGGATAAGAGAACATTTCACACTTGCAAGTGTACATTGCATGTTCTGACAAGGTTTCATTTATTTCATTTAGATGATTTCTGCTGTTTTTTTCACAACCAACCTCCTTTCTTACTGCCAGTGTTGCAGTTATATCTATCTTGGGCTGTTGCAGTGCCTCTGAACAGTTTTCAGAACTGAGATCCTCTAATGTCTAGAGAATTCAGGAAAAGGAAAAGTTTCCCCTGCTCTCACTCTGTCATCCTTTTCATTGCCTGTTTTAGCTGTCTGCTTACTCACCACCTCTCTCCCTTCTAATCTCTTTAGTTTCTGCCAGGAACTGTTAGTTCTATGATAGATAACAGTGTCTTGCTTTGACAAGGATAATAAAGAGAGTGTTTTTTTTTTCCCACTCAATAATAAAACTGGGGCAAGCCAAGAATCCCTATAAAGACTTACCTTATAAGATGGTGTTTTCACTTGTGTAAATGACGCATCTGAAAATGGGCAATGAGTGCAAGTTCCTACTATCAGAGGGGATTGCTCTTAGTTCCTCTCTGGGTTTGGGGACCTCTCAGTTAAACGTCTGTTTTTTGGGGCCTGTGCCAATCCTACTTCTATAGAGACCACATTAAATGAAACTCTGCCTTCTGAACAAGCCAGACAATCTCTGCCACATTGCATTTGAAGGTTGCTCATACCATTATAGGAAAATAAAGCCCATGGGCTTAATGTCAAAGGCTGGAAAAGGCACTCATGTGTTGATGTATGATGAAACTTCAATGAATGAGACTGCCCTGAATTTAGCCTCCTTCCTTTCAGAATGCAAGGCAATCAGGGTAGACAAAGATTTCTTAAATTACTTAAAACCTCTGAAGCACTGGCCGGGCGCGGTGGCTCAAGCCTGTAATCCCAGCACTTTGGGAGGCCGAGACGGGCGGATCACGGGGTCAGCAGATCGAGACCATCCTGGCTAACACGGTGAAACCTCGTCTCTACTAAAAATACAAAAACTAGCCGGGCGAGGTGGTGGGCACCTATAGTCCCAGCTGCTCGGGAGGCTGAGGCAGGAGAATGGCGTAAATCCGGGAGGCGGAGCTTGCAGTGAGCTGAGATCCGGCCATTGCACTCCAGCCCGGGCTACAGAGTGAGACTCCGCCTCAAAAAAAAAAAAAAAAAAAAAACCTCTGAAGCACTATACATCAAAGAAAAAATTGACACATTGGATTTCATTAAAATTAAGAACTTTTGCTCAGCAGACACCACTTTTTTTTTTTTTTTTTTTTTTTTTTTGAGACAGAGTCTTGGTCTGTTGCCTAGGCTGGAGTGCAGTGGCGTCATCATGGCTACAGCAGTCTTGACCTCCAAGGCTCAAGCAGTCCTCCTGCTTCAGCCTCCCAAGTAGCTGAGACCACAGGCTCATGCTATCATGCCTGGCTAATTTTAAAATGTTTTTGGTAGAGACAGGGTCTCTTTGTGTTACCCAGGCTGGTCTCGATCTCCTGTGTGCAAGCAATCTTCCTGTCTCATCCTACCGAAGTGCTAGCATTACAGGTGTGAGCCACCACACCTGGCTAAAGACACCATTAAGTAAGTAAAAAGGGCCGGGCACAGTGGCTCACGCCTGTAATCCCAGTACTTTGGGAGGCCGAGGCAGGTGGATCACGAGGTCGGGAGTTCGAGACCAGCATGGCCAACGTGGTGAAACCCTGTCTCTACTAAAAAAAATGTATACGAAAATTAGTGGGGTGTGGTGTCGTGCACCTGTAATCCCAGCTACTTGGGAGGCTGAGGCAGGAGAATAGCTTGAACCCAGAAGGCGGAGGTTGCAGTGAGCCAAGATCACACCGCTGCACTCCAGCCTGGTGACAGTCTGTCTCAAAAAAAAAAAAATAAGTGAAAGCGTGAGCCAAGAACAGATCTGAAAAAAAAAAAAAAAAAGCATAATACATATATTGAGTAAGAATATCCAGAATTTATGAAGAAGTACAAATCAGTAAGTAAGAAACAAAAAAAAATCAATTTAAAAAATAAGCAGAAATGTTGAACAGGTACTTTACCAAGAAAATATCCAAATACCCAATAAGCATTTGAAAAGTACTGAACTTTATCACTCATGAGAGCAATGCAAATTAAAACTACAGTGAGTGTCAGTATACACCTAGAGTGTTTAAAATTAAAAAGACTTACAGTATCAGGTGTTAACAAGGGTATGGACCAACTGAAACATACATTTTAGGTGAGTGTTCAGGAGAAAGCAAGCTTTTTATTAAGGAGTTCAGAGGACAGAACACTAGCATGAGTATTGTAAACCTACGTATGGTAAAGATGGGTGAGTAGAAGACAGAAAGAAGGGAGTAGCTTAATAACCAGAAGGCATGCCCCCAGCTAAAGCTAATCATTGTGACAAGCAAATCCCAGTGATCTCCAGCTTTTCTGTTGCAGTTTTCTATAATACCACCAAAATTTCTAGGTCCCCCTGACTCTTCTCTCTCTCTCTTTTGTCCCTTTAAGGCAGCTCTGTAAAGAGCCAGTGTACAACCATTAGGGAAACCTATTTGTCAGTATCTACTAAAACTAAACACCATAACTCCATGACACGGCAATCTCACTCTTAAGTATATCTAAGAGAAATGAGTACCTATTTCCACCAAAGACATGTGCAAGAACATTTACAGCTGCTTTATTTATAATAGCCAAAAGCTAGGAACAACCTAAATATCCATCAAAAGAAAATGGAAAATGGGTAAATAAACTGTGGAATAGCCATACAATAGAATATTACACAAACATAAATAAACAACAAACTATAAATATACACATTGACATGGATGAATCTCACAGTCATAGTGTTGAATAAAAGAGTTCAAATACAAAAGAATCTCTGCTGTGTGATTCCATTTGCATGATGCTCAAGAACAGGCAAGTTATGGAAGGCAGAATAGTGGTTGCCTTTGGGTAAGGTATTGACTAAGGAAGGCATGAAGGAAACTTCTGGGGTTCTATATCTTGATCTGGGTGGCAATTTCGTGGTTGTATACCTATATACATTTTTACTGAGCAATGCCCTTAGAATTAGTGCATGTTACTGTATTATGTTGTATCTTTTAATTTCTTTCTTTTTTTTTTTTTTTTTGAGACGGAGTCTCGCTCTGTCGCCCAGACTGGAGTGCAGTGGCGCAATCTCGACTCACTGCAAGCTCCGCCTCCCGGGTTCACACCATTCTCCTGCCTCAGCCTCCCAAGTAGCTGGGACTACAGGCACCCACCACCACACCTGGCTAGTTTTTATATTTTTAGTAGAGACAGGGTTTCACCATGTTAGCCAGGATGGTCTCGATCTCCTGACCTCGTGATCCACCCACCTTGGCCTCCCAAAGTGCTGGGATTACAGGCGTGAGCCACCACTCCTGGCCTGTATTATGTTGTATCTTAAAATTTTAAAAAAGAATCCAAGGCCACTATTGTCTTCAAATGGGTATTTATCTTCTTTCTTATGATTCCAGTGGCTGTGGCAATAACACTGACTCTTTACAGAGCTGTCTTAAAGGGACAAAAGAGAGAGAGAGAAGAGTCAGGGGGACCTAGAAATTTTGGTGGTATTATAGAAAACTGCAACAGAAAAGCTGGAGATCACTGGGATTTGCTTGTCACAATGATTAGCTTTAGCTGGGGGCATGCCTTCTGGTTATTAAGCTACTCCCTTCTTTCTGTCTTCTACTCACCCATCTTTACCATATGTAGGTTTACAATACTCATGCTAGTGTTCTGTCCTCTGAACTCCTTAATAAAAAGCCTACTTTCTCCTGAGCACTGTATTCCTTTCTTAAACTTCTTTGTTTTTTATTAATGTCATCGTCTCTCTTATAATCATCCTGGCTGAAATCTCAAAGTCTATATGCCTCTTCTGTCTCTCCCTCCCTCTGCCATAGACAACTTTGCTCTGTGTTAGTGCTTGGCCACTCTTTTCATTCCTTAAATCCCTACCCTACTTCAGACCCATTTCACTGTCTCCATAAGGTTCTGACTTCACTGGCTCCTTAGCTTGCGTATCTTCTCCGTTTGCACCACCCCACAAAACACATACACATAGAGGATACTTTCTCCTTTTTTCTTGATTTTTCTTTACGTATTCATGTCATAGTTACCAAGATCAAATGGTGATCCATCAGGGAAAACTTCCTTGCTAGATCTCCCTGTTACATAATCTTAAAAATGATTTTACTCACCATGTCCCCCAGCACCTGGCACTATTTTGGCACAGAGTGTATGTTGAATGAATGTAGCTGTCCCTAACTTCTAGAGGAAAGGATCTCTCCATTCAGAATTTCTATAATGTTTATGGACCTGTTAATCCCTGAGTATAATGATATGAATCCAAATGTTGTATTTCAGGAATGAATCCTTGGAGGAGATTGTAAGATTTCTTGCTGGGCTTTGAATGTCACCATCAGTTATGTGGCAGAGAGCCAGGTAGTCTGGTGAAGTTGCTTTGTAGCTTTTAGGCCACAGGGTGGAGTTGTAGAATCAGTTTTGCCCACTGGAGGACACCAGGTCCCTGGTTTCCTAACCCAGTGATTCTCAAACTTTAAGGGGCATCAGAATCACCTGAGGAGCTTGTTGAAGCACTCCTTCCCGGACCCCATACCTACAGACTGAATTGTTGGTCCGGGGTGGGATCTTTGATTCTGCCATTATTTAACATATACCCAAGGTGATTTTGCAGTTTTGCTGATCTTACAAGATGGAAGCTATGGTTAATCAGAGAGGTCCATGTTGAATTTGCTCAAGTTCACTCAGACCCCAGGTCTTTGGGGTTTAGGCCAGAGATTCCTTGTGTCCATTCCTTCTCACAAAACACAAATGTCTTTCATGACAAGAGACTTAACTTCAAACCAGAGCATCTGGGGGAATGCCTGATAAATGGAGGGGAGCTCTGCAAACATGTATCATTTCATATTCTTCCTTTCGTATTCCACAAGTCCAGTTATTCAGAAGTAGATGATATCAAAACCTAAATTAAATGGACTTTCTTATTTTATTTTTTAATTTTTTTTTGAGACAAAGTCTTGCTTTATTACCCAGGCTGGAATGCAGTGGTGTGATCTTGGCTCACTGCAGCTTCCACCTCTTGGGTTCAGGCAATTCCTCTGCCTCTGCCTCAGCCTCCCAAGTAGCTGGGACTGCAGGCATGTGCCACCATGCCTGGCTAATTTTTTTGTACTTTTAGTAGAGATGGGGTTTCACCATGCTGGCCAGGTTGGTCTTGAACTCCTGACTTCAAGTGATCCACCCATCTCAGCCTCTCAATGTGCTGGGATTATAGGCATGAGCCACTGCGCCTGGCCAACTTTCTTATTTGAAAATCATATGTTGACTTTTTCTTCTTAAAAATTTTTATATTAGGGCCTTTTTTCAAATATATGTAAAAGTAGGCTGGGTGTGGTGACTCACGCCTGTAATCCCAGCAATTTGGGAGCCCCAGGCAAGAGGATTGCTTGAGGCTAGGAGTTCAAGACAAGCCTGGGTAACATACACCCTATCTCTACAAAAATGTTTTTTTTAAATTAGTCAGGTGGGGTAGTGGCAGAACCTGCAGTCCTAGATACTGGG
This sequence comes from Colobus angolensis palliatus, assembly GCF_000951035.1. NCBI lineage: Eukaryota > Metazoa > Chordata > Mammalia > Primates > Cercopithecidae > Colobus > Colobus angolensis. The sequence goes on from NW_012116265.1 coordinate 25,230,160, forward strand.
GAGGCTGAGGCAGGGGGGATCGCTTGAGCCCAGGAGGTTGAGGCTGCAGTGAGCCATGACTGCACCACTGCGCTCCATCCTATATGACAGAATGAGACCCTATCACTAAAAAAAAATTTTAAAAAACAGATAGGGCTGGGTGCGATGGCTCACACCTGTAATCCCAGCACTTTGGGAAGCCAAGGCGGGTGGATCACCTGAGGTGAGCTGAGATCATGCCATTGCACTCCATCCTCGGCAAAAAGAACAAAACTCCATCTCAAAAAAAGCAAAACAAAACAAAAAAAAACAGGTAAAAGTAGAATAGTAAAAATAAGATTTACCTATTCTGGGTATTTCACACTATGTGTAATTATTCGGAGTTCTCCAGAGGAACAGAACCAATAGGATATATGTATATATAAAAGGGAGTTCATTAGGGAGAATTGGCTCATACCGTTACAAAGGTAAATGATAGGCTGTCTGCAAGCTGAAGAATGGGAAAAGCCAGTAGAGTGGTCAGTTGAAGTGTGAAAGCCTCAAAAGCAGGGAAGCCGACAGTACAGGCTTCAGTCTGATACCAAAGGCCCAAAAGCCCCCAGGAGGCCACTGGTGCAAGTCCCAGAGTCCAAAGGCAGAAGAACTTGGAGTCTTATGTCCAAGGGCAGGAGGAGAGGAAGCAAAGCATCAGGCTTGGAAAGAGAACAAGGAATGTCAACAAGCTGAATATCCCCCTTTTTCTGCTAGCTTTGTTCTGGTCACACTGGAACAATGCCTGCCCACATTAAAGGCAGGTCATCTTCTCTCTGCCCACTGACTGACATCTCAGTCTGCTCTGGAAACCGCCTCACAGACATACACAGCAACAATGCTTCAGCAGCCATGTAGGCATGCCTGAATCCAGTCAAGTTGACACCTAATATTGGCCATCACAATTTGTGACTTTCTATCTGGCTTCTTTCACTTAGTATCATGTTTTTGAGATTCATCCACATGTATTAGTGTCTCATTCCTTTTTATGGCTTAAATAATATTCTGTTATATATACATTACACAGATATGGATATACACGTTTTGTTTATCCATTCACCTAATGATGGCCATTTGGATTGTCCCATCTCCTGGCTATTGTGAATGATACTATCATTAACATTCATGAAAAATTTTTTGAGAACCTGTTTTCAATTATTTTGGGTATATTACACCTAGGAGTAGAATTACTGGATCATATGGTGATCTATATTAAACTTTTTGAGAAACTACCAAACTGCTTTTCATAAAAAGATAATTAAAAAAGAAACATAACCACAATATTATTCTACCTAAAAAATAACAGTAATTCCTTAATACCATCTCATATCTAGTTGTTACAATGGTTTTTATGAAGCAGGACTCAAACTCCTTACAAAGCAATTAGATGATTTGACTTATAAGTCTTTTTTTGTTTGTAGGTACCCCTGTCTCTCACTTCTTTCTTCTTTTTTTTTTTTTTTTTAGACAGAGTTTCATTTTTATTGCCCAGGCTGGAGTGCAATGGCGCAATCTTGGCTCTCTGCAACCTCCACCTCCAGAGTTCAAGCGATTCTCCTGCCTCAGCCTCCTGAGTAGCTGGGATTACAGGCGCCCGCCACTACACTCAGCTAATTTTTGGTATTTTTAGTAGAGATGGGGTTTCACCATGTTGGCCAGGCTGGTCTTGAACTGCTGGCCTCAGATGATCCACCCACCTCGGCCTCCCAAAGTGCTGGGATTACAGGCATGAGCCACCCCGCCCGGCCATCTCTCACTTCCTTTGCTTGCAACTTAATGTGTTGAAGAAACTGGATTATTTGTCTTAGGAATTTCTTATATTCTAGCTTATGCTGATTGCATTCTTATACTGCAATTTCGCATGTTCCTCTGACTCTGGTTTTTCCCATAATTTGATATTAGATCTAGAAGCTTGAACAAATTCAGATTTGATTTTTTTTAAATGGGTACAAAAATATTTCATTGATGATGTGTATGTCCATAAAGAAGTTAAAACCTGGTTATCTCTCCTTTTGTTTTGAAATACTTTGACAGACTTCTTAGTTTAGCTTTTTAAAATACAAGCAATGCTGGTGAAGATGTAGAGAAACTCAGTCACTCATATATTGCTGGTAGGAATATATGATGGTACATCCTCTCTGGAAAAGTTTGTAGTTACTTTATAAATTAAAGATGAGCTTATAACCCAGCAATTTCATTCTTGGATCTATATCTAGAAGAGATGAAATTTATTTCTACACAGAAACTTGTACATGAATGTTCATAGCAGCTTTACTCCTTATAACCAAAAGCTGGAAACTACCCACATATCCTTCATTAGGTGAATGTGGTACATTCGTACCACAGACTACTACTCAGTGATGAAAAGGAACTAACTGTGTTGATACAACTTGGAAGAACTTTAAGGAAATTTTGTTGACTGAAAAAAGCCAATCTCAAAAGAATACATGCTGCGTAATTCCATTTATGTAATCCTCATTAATGATATAATTCTCAAGATAAGTACAGATTATTGATTGCCAGGAGTTAGGGATAAGAGTAGAAGACAGAATTGCATGAGGGAGTCTTGTGATGGTACTGATAAATATCTTAATTGCAGTGATTGTTACATGAAGCTATGCATGATGTACATATACAAGCTATACGAGTGAGTTTCCATAGCATAGTGGTTATCACATTCACCTAATACAAATGAATGCATGTGTAACTGGTAAAATCTGAATAAAGTCTGTGGATTGGCCGGGCGCGGTGGCTCAAGCCTGTAATCCCAGCACTTTGGGAGGCCGAGACGGGCGGATCATCTCGATCAGGAGATCGAGACCATCCTGGCTAACACTGTGAAACCC
>NW_012116265.1:25233694-25272853 GCF_000951035.1 Colobus angolensis palliatus
AAAAAAAAAAAAACTGTCCGCAGGCTAAAGCCCCCTCTGACTACCTCTTCTAGTCCTGGTCCTTCATGTTTTCTCCTGGGGGTAGTGAGTATTATGAGTTTATAACATATGCTTCCAGAACTTTTTCTTGGTTTTTATATGCTTATACATGTGCCTGTAGAAAAATATATGGCATTATTTCCATGTGCTTGTATGTTTTTCACACAAATAATATGCTGCTACATAATCATTCTACAACTGGACTTCTGCAGTTCATTGCTATGTGTTGAGAATTTATCCATATACTTGTGCGTTCTGCATAACGACTTTCAGTCAGTAATGGACCCACGTATATGACAGAAGTCCCATAAGATTATAATGGAGCTGAAAACTTCCTGTCGCCTGGTGATGTAGCTGTCATAACATTGTAGCACAACACATTCATGTGTTTGTGGTGATGCTGGTGTAAACAAACATACTGTGCTGCCAGTCATATAAAAGTGCAGTACATACAATTTGATATACAGTACATAACACTTGATAATAAACAGCTATGTTACTGGTTTACCTATTTACTATACTGTGTTTCTTACAGTTATTTTAGTGTATATTCCTACTTATTTAAAAAAGTTAACTCTAAAGCAGCCTCAGGCAGGTCCTTCAGGAGGTATTCCAGAAGGAAGTATTATCATAAGAGATGACAGCTCCATGTGTATTATCAGCCCTGAAGACATTAGTAGGACAGATGTGAAGGTAGAAGATAGCGATATTGATGATCCCGACCCTGTGTAGTTCTAGGCTAATTGTGTGTGTGTGTGTGTGTGTGTGTGTGTGTGTGTCTTAGTTTTTAACAAAAAAAGTTTAAAAAGTAAAAAAAAAAAACAAAAAATAGGAAAAAGCTTATAGAATAAGGATATAAAGAAGGAAAATGTTTTTGTACAGCTGTACAATGTGCCTGTTTTAAGCTAAGTATTATAACAAGAGTCAAAAAGTTAAAACAGTAAAAAAGTTATAAAGTAGAAAAGTTATAGTAAACTAATGGCTGGGCGTGGTGGCTCACGCCCGTAATCCCAGCACTTTGGGAGGCTGAGGCAGGGATCACTTGAGGTCGAGAGTTTGAGACCAGCCTGGCCAACATGGTGAAACCCTGTCTCTACTAAAAATACAAAGATTAGCTGGGCATGGTGACATTGCCTGTAATCCCAGCTACTAAGGAGGCTGAAGCAGAAGAATCACTTGAACTCGGGAGGCAGAGGTTGCAGTGAGCTGAAATCACACCACTGTACTCCAGTCCGGGTGACAGAGTGAGACTTTGTCTCAAAAAAAAAAAAAAAAAGTTATAGTAAACTAAGGTTAATTATTGCAGAAAGAAAAATATTTTAAAATAAATGTAGTGTAGCCTAAGTGTATAATATTCATATAGTCTGTGGTGGTAGTGTACAGTAATGTCGTAGGCCTTCACATTCACTCATCACTCACTCACAGACTCACCCAGAGCAACTTCCTGTTAAATTATCTTGTTGGATCCTTACATGATTAGCACATGGATGAATTTAACTCACTTAAAGGATGTATGGTGGCATCATGGCTTCATGTGAGATGTAGAGACCTGAATGGTCATTGACAAATCACTGTGGACCACAGATCTGCACCTATACAGGAGGACTTTGACTCAGATGCTCTCCAAGCCTCCTGCTATTTATCTGATTTTATGCTGCTCTGCTGCTTGCCTCTCAAGATGAGGTTTCATGGGTAGACAAATGTCAAGGGCCATGTGAACTCAATGGAGCCTGTTTTTACTTTGTGTGTGTGTGTGTGTGTTTGTTTGTTTTGAGACAGAATCTCACTCTGTCACCAGGCTGGAGTGCCGTGGTGCAATCTCTACTCACTGCAACCTCCGCCTCCCGGGTTCAAGCAATTCTTCTGCCTCAGCCTCCTAAGTAGCTGATACTACAAGTGTGCACCACCACGCCCAGCTAATTTTTTAAATTTTTAGTAGAGACTGGATTTCACCATGTTGGCCAGGATGATCTCGATCTCTTAACCTCATGATCTGCGCGCCTCAGCCTCCCAAAGTGCTGGGATTACAGGCATGAGCCACTGCACCAGGCCTGTTAGTTTCGTTTTAAAAATGTTTTAAGTCAGTGTTTTTCAAACTGCTGCTTATGATCTATTAGATTGTTCATTCAACAGCTGATTATCAAATGCCTATTGTCTGGCAGTGTTTAAGCATGAGATACACAAAGAAAAGATATAAAAGCTAATCATCTAGTGGGAAAAGACAAACAGGAAACAAAATAAATATGTAAAAATACATGGTATATAAGATGGTGATTGATGCAGTAGAGGAAAATGAAGTGGGCCAGGGAGGAAGCATTGGAGAAGTTGTATTTCTGCATAAGGTGTCAGGAAAGGCCTAACTGAGGATACTTGAATAAAGAGCTAATGAATGAACCATGCTCAGACCTAGGGAGGAACATTCTAGGCTGCAGGGTCTGTAAGTACTACAGCTCTGCAGCAGAAGCATGCCTGGCATGTTCTAGGAGCAGTTAAGAGGCACCATGTGGTTGAAGTTGAATAAGGTCCTAGGAGATGGGATCAGAGACATAAAGGATGAGCGTAGGGGGTATTGTCTAGGGCCTTGCTGGCATTGTAAGGAATTTGGTTTTTACTCTAGTTGAAATGGGGAGCCACTGGAGGGTTTTCAGCAAAGGAATGATAGGATTAGATTCATGGTTCAGCATCTCCTCTGCCTGCTTTGTTAAGGATAATCTGAAGCATGGGCCAAAATGAAAGCAGAGACAAGCTAGGAAGCTCTTTCAATAATCCAGTGGGTGGCCAGGCATGGTGGGTCATGCCTGAAATCCCAGCACTTTGGGAGGCTGAGGCGGGCATATCACTTGAGGTCAGTAGAGTTCAAGACCAGCTTGGTCAACATGGCAAAATGCTGTCTTTACTAAAAATACAAAAATTAGCTGGGCATGGTGGTGCCGCCTGTAATCCCAGCTACTTGGGAGGCTGAGGCAGGAGAGTCGCTTGAACCCGGGAGGCAGAACTTGCAGTGAGCCAAGATTGCACCATTGCACTCCAGCCTGGGCGACAAAGTGAGACCCTGTCTCAAAAAATAATAATGATAATAATCCAGTGGGTGATGAAATCAATTTAGATGGTCACAAGTACTTCTTACATAAAAAGTACACAATGGAGGCCAGGCGCAGTGGCTCACACCTGTAATCCCAGCACTTTGGGAGACTGAGGCAGGCGGATCACGAGGTCAGGAGATCGAGACCATCCTGACTAACATGGTGAAACCCCCTCTCTAATAAAAATACAAAAAAATTAGCCGGGCCTGGTGGTGGGCACCTGTAGTCCCAGCTACTCGGGAGGCTGAGGCAAGAGAATGGCGTGAATCCAGGAGGTGGAGCTTGCAGTGAGCCGAGATCACACCACTGCAGACTCTGTCTCAAAAAAAAAAGAAAGTGCATTGCATATAGTAGCTGCTAAGTATTGTTTAATGAATTTATGCTAAATTAGTGTGGGTATAGGAGAATGCAGTATAAAATGTACTTATTATGAAAGGTTACTATAAAAAATTTTTAAAGCTATTGTTCTGAGGCATTCATATTATTGCCAACTAGAGGTGATTTTGGTTTTTGGACATGTTCTCAATGAGTGGCTCCTGTATGAAACAAGCTGTTTTCCTGTAATTGTGTCTCATTAGTCAGCAGGTGGAGGAAAGGAGTCTTTCCTTGACCTTTCTCTCTTCTCTTGTTTTCAATTGTTTTTATAAGAGTTCTTTTTAGAAAGTACCAAATCATAATTTTTGTTTTCAGACCCTCTTGTGCTTAGGAATTTTTTCCACACTTTTCTTCTCTCCTCTTCAGCATTCCTGTAGCTTTGTGGACTTGTCATCTAATATTCAGTGCACCCACCCCAACTTCTTGTCTTGCCATCACAGACTGTCCATTTACCTGCATATCTTCCCACTCCCTCCTTCTGCACTGTTACTGTTGCTGTAGCAACTGCCATCTCAGTGTCCCTCCTTCCCCTTGCTTTTTTCCTTCTTGCCAACCACTGTTCATTGAACTCTTCCCAGTTTTATGCACTGTGAGGTCAGGGCTGATACTACGTAAGATGAAGATTAAATGGCTGTTTATGAAAATCGTTATTTCACCAGCTTTTGGGTAGAGAGGGGTTTTGAATAAACCAGGCCATCTGATAAATGACTAAATGTTGAGTCCTTTATTTTGTGGAAAGTCATGATAATAAATCTGTTATTATACTGTTTCTTAATTCACTTTGAGATTTTGGTTGGTTCTGTGGGGCTTTTGGAACCTGTGGGCCAAAAAAGTTGAAGTGTTCTGGGCTCTAGAACGCTTCCTCTCTGAGCACGTTCCTGTTCTGGAAGATGATGATTAGAAACACTGCAATGCCCGCCATCCTTATGTGCTTCATGAAAGGGCTGGATACGCCATTTGATTATATAAAGATTTCTTTTTTTTTTTTTTTTGAGGCGGAGTCTCGCTCTGTCGCCCGGACTGGAGTGCAGTGGCCAGATCAGAGCTCACTGCAAGCTCCGCCTCCTGGGTTTACGCCATTCTCCTGCCTCAGCCTCCCGAGTAGCTGGGACTACAGGCGCCCGCCACCTCGCCCGGCTAGTTTTTTTTTTTTTATTTTTAGTAGAGACGGGGTTTCACCGTGTTAGCCAGGATGGTCTCGATCTCCTGACCTCGTGATCCGCCTGTCTCGGCCTCCCAAAGTGCTGGGATTACAGGCTTGAGCCACCGCGCCCGGCCTATATAAAGATTTCTTTATAGAAATTTAGTCAAGCTTTTCTGCCAACTTCAGTCAAATTTCTGGAGATTCAAAAAGTATACTGAATTCATCTATATATCAAGCCAGAGAAGCCTAGCAGTGAATCATGTTCTGGGGAAAATAAATGTGTTTATTCACAGATCGCAATGTGTCTTTCTTAGGCTGGTTGTCTGACAGTTCTGGGTCTCTCTAGAGAAGTTTCAGTCTTGGGACTGAGGAGTGCATTAGGAAAACAAAAGAGAAAGCCCAGGTTTTTCATCCCCCTTCCAACTGACATAAAATAAATGGTTAAGGGATTATTGGGGCTCTAAACATACTTGAATGCGACCAGTGTGGACTGTGACTCCCTGAACTTGCTCACTTTTTACCTAGTTCTAGTATCTTCTAGGATTTATCATATTCTATGGGTTGTGTTATAGGAAATACAAAACATCCCATATTCCTTATAGGTCATCCTGTCTTAAATCAGAAACTGTGGTGGGGAGAGACTTTCTCCCATAGAAAGGACCTTGCTTTTCCCTCTCTGCTTGTGGTATGACACCAGCTCTGATGTCTGTGAGTTAGGACAGTAGTGCCTTGACTCCAAGCATTCCACCGGTCTTAAAAAACTTTTACATGTGAACAATGAAGAAATTCATGCCAGTGGCCTTTGGAAAATCTTGTTGGCACCACCAGGTGTACCATATGGATTAATCATGGATTTATAGTAATCTAGGTCTACAGAGCCTGATCTTGGAAGCTTTTTCAATTCCCTGTGTTGTGCTAGAAGTGATACTCTCAATCACTTTCCCTGGAAACAGCCTTGGCCTGTTTCTCTTGTGTTCCAAGTCTTGCCTTGGTCAAGTACTTTTTTAAATGTTCTTTTTACCCCACCAGAGCAATAAAGAAGTCCAATTGAGTGGACTTAAAAAAAAAAAAAACTCCGCAGGAGAGGGCTTGTGAGGAACGTTTTCCTGATGTTCTGAGGTGTTCTTGCTTTTTGCCCTGGGTCTTTTGGATCACCTTCTACCCTGTTCTTGTTGTGTTTTATAGCAAATACTTGGATGAAGATAGGTTGGGATAGATGTATTTCATTAATTTTTCTTATAAAGATTTTTTTTTTTTTTTTTGAGACGGAGTCTTGCTCTGTCGCTCGGACTGGAGTGCAGTGGCCGGATCTCAGCTCACTGCAAGCTCCGCCTCCCGGGTTTACGCCATTCTCCTGCCTCAGCCTCCCGCGTAGCTGGGACTACAGGCGCCCGCCACCTCGCCCGGCTAGTTTTTTGTATTTTTTAGTAGAGACGGGGTTTCACAGTGTTAGCCAGGATGGTCTCGATCTCCTGACCTCATGATCCGCCCGTCTCGGCCTCCCAAAGTGCTGGGATTACAGGCTTGAGCCACCGCGCCCGGCCTTATAAAGATATTTTTATTTGAACTCATTGTTAACATGTTTTGCTAGTTCTTGCAATATATTGCTCATCTCATTTGAATGTATTGGTAGCCACTTCTCTGAAGGAGTAGAGACAGTGGCATTTTCATTATCAAGATAAGTGTCCAGAAAGCAAGTTAGGATTGAGGCATTCTTGTTTGTGTAGAGGCATCCCTATTTCTTTAAGAGAAAATGAGAAATTAATTCTTCAGGGAATGTGTTGAGGACAGGAATAGAACTCCGATCTGAAAAGGAATTGGAGATCCTTCTGCAAACAGACATGAGACCATAAAAAGTGCCTTATGGTATGGTTAGCTTTTCATTGACTTTGATAATTTATCTTTTGTCCACCTTGTTTTCTCTCCACCCCCAACCCCACAAATTCCAAAATGGAATCATGTTTCTCACAGTGTGGTTTGAAAGTCACCTGTATTACAATTAACTGGTGTTGCTGGTAAAATTCAGATACCTGGGCCCACTTTCCAGATTGAATTATAATATTGTTGGGGGGCAGGGGGTGGGAATCCTGAGAATCTACGTTTTTTAAAGTCCTTGATGATTTTTCATGCATCTCACACTTGAAGCCAGAATCTTTGACATCATCTTTGTATCTTGACTATGAGGGCAAACTGCTTCCAAGCTCTGCCTTTCTAGCAAACCAGATCATCCTTATCATTCTCACCAGGAGTGGGCGGCTGCAGACCCCTGCTGATAAATTACAGCAGGTAATGTATGATAATATAATGATAATGTAACTTACTTTCTGGATTTCAGGTGTCATTCCATCCCTCTGGAAGGAATGGAATTTTGTGACAAAACATGAAGTTTTCAGTGTTGGTGGCTGCTGCTCTTTAAATAGCACCCCTGAACACTCTAGGAGCAAGATTCCTCTGTATTTTCTTTGTGTGAGAGGTTAGAGTTCCCTGCCCAGAAGCATAGGCAAGAGAAAAGTTAGTTACCATCCTGGAGCCCACAACCTAATTCCTGTAGTGTAATCAGACTGCAGATGGTGGGTCAGGGAGCTTGGGTGGGGTTGGGATGGTCCATATGCCATCCTGGGCAGACTCCTCTACAGGCCTGACTAGACTGGGCAGAGGAAGTTCCTGGTAACAGATGGAAAGGGTGTTTGCCAGAGGCTCTAGCTTTCCTCTCAAGGATGCCTGAGCTGCTGCAAACCCCTGCTGCTATGGCTGGTGAGGCTGGCCAAGTCTCTTTCTGTTGACTCTTGTTTCCACCCCCAACTCCTAGTCAGTCCTACAAATGCTGGTTTATTTGCACACTGCATGCTGATTTTGGATTGAAAGCCTCTCATTGTTTTTGAGTTCAGTGTTTAGATAACACCACATGCCTATCGCAGCCAGGGCACCCTGTAAAGGAAATGCCTGGTCTCTAACAGTCCTGTCATTCATTTTATGTATGCGAGTGAGTGTGGTCTGTGTTTCAGACCATTATAAGAGCATTTCTCTGCAGGGATTACTACTTGGGGCCTGCAGGGATACCAGGCCCCTCCTTGATGTCTGGAATTCTAGGGGTGGTTTTCTAAGTCTTCCCTCTTTCATTTCATTCCAATCCTAAAAGGATTACAGGTTGTTTTGCCCAAGGCTCATTTCCACACACAGCTGTAGTACCAGAGCATTCCTTCCTTTGGTGAGAAGACTGCTTTGGGGGACACAGGACTGACTGGGGCTGGTGTTGGTACAGGATGTTTTTGTGACCAAGCTAGGTTGGCAGCTGCCTCTGTACTGTGGTTTCAGGGCTTCCCTTCCCATAGGATAGGATAGCTCTTTTCTTGTCCACTTAATTTTCCCCACCATTCTCTTGGCAAAAAAAGAAAATGTGTTATCTTCATTCACTATTAACTTTCTTCTGGTAATATATAGCTCTTTTTTCATTTGGTACAATGCAATTAAAACTTCTTTAAAATGTTTCAAATAAATCTGTTAGGCTCTAATTTAGTCGTCTTGAGGCCCTTTTCAGGTCTGTGATTCTCTAGAATTTATAAACTTTTTTCTCTAAATCTCCTGGGATCACTACCTATCCATGACAGTAATGTCTACATGAGACAGAGTGAGTTCTAATGTGGCACTTGTTCTACAGTGTCCCCAACATATATACTTAACTTCACTTTCCTGCCAGTAATTCAGTGCTCCAAAAATTAACCTAAAATACAAAAGAAAACTTGGTTTTGACATGGACTATGAGCATTCATCCCTCTGTAATAAAATAGTGATCCTGACTGCCTGAAAGATCACACCACTCCCCACAACCTTTAAAAGTTAGTACTGTATACACTTGTTAATGTTCATGGCCATCCTGGTTCACTGTAATATTGAAAGTACGTTCTGAGTCATCAAAAGAAATTATATAGAACCATACTGTGTGAAATTTTTTTTTTTTTTTTTTTGAGACGGAGTCTTGCTCTGTCACCCAGGCTGGAGTGCTGTGGCCGGATCTCAGCTCACTGCAAGCTCCGCCTCCCGAGTTCACACCATTCTCCTGCCTCAGCCTCCCGGGTAGCTGGGATTACAGGCGCCGCTACCTCGCCCGGCTAGTTTTTTGTAGTTTTTAGTAGAGACGGGGTTTCACCGTGTTAGCCAGGATGGTCTCGATCTCCTGACCTCTTGATCCGCCCGTCTCGGCCTCCCAAAGTGCTGGGATTACAGGCTTGAGCCACCGCACCCGGCCGTGAAACTTTTAAAAAAATGTGAATCTTATGAAACTATGGAAGAATATTAGGTGAACCAGAACATAGTACTCTTTAGTGAAGCTAGATAAATGAAGTTCTATGTATTAACCAAAGTATGTTTTAACGCTACATATCAATTTGTGGGGAATTGTAAGGAAAACAAGTCATTTTCCTTTTCTAATTGTTGCACTCCTTGCTCTGCATTTAAATTTAAGAATTGTCTTTAATACTTATTCTCTAATCATGCTATATAGAATATAAAAATTCTCCGTGAACAGATTAAAATTTCAAAATAAAGTAATAAAATGATTATGATTGAAAAATTATCCATTATAAACAATAAAGTTTCTATTGTTCATTTTTTTTAGACAGGGTCTTGTTCTCTCACCCAGGCTGGAGTGCAGTGGCGTGACCATGGCTCACTGCAGCTTCAACCCCCTAGGCTCAAGTGATACTCCCTCCTCAGCCTCCTGAGCAGCTGGGACTACAGGCACATGCCACCATGCCTGGCTAATTTTTTTATTTTTTTGTAGAGACAAAGTCTCATTATGTTGCCAGGGCTGGTCTCAAACTCTTGGGCTCAAGTGATCCTCCTGCCTCAGACTCCCAAAGTGCTGGGATTATAGGCATGAACCACTGCACCCAGCCTATTGTTTTTGCTGATGGTTCTTGTATCTCTAATATGAAGGATGAATATATTGCTTAAACACCGTCCATGACTACCCAGTTAGAGTGGATGCAACCCACTTCTCAGGGTCTTGACGAGTATGTTTTCAGTTGTACAGTTAGCTTGGGTAAACAAAATCATTATTTTAATATGTCTCTTCTTTCAAAATGTTTTTGTTATCCTTTTCTTGTAAATTTACTGGTGATTCATGTTTTGGAGACTGAGAAAGAGAACTGACAATTGAAGTAAATTGTTTTAAAGTAACCAAGGAAGCGTTGCTACCCTCATTATTCTAGCCACTGCATAGAAATATCCTTTTGCTGAAATTCAGCTGTACAAGCTTGACAGGAGGTCCTAGGCAAATGTGTTTTTCAGACTTTTGTCTGGTCTATCTCATGCCTGATTTCTGTGCCTTGTGCCTTCCAGTTCTCTCCTGCGCTATGGTGGAAACCTGTCCCTCCAAAGTGCCATGAGTGTACGATTCAACAGCAACGGGACCCAGCTCTTGGCCCTGAGGCGGCGCCTGCCCCCTGTGCTCTATGACATCCATTCCCGCCTGCCTGTGTTTCAGTTTGACAATCAGGGTTACTTCAATTCATGCACCATGAAAAGCTGCTGTTTTGCAGGAGATCGTGACCAGGTAAGTGTTGTCTGCCTCCTGCATCTCACACTCATGCTTTTCTCTCTGATTGTTCTTTCTATACTAGTCTTTATTTCTCATTAGCATTATGTCAGGTAGAAACAATTAAGGGGAAATAGTGAGTGCCTGGAGATGTTCTGACTTAATAATAGTGAGTTTCTTCATCAAGGCTGCCACTGGGTATATACAAGGCACACACCATAAACCAAGGCTGGCCACGATATGGTTCTGAGCCACCTAGCTCTGCCAAGTTTGTGAACAGATTTTAAGATTCTAAGAATGTGCCATTTCAGAAGAAAGGAGGGAATCCATGGAAAATTAGCCTGCTGGGTAGAGAGACATTAAAAAAAAGAAACCAATAAAATACAATGATGAATGAAACACCCTAAGTACCATCCAAAAGACATGTATCTTGAATGGCCTCTTGGGATGGCATCTTTTTCTTGGATGAAATGGGGTAAGCAGCTTTGTTTGAGAGGGAGCCAGATGCTGACTCTTTTTCTTTTTACTGCCAGCATCACAACTGGAAATGGAGAGCCCAAGCTGTGAATTTCCAGCCTTTTCTCAGTCTCACTAGGAATGGAGATGCTGATGTTGACTTAAAGCTGGCAGTTTAAGAATACACTTGGCATTCTTGCACCTTTCTGTCTTGGCCATAGAAGTTCTGAATTGTCAGTGACCAGTTGGGCTGGTCTGGGTAACAAGCCAAGGAAAGACAAATGCGAAGAAAGACAAATCTAAGGAAAGGTTGATCAAATAAACAAACAGGATTTTTTATTCTCAAGCACAACAAATCTTATTGCTACTTCACGTATAGATTGGGAAAAAGAAAAACCTTAGTCTCTTGCTAATGCTTAGTGTTCTTATCTTTGGGTCAATGAACTATGTCAAATTTTGAGTTAACAATTCTTATATGTTGTACTCCACCTCTTTAGAGCTATTTTTGGCATAAAAGAAATATAAAAGAGGCATAAAAGAAAAATTTCTTTGAGAAACTGGCAAGACCTTGCTTTTTGAAGTAAAAGCTAGCATTTTTCTCCCTAGATAAGGGTTGCTGGAGGCTTCCTAATGTCATAGTTTAAGGATTAGTAGATGGAGTAGGAACAGAATAAATGCCTGTTGAATTGTCTTGTGTGTAGATAGATGAGAATGTTCTTTTAAGTTTTCTGAACTAGAGATTTCCCCCTCTTTATATAAATAGAGACCATATATCCAAATTAAGAATTTATACGCATGTTGGAGTCTTAGGGCCTACTTAGCTGAGATCCATACTGGAGACCACTAGGTGGCCTCAGTGATGTCTCCTTGGGGAGGCCACAGTACCTGAATGACTTAATTTGTCTGTGCCTGTATGGCACTGCAGGGAATTTGTTTCTTGGGTGGGAAGAAACAGTTTCTAGAGGCGATCAGACTCACGATAGAACAGATATGCAGAATGGTTGATTTAGCTTTGTCTGGCTGTGGAAATGACAATCACATCTCTCCCTCTCTTCCTTTTTTCCTTCCTTCTTCTTTGCTTTTGTTGATTTTCCATATTTTATCAACTTCTTATGCATGTAATTCTTGTTTTGTTGAATAATAGAGCATGCAGTGAAGATGATATTCATAGTTTATTAGGCTTTATTTCCAGAAACCAGAGGCTGAGGGAAAGGTGATTTTCTTCAGGTTGTATTTAGCAGCCAAAGCCTGTCTTCATGGACCTTAGAAGACCCAGAACAAAGACCTCTAGCCAACATGTAAGCACCTAGACCATGGTTTCCCATCCTTATCATTGTTAACATTTTGGCTAGATAGTTCTTTGTTGTGTAGGGCTGTCTTATGCATTATGAAATGGTTAGCAGTATCCCTAGCATGTCTCTACTAGATGCCAGTAATATCATCCTAAGTTATCCTCCAGGCAACCAAAAATGTCTCCGGACATTGTCCCCTAGGGGGGAAATTGCCCCTGGTTGAGAACCTGTGATCTGGATTATAATTACCCATTTTGCTCAGAGGCACTGGGGCAGGTATTGTCATAGGCAGAGCCACAGAAGGTATTTTGTGATAGTCCTAAGTATATACATCAAATATATCATTGTTTCTGCCTTTCAGTTTGTATATAATTATAAAAATATTGAATGGCTTTTGATTTTTCTCTATTTAGATTTGACTAATTTATTATTTGTGACTTATGTCCTGTGGGAAGAGTTTATGGGTATTTTATTCTCTCTGACAAACAAGACTTCTTTTTGGCTGGGGTAAGTGGTTTTTCTTGAAAGAAGATGCAAAGTCATTGAATCTAACTTTGGATCAGTTAACAGTTAGTCTTAAAAGTCTGTTCATATTCCTGAAATAGTTAGAGGTATATAAAATACAGAGATTTATGCTTGGCTTTTTTGTTGACTCCTTAGGGACTAAGAAATGTGGCTAATTCATCATTGTCTTGTCTCCAAATCCTGGCACACAGTGAGAACACAATAAAAATTTGTTGAAGTAAATCTTGAATACTTTTTTCAATGTGTGGTATTTAGCTTTGTGGGCCTAAGTCTTCTCTAACTGTAAATCAGGATTCATAAGTATGATTTTTCCTGTTCAACTTCCAGGGGCCTGGAAGGATGGATGAATTAAATAATTCATCCAATTAGGAAGATGAATTAAATAATGGATTTATAGTGAAACTAATCTGCTGAACTTACAGTTTTTTCAAGTGTTGAACAAGAGGTCAGTCTTACTGTCCCAGTCCTAGAATATGTCTCAAAGGTGATTTTTAGACTCTGACTTTCCACACTCAGGGATAAGGCAGCAGTTGTCACAGTTACAGTATGACCTGCAGGACTGACATGTATATTGTTTGATGAGTCTAGACAGAATCTTGTTTTCTGCTTTCAGTTTCCAAAGCCTGCCTTTTCCTTATATTGGGCTTTATATTTGACCTCATTCCTGTATGCTCTGAGAACACCCACAGCCTGAGGCTCTGTGTTCTGGAACTCTTCATTTAGTCATAGGCTGGGTAACCATCCCAGACAGGAATCTGAGAATTTCCATAATAGGAATGACTGTGGATAAGAAAAGCAGTAAGAGATCCTATTTATCTGAGACAGTCATCTGGCTTTTAATTATGAGATTATTCAGTCCATACAGATGGACCCAGATATTGTTCAGAGTACGTGTACTTCTTTTTAAACTATCATTAGTCTCAAAATAAAATTAATGTTTCAAGAAATTAGACTTGTGGAATAAAGTGTGAAATATCTGGGCCTCCTTTGTGTCTCCCTAATGCTCACTGCCACCCCTGTAGATGAATTCTAATTATAGAGCTATTAGAGATCATTTTGTATAAACCTTTTCTTTTACAGATGAGTAAACTGAGTCTCAGAGAGGTCACAAGTCACAACACATGCAAGTTTGTAGGCAAACCAGGGCTAGAACCCAGATTTTTGGGCTCTCAGTAGAGACCCCTTTTCACTGTACAAATGATCACAACTTGTTGCGGACAGGAGCAAGACAGGCAGCAAAAAATAAGTGGATTGGGCTGGGAGTAAACATTAGAGTGGCGGGGACTATGGAGAGCCCACATCCCATCTAAATGGGTCAACTTCTATATAGCTTTAGCCCATTGTTGCCAGGGTCTCTGATTTTTTTCAAGAGAAGACAGAAATAAGGATTTTTATGTGAGGTCTCTTGGTTTTAAAATATTACAACAAATTCATACTTTATTGTATAGATGAAACAAATCTGTATACCATACCTATTCTGCTGTAGATCCACCAGTTTGAAACCTTTGTGCTTCATTCAGCAAGATGTTTTTTCTCATGTTTAGTGCCATGGACTGTCACTAACTCACCGAGACAAGTTCCTTTTTCCTACTTCCTACCGAAGGCTTCCTAACTTCATGTCTTTTTTCTCGCTCCATCTTTTAAATTATGAGAGCATATATTTACTGAGCATTTACTGTGTGCCTGATGCTCTGATAGATACATTCACATAACATTGCCAGATGGTACCCTCTTTGAGATTTGCACTCAAAGCCCTGTATACAATCTGTCTTCCCCCCGCTTTTGGCTACAAATACATAGTTTGTTTCTTTCTAGTGTATTATAATTATTCAAGTTTGATAACTTCTAGCATCAGATCAGGTGACCATAGTGACATCAGGTTGGCTGGGTATCAACAGAAGCAATTAGCCTTAACTAAAGGCTTACATTTTTTAATTTAATTTTATGTTATGTTATGTTATGTTATGTTATGTTATGTTATGTTATGTTATTTTATTTTTTTAAAGCAAGCCTACCTTCTAGTCTTGCAATATAGTGGGGAATCTTGCAGTAAAACAACATTCCTTTCCTTGGAGGCTGCCTGAGCCCAAAGGTTCTTCTTGCTTTCACTTCCTACTTGGATTTTTGTTTTGTTTTCTCCTTGAAGCCTGACTGGGTACATTCTGTCTTCTAAGCTTCACACACTTCTCTACATACTCAGTGAGCCAGTCTCTTAATAGGGTTAAAAAAGAATGCCAGTGTTCTACCTGCTGGCTTTTCTGGCATGCACGTATAAGACAGCACTTGGCTCCTGTTCCTTCTCTTTCACAATTCCTTAAATGGCTCTTGTCCTAGATTGTGAGTCCAGTAGAATGGCTGAGGCTTCTGGTAAGCAAGTCTTTCAGGCTAGCAGGCTTGTTTGCCTGGAAATGGACAGTTTGATCATTTAAAATATTTCTTGCTTTAGTCTCATATGATTCCTGGTCTAATAGTCTCTACATCTTGCTGAAAGTAGGATGTACACGAAAGGAGAAAGTATAGTAAGATTTTCTTGAAACGACTGAGCACTGGAGTACCTGAGCACTAGGATCTCTTATACTGGTCTTTTGAACTTGATAGATGGCAAGGCCCCAAAAATCGTGATCATGAAATCATCTTGTCCCATCCCCTGGAGGAAAGAGCTGACTTGTACCCTATGAGTCCAACAAAACGGCCTTGGATAAATGGCCTCCCTCAGACATTACATCACCACTCAACCTCTCTGTGTTGATATTATATGGGTATAGCCGAGGTGTGGAATGCACCAGTAAGTACTCTGTAGGCCAGAGAGGCCCTCTAAAGTTATAACTTTGCCTTTTTTTTTTTTTTTAATAACTCCATGCACCCCTGATTAAGCCCATTTTTGGGCCTGGCATGCCATATGTTCTCCTTTATCTGAGATAAAGATGTACTTTTAATGAGGGAAATTCAACCCTTGGTTTCTATCCTTTGATTTGTTGTGATTTTAGGCTACTCTTTTTTTTTTTTTCCATCTCCTTGCCGTTTATATCTTAACATATTTTTAGCTCTTTACCTTGTAAAGCATGTTCACATCCACTGTTACATTTTTTGTTGTTGTTTGTTTGTTTTTAGACAGAATCTTGCTCTGTCACCCAGGCTGGAGTGCAGTGGCTCCATCTAGGCTCACCGCAACCTCCACCTCCCAGGTTCAAGCAATTCTCGTGCCTCAGCCTCCGGAGTAAATGGAATTACAGGCACGCGCCACCATGCCTGGCTAATTTTTTGTGTTTTTAGTAGAGACGGGGTTTCGCCATGTTGGCCAGGCTGGTCTCGAACTCCTGACCTCAAGTGATCCACCCGCCTCAGCCTCCCAAAGTGCTGGGACTACAGGCGTGAACCACAACGCCCGGCCCACTATTATATTTGAATGCTCCCAGCAACCTTTGGGTGCAATTGGACAGGTTTTATCCTCACATGAAACTGAGGCCGACAGTAGTGTGAAATGGCAAATCGAATTGTTAGCAAAACCAGGACTAGACTCAGTTTCTTGTTTTTGACTGTACCCTCTTGCTCATAGGCATGCTGCCCGCTGTGTTATAGAGATCAAGCAATGATATGATCTGGTGAGGAAGAACTGAACACAGAATGTGGCAGAAGAATTCCTTGTATGTCTTGTTTAGAGAGTGAATGTTTTAGGAAACTTTTTTTGAGGAAGAGGGCAGACTTTCTGTTTTGTAAAGAGAAGGTAGAGGGAATATAACTTTTTTTTTAAAGGTATAAAAATAATTAAAACAGTAACGTACATTTGTGTGTATGAGGGAGGGATATTTAAAATTAAAATATTATATTGTCACAAGAAAGACCAGATACAGATATTCCTTACTGTGCCATTGGGCAACCATGAAAATTAAAGCCTGTTTTATATACCAAAAATAAAAGAGAAACTTGATAGAA
Source organism: Colobus angolensis palliatus (assembly GCF_000951035.1). Lineage (NCBI taxonomy): Eukaryota > Metazoa > Chordata > Mammalia > Primates > Cercopithecidae > Colobus > Colobus angolensis. The sequence goes on from NW_012116265.1 coordinate 25,250,078, forward strand.
GTAACAGTGCTCAGTGCTTGCAACCGAAGTCAATTTATACTCTTGTTAGATAAGTCCAAATTCTAAAGGCTACAAAAATCCTATTAAATCAAGGGGGGAAAAGAATCATTTTAGGACAGTTATTCAAGATGAAAGAAAGGCATGTCTTCAGTGAGAGAACTGCCTACTGTTGGATACTTTCCTGCTAATGTGTTTAAAGATTTTGGACTTCTCAACTTTCTTGGTTTTCTGGTAGCCAAATCCACCACTGCCTACTCGCTTTTTCTGCTCGCCTTCATTGCTGTTTACATTCAGATCAGCAAAGGGAGGCACCTTGAAACCAAATGATAGAGTAAATTGAGGCAAATTGAAGTTATTAACATTGAAGATCTGTTTCAGAGAATGGGAATCGTAGGCTTGTATGTATGATTTATATGTTTCCTGGGCTGACTTATGAAGAAAGTAGTTCTTTTCAAGCCAAGACTGAATGTCAGAAATTTTAGACCAGGAAAAGTCAAATTCACTTGACGGAACCTTGGATTGTTTCAAGTAGTGAAGAAAACCCAATTCTTCTGGTTGCAAAATGAGCAAGGCATGCCGTCTCCCATTTAGGCCTCTGGCTGTTCTACCCACATGGTGAATATTATTCCTTAGGGTCATCTGGAGGGTCATACTGAACAATCCAGTCGACTTCAGTAATGTCCAGTCCTCTTGCTGCCACATCTGTACACAATAGTGTTCCCGAATCTGCGTTGCAGAACTGGAAGAATGTGGTTGTATGCTTATTTTGCTTTTGCTTTCCATGAATGGCCAAGATGGGCAAATCATTGTAGTTCAGCAACTCATAGTGGTATTTCACGGACATACAAGATGAAAAGAAGGCCATCAGCTTATTTTTTTTGGTTCTTCTTAAGGAATGTAAAGAGCAGAAGGAATCTCTTTTCAGAAGGACAAACAACATATCCCTGCTCAAGACCATCCACTGTTGCATTAGCTGTATTATCAACACCAACATACAATGGCTCCTTTTTCAGAGAAATCCTTGCCAGGCATTCAACTTTTTGAGTTTGGGTGGCAGAAAAGAGCATCGTCTGTCTACATGTTGGCAAAAGTTTAATAATTTGCTTTAATTCCTCTTCAAACTCAACATCCAAGATACGATCAGTTTCATCGATGACTAGACACTTCAGATTTTTATACATAAACCCTGGGATATTCCGCATATGGTCCAGCAGATGGCCTGGTGTGACCACAATGATGTTGATCCCATTAGCAAGTTTCTATGCTTCAGCACGTCTGTTACTGCCACCCATTATCAACCCATAGGTATGCACGTGGTAAGTCATTAGCTCCTTAAGAACACCAAAAGTTTGCATAACTAGTTCTCTAGTAGGTGAGAGAATAAGGACCTCCGTTCCATTCCTGGGCATGAACTTAAATTTAACAATGAGTTCAGCTGCAGGGATGAGAAAAGCCGGGGGTTTACGACCGACGGTTTTTGTAGCTGCAAGAAGATCCATGCCTTCCAGAAGTAGTCTGATACTTTTATGCGGAATTTCAGTCATGTTTGTAAAACCCATTTCTTTTATTGCCTTCAGAGTATTTTCATTGACAAGATTACATAGAGAAGCAAATGAAGTGTCCTCAAAAGCTCCTGTCAGTCCCAGGGGCAGACTGGGCACCTCACTGTCATCTTCATCATTATCTGGCTTCTCCACATTATTTTCTGTTTCTTTAGGAGTCTTGGCACTTTCTTCTTCAGATTCCCCTTTGTTTTCAGTTTTTGCTTTTTTTGTATCAGGTCCAGCATCATTCACCATTTTTCTCTTTTTCTTTTTTGATTCTGAATTAGGAGACTGCATTGTTGCTTCTCCATTGGTTAATACAGTGGATTTCAGGGGAGATGTTTTAATTTTTATATTTTCCACTGCTTCTTGAGACACGTCTCCATTTTGAGCATCTGATAAGCCCACGTTCATAGAATGTTTTGATTTTTTAACCTTTCCACCTCCCATTGTTTCTTCAGACACATCTCTATTTTGAGTTTCTGACAGGGTCAGATTTGAGGCCCCCTGAAACTTTAGGTTCCGCTGCCGCAATTTGAATTTCCGCTTCTCGATCTTCTTGCGTAGGAGTTTCATCGGCAGGTGAGACATGCTGTCCAAGTAGTGTCTAGACCATGGTGCTACACAGTACAGCTACTCAGTTCCAGAATACAACTTTATTAAATCAGCCATTTGTAACTCTTTTTGAATCCTGTACCTTTTTAAAACTCTAAAAACTATAAACAGTCATCTCAGAAAAATGTACACATCTACATTGTTTTCCATATAATAATAAAGTGTTTATGGAACTCTTGAAACCTAGAGGCTCAGGTATTATATCAATCCTGGATTAAGATTTTACCTTTGGGTTATGTTGTCTTTTAGTCCGTTTACTGATACAACTTTAGAACTTAGAAGCTTAAAAGGTTTTGGAGTATATGAGGCCTGCTAGGTATGCTCTGATTTATAATCGTTCAGGAACACAAGGTGACCTGGATTCTTCTTAGGAACAAGTGGAATTGATGTGATCTGGTGACAGGACATGGCAGTTCTTTAATGCATGGCTCCTGGCTAAGAGTCTGGGCCCCACTAGGAAATCCTTGGTAGATGTTAATGAAGAGGAACAGAGTATAACCTGTCTCATCCTCCTTAGAGATTTTACTTTTAGTAGAAGAGCTTTGCCTCTTTTTGAGGTATCTTCAAGCTTTAGAGAAAAAAGAAAATAATGTTACTTCCTCAGAATGCTGGGACACCTTTTCTTGAATGAAGAGTATAAATACTCATATATGGACTGAAGTGAGTGCTACCATCTCCTCACTCCCCAGTCCTCACATATAAAAACTGAAGCCCATGGAAGGGGGCCAGTGGTTAATGGCCCCTCATCTTGCTCAAGTTTCCAAAATGGTTGGCGAAATAAAGATTCATGTTTCTGGCCACTTTGTTATAACCACCTGTTGGTAATTTACAGCATTTTTTTTCCTTTTCTGCTGATTATTTGACTGTTATTGGCTGCCTTTATGGAATATTCCTTTATTAATAGAATTTTTTCTATGCAGAACCCATAAAGGTTGGTTATTTTAATAAACTGAAAGATTCCAGAAGCCTAATGGAGCTGAAATGGCAAATGGCTCAAAGAAGCAAGAATAATGTAACTTCACATACAAAAATAGTGTTAATCTTATGGGTATGCATATTTGTATGCTTTTATTGGGAGGCAATGAAATTTCTCTTACCACAAATAAAATAAATCTATGGCTTTGCCTGTTTCCAAAGAAAATTTGCTCTGATTGCTTTGTATTTTTGGCAAGCACTGGTTATAAATGGTATGATCAAAGGTATATTATATGCCAGTTAGCAAACCTTTTTCTGGAAATAGTCATCTAGAGAGCATATCACAGAGTTTTCAATCACATTGTTTTTCCCCTTCTGACAGAAGGTCAGGGGAAAATAAGAACTATGTTTGATTTAAATTTAAATAGCAGTCTCTGTGATGTTACTGATCTAGGCTAGCGAGCCATCTGGTTTTTCTGTCCTAGTCAATACAGCTAATTAGACAGGCATGCCATTTACTGAAGAATAATTAATCAATTACTATGGAAGGAACCTTGGAGAGAGCTGGGTAAATTGATCAGTACTCAATGAATAGTAACTGATTGATATGTTTCCTTCATCATCAACAGATGTTGGAGAAGATCAAATCCTGTGTAAGCATGCACCACAAACACACACATACACACAAATACACACACACACACACACACTTTCTATAAAGGTCAATGGATTGACAGAGGACATTTGGGTCAGTGAGACAGTGACAGATACCAATCAGTAATCTTTTTCAATGTTGTTCTTGGTGGTGGTCATGATGGTGGTTCCTTCCTGAAATCTATTGAGAGGGAATTGTTGATCTGTTCCTATGCTTGAGCAAGTTAGTATCTCCATACTGACAGTGGATTGGTTGAAACCCCACCATGCACTGGCCTCAGGTTAACCCTACTTAAAATGTCTAGATCAGTAAACATTCAGATCAGTAAATAGCTTGCCCTCTTGGACCACAGAATGAATGAAAAGTGAGGTGAATCATAATGTGGCCAACTTTTAACCTTTGTGGCCAGCTGGGAAGGATTAGGGATAATGTGTGTCCACACAACAGCTCACGTTCATTTTAGCATTGATATTTCCCGCCTTACCCACAAAACCAAACAAAAATTAAATATATCTTCCACTCTGATCTAATTGTAGTCTATGGATCTCCTACCTCCCCCTCAACTCAGGGTGTTTTGGGAAATGGAGACTTTATTGCCTAGATAATGAAGTATCTAAAACATTCTTTCTTCCTCTTGGAGCCCCGCCCTGTTCTTCTCAATAGAATATAAGATAAAAGGCTCTGTGAAGTGAGTTTCGTTTTTTTGTTTTTTCTTTTCTCTTATATTCTTTTAAATCTTATTATTTATTTTTTCCTCTTACATTTGTTGTTGCTTTTTTTTTTTTTTTTTTTTTTTTAGCACAGAAGCAGAACATGAAGTGAGTTTTTAATTTTTGGTTTCCCCCTCAATGTTTAGAATGATGTTAAAAAAATAACTTAGAGAAGGCAATGAATTCTTCATATTCATGTCCCCATTTGGCCACAAACTTCTTATCACCTTATTTAGTTTCTGCCTTTCCAAAGTTGAATAGTAATTTTTAGTTTTTTTCACAGTAGTGTATGAAATATGAACGTTGGTTGTGAAGTCATAAAAAATATGAAACAGGAATTTGGGGTAACCAATTTTTCTATTTAAGTTTCTATAGCTTGCCTATTTATATAGAAGTATCTGCTGCTGAGCCTTTCTGTTACCTAGGCCAGAAGCACTTTACTCCAGGTCAGCTTCAGACCCCAAACACCAGATTTCCTGGGTGAGAATGAGCAGGTACTGTTTGAAATTAGATCATCAAGATAAAGAAAAGACAGAAAGAAAAACCTATGCCTCCAATTTCACCTCTTGAGGTGAAGTCCAGTTTTCTGGTTAATTGAAATAATTACTGTGTTTCTTAAGTTTTAATATAATGAAGTACTTTGGGTTTGTTTCTTTTGGTAGTGACACAGTGCCATCGGCACTGTTTGATCTTTGTTTTCTTGCTTATATTTCCTTATATCCTTCAGCAAATATTTGTAAGATGGCCCACCTAGACCTGCAGTGTCCTGGTGGTCCTTTTAAGCACTAACCATCAGCAAGGCCCCACTCGGTGGCCCTAGCCAGCCTGAGTCCGGGAGGGGATGACCCTTTCAGCATAGCTTTAGTAGACAGGAATGTTCTAGCTGCTCTTATGATAGTAAATGTATCTCTGTACTCAGCTCACTTGAAATAATCTTTATTTCCACAAAACTTAAAAAAAAAAAAAAAAGACAAAAGAGCTCTTAATGGCTGCCTTATATTTTAAAATAGCCAGAACTCTGTCCGCTCTCCTGGAATACTCTTCTCCCAGATATCCACATAACTTGCTCCCTCATTTCCTTCAGGGCTCTATTCAAAATACCGTTTTATCAAAGAGGCCTTCTGTGACCACCCTCTGTAAAACGGAAACTAATACGCCAACCCCCAGCACCCCCTATATGCGCTAACCTGCTGTTTAATTTTTCTCTAGAATACTTGTCACCACTGGACACATTGTATATGTTTTTTTTTTGTTTAACTTTTTTTGCTCTCCCCATATTATATATGTCTATAGTATTTTCCCCCTCCCATCAATAGAATGGAAGCCTCATGAGACAGGAATCGGGTCTCTTTTGATCAACTCTGCCTTCCTTTCCCTGGAACAATGCCTAACATGTATTAGACATTCAATAAACATTTGTTTAATGAATAAAGGAATGACCTCACTTTTATTTCTGTCCTTATAGTCAGCAGTACCCAGGCAGCCAACTTTTAATGCTAGAAGGCATCCAGCCGACAACCATGAAATGCCATAATGAATTCCACAGGACAGTTTTGTGATTCCAGAGTGTGTGAACACTCAAATGCCCTCACTAGATGGCAGTGAGGCAAGACGCGCCCCCTTAAAAATCATCCCGAGCTGTTCTCTTGTGGTGGGTGGAAGAACAATTCCAAGAGGAAGAGAGGTCAGGAGTTGCCTTTATCCCTAAGAGGAAGCCTGTACATTTTATGCATTTTCTGCATATTTTAGGAGCTGTCATGTTAAACCCAACAGGCCTTAACTCGGGGAGAGTTTTCTTCCTTCTAAGGCAGTCTTCTGAGTCAGCATTCTGTCTGGGAATCCCGTTTTCCCTTCTCATGGCTTTGTCCTGGTGAATAGCTGAACAAATAGGAAAGCACTGATGCTTCACAATGAAATAGTAAAACCCCTGATAAGCCCACTGGGCTCAGTCTTTTTAAATATTATTTTTTGTTTGTTTAGTTTGCAGTGGTATGGGGGGCAGGGTAGCAGGAATTCCACGTGAAGTTCATAGCCTTTTTTAAACACGTAACAAGTAACAGGAAATGGTGGCGCCCGCCTGTAGTCCCAGCTGCTGGGGAGGATGAGGCATGAGAATCGCTTGAATCCGGGAGGTGAAGGTTGCAGTGAGCTGAGGTTGCACCACTGTACTCCAGCCTGGGCAGCAAAAACTCTGTCTCAAAAAAAAAAAAAAGTGTACGTTAAATATATACATTTACATTGTTGTGTAACCATCACCACCATCCATCTCTAGAACTTCTTCATCTCAAACTGAAACTCTGTGCCCACTAGGTATCAACTCCCCATTTCCCCTCCCACTAGGCCCTGGCAACCACCATTCTACTTTGTGTCTGAATTTTCATGACTACTGTAGTAGGATCATATAGTATTTGTCTTTTTGTGACTGGCTTATTTCAGTTAGCATGATGTGATGTCCTCAGAGTTGATCCATGTTGTAGCATGTGTCAGAATTTCCTTCCTTGTTAAGGCTGAATGATGTTGATGGACACATAGGGGATGATTCCACCTCTTGGCCATTGTGAACAGTGCTGCTATGAACATAGGTTGCAGGTATCCCTAATCTTGTTTTCAGTACTTTTGGACATATACCCAGAATTGGAATTGCTGGATCATATGATAATTCTATCTTTAATTTTGGGGGGAACTATTTTGTGGGTCTTTGTTTTGTTTTTGATAGTAACCATTCTAATGGGTATGAGGTGGTATCTCATTGTTTTGATTTGCATTTCCCTGATGATCAGTGATGTTAAACATCTTTTCATGTGCTTATTGGCCATTTGTATATGGCCATGTTCTACTTCTTTGGAGAAATGTCTGTTCAAGTCCTTGGCCCATTTTTTAAATCATGTTTTTTCATTGTTGTTGTTGTTTAGGAAACTTTTAAATTAAAGTTTAACAAGATTAGCCTTATGAGTTTCCTTGTCTTGAGCATGTTTGTGGAGTGACTTATCAAATCACTTGGGCTGGCAGCTTAGGGACTTTTTGGGTCTAATCCAGCTTCCAACATTCCTTCACAGAGTAATCATAGAATCTTAGAATTAAATGAGCCTCACAGAGCCACCAGTCCAGTTCTCTCATTTTGCAGATAAAGAAACTGAGCCTACTGCTTTTTCCACTGTGCCCTTATTACCTAATCCCTATAGACAGCATTTTCTTCATCTTTAAACCTACCTGTCTTTGCCTTTTTTCTCATGTTCCTACGAGTGTTTTGAAGGCTAGGAAATTGATTTTAAATGATTGCACAGTATTTAGTAATTTATGTTAGGCAGGAGGTTGTGTATATGTTGGACTTATACTTTTTGAGGATTGTTCGATGTCATTTTCAAGTATGACATTTTCTTTAGAAAACTCTAGACCTGGCCAGGCACTGTAGCCTATGCCTATAATCCCGACACATTGGGAGGCTGAGGCAGGAGGATCACTTGAGCTCAGAAGTTTGAGACCAGCTTGGGCAATGAAAGTGAGACCCCTGTCTCCACAAAATATTAGCTGGGTGTGGTGGTGCCTGCCTGTAGTCCCAGCTACTCAGGAGGCTAAGGCAGGACAATCATTTGAGCCTAGGAGTCAAGGCTGCAATGAGCAATGATTGTGCCACTGCACTCCAGCCTGGGTGACAGAGCGAGACCCTGTCTCAAAAATAAATAAATGAATAAATAGGCTACATGTCGTGGTGCGTGCCTGTTATCCATCTACTGCGGAGGCTGAGGCGGGAAGATCACTTGAGCCCAGGAAGTCGAGACTGCAGTGAGCCATGATCATGCCACTGCCCTCTAGCATGGGCAGCACAGCAAGACGCTGTCACATACACATACACACAAAAGGTAAACAGTAGGCCTTTCTTTTTCAGGGAAATGAGCAGATGGGGGCAAAAGACAGGAAGAAGTAATGCTGACCTCAACTTAAAGTAAAACACTTATGTTAATCTTTGGAAATAAATGAACTCTCAGAATTACTCTCTGGTTACTATTAGACAATGTTAGACAATGCTTTTATGAGTTCACATTAGAGTTGATCTGGTACAGTGTCCTTTTTGAGATCAAGCAGTTTGGAGCTGCCACATAAAAGACCACTGCTTATGCCCAGGCACTAATTCATGGCTATGTTGGTGATGGCTTCCTGCTCAAAGGTATCAGCTGGCAGTAGAGAAGTTCAGGATACTTGGCCTTATGTAAAAGATCTCTGGGAAGCTCCTAGTTTTTACATTCTGCATTAAAATTTTTTTAAATTGTGGTAAAATATACATAACATGAGATTTACCATTTTAACCATTTAGAAATCCACAGTTCAGTGGCATTAAGTACAATCACATTGCTGTGCAGCCATCACCACTATCCACCTTCAGAACTTCTTCATCATCCCAGACTGAAACTCCCCAACAAACAATAACTCTTCATTCTCCCTCCTCCCAGCCCCTGGCAACCACTTGCTCTTTCTGTGAATTTTACTACTCTCAGTGCCTCATATAAGTGGAGTCATACAGTATCTGTCTTTTTGTTTCTGCCTTATTTCATTTAGTATAATGTCACGGTTTATCCCTGTTGTAGCATGTGTCAGAATTTCCTTCCTTTTAAAGGCTGAATAATATTCCATTGTATGTATTACCACATTTTGTTTATCCATTTGTCTGTCAGTAGACCCTTGGGTTGTTTTCACCTTTTGGCTATTATGAATAATGCTGCTATGAAAATGGGTATACAGATATCTCTTAGAGTCCCCGCTTTCAATTCTTGGATATATACCTAGGATTGTAATTGCTGCATCATATGGTAGTTCTATGTTTAACTTGTTGAGGAATTGCCATATTGTTTTCCACAGTAGCTGCACTGTTACTCATTCCTACCAGCAGTGCACAAGAGTTCCCACTTTCTCCACATCCTTGCCAATACTTGTCTTTTTTTTTTTTTTTGGTATTAGTCATCCTAATGGGTGTGAAATAGTATTTCATTGTGGTTTTGATTTGCATTTTTCTAATTATTAGTGATGTTGAGCATCTTTTCATATACTTACTAGCCATTTGTATATTTCTTTGGAGAACTATCTAATTTGCCCCTTTTTGAATTAGGTCATTTTTTTCTTGTTGCTGAGTTTAGCTAACATGCCTTTTGATTTGCAGGTTTTTTTTTTTTTTTTTTGAGACGGAGTCTCGCTCTATCGCCCAGGCTGGAGTGCAGTGGCCGAATCTCAGCTCACTGCAAGCTCCGCCTCCCGGGTTTACGCCATTCTCCTGCCTCAGCCTCCCGAGTAGCTGGGACTACAGGCGCCCGCCGCCTCGCCCGGCTAGTTTTTTTGTATTTTTAGTAGAGACGGGGCTTAACCATGTTAGCCAGGATGGTCTCGATCTCCTGACCTCGTGATCCGCCCGTCTCGGCCTCCCAAAGTGCTGGAATTACAGGCTTGAGCCACCGCGCCCGGCCTGATTTGCAGGTGTTTTTAAGAGGGTGTTTGCTGTGTGGTGCCTTATAAATATATGCCCATTTATGTTGTTTATTTAAAGGAAATCTCTGTACAGATAGATGTATTAAAAATCAATATGTTTAGGCCAATTGTGGTGACTCACACCTGTAATCCCAGCACTTTGGGAGGCCAAGGTGGGCAGATCACCTGAGGTCAGGAGTTTGAGACCAGCCTGGCCAACATGGTGAAACCCCATCTTTACTGAAAAATACAAAAAATTAGCTGGGCGTGGTGGCATGCACCTGTAGTCCCAGCTACTCAGGAGGTTGAGGCAGGAGAATCACTTGAGCCCAGGAGCCGGATGTTGCAGTGAGCTGAGATTGCACCACTGCATTCCAGTCTGGACAACAGAGCAAGACTCCATCTCAAAAAAAATTAATATGTTTATTATTATATTATATATTGTACTTATTCTATGTTATAATATATAATATTATCTGTATTTTTTTTGTTCCAACAGTATATCCTTTCAGGCTCTGATGACTTCAACCTGTACATGTGGAGAATTCCGGCAGATCCAGAAGCAGGTGAGTATATCCTTCATATGAACATACTGCTATTGCTGGCCCTGTTGACGTTTGGTATGCTGTGCCCTGAGGGGACAGATCTTTAGCAGTAGAGGACAACACTTCTCTTCTGACATAAGCTGTGACCAAAGGAAATTTAAAAATAAAAATTATAAACCAGATTAAACTATATCCCTCAGACATAGCTTTATCTGACATAAATGATGCTTAGATTTTTTTTTTCCTCCTAAGAACCTTTCTTCAGACTTCATAGAACTCCTTTATGTCCTTTATTTCCAATCTCCTCCTATTTCACACCTGGATTTTTTTTTTTTGAGATGGAGTTTCTCTCTTGTTGCCCAGGCCGGAGTGCATTGGTGGTATCTCGGCTCACTGCAACCTCTGCCTCCCAGGTTCAAGTGATTCTCCTGCCTCATCCTCCTGAGCAGCTGGGATTACAGGCGCACGCCACCACACTGGCTAATTTTTTGTATTTTTAGTAGAAACAGGGTTTCACCGTGTTGGCCAGGCTGGTCTCGAACTCCTGACCTCAGATGGTCTCCCCGCCTCAGCCTCCCAAAGTGTTGGAATTACAGGCGTGAGCCACCACGCCCAGCCCACACCTGGAATGTTTTTGTCTTGCTTTTACATGCTTTCCTTTTATTATCCATCTTCATATTCTTGCTTATTACTCTACAACAGTTGGTAGGGCTCTTTCTTTCCTTTGTCCTCCCTGGTCATGTTAACTAAAGGGAGGCTTTCTCTGTTGATGGACAGGTATGTTCCCTGGGGCTTTGTTGACCCAGGATGTCAGAGAAATTAGGAAGAAATATTTCTGCATTTGTTGTAGTTGTATTCTGAAAAAAGCCTACAGCTTTCCGTAAATTTGTATTTAAGCAATCTGAGCTTTCAAAAGTGTGAATCATACCTCTTTGTTCTTTTTACTTGCTGTTTTGTTTGTTTGTTTGTTTTACCTTTTTTTTCTTAGGATGGTTTGTTTCTTAATCTTCATTCTTGATAATAGTGTCTTCGTGTGCTCAATGAGTGTTACCTAATGGTAGAAAAATGTCTGTTTTTAATACTCAAACAGCTCAATATAGCCATCTGTTCCAGGTGATACATGACATTAAGCTGAAAAATGGCCTTTAGGAAAATTAGAGTACTATGCCCAGTATATTACACAAAACATGTCTATAGTAGTGCTCAGAGTTTAGGGAAGTTCTTGGCTATTGCTGAATTAACAATATTCTTACCAAATATCTGCCTTTCAAAACCTGTTGAGGCCCACTTTTGGCATAACTTAACATTTGCTGCGGTCTAGTTACTAAACAAGTTACAAAAGGGCTTTTCCCCTTCTAGAATTTAGAAAGCATGAGTGAAACAGCTTACCTTTGAAGCACAAGCAAATGGAACAGCAGTAGTCTACCTGAACAAAAAGTGAAGTTCTAGCACTTGAGGTAGTTGTAGATACAAGTCTCTCACCCCTGTAAATCCTAGCTTGATTGGTTGAGAAGTAATCTTTGGGTTTAATTGTATCTTTTACCTGATCTTGGAAAGCTTTTAATTATTAAGTTAGTATGACTTTAAAAATAGAATGAGGATAATCCTTCTTCTCCCCAGGACTATTCTCTGGAATCTTTTTCAAGTTTGAATAGAGATAATAGGAAAGAATTAGCAATAGTATCATAGGTTTTCTTCTTCTCCCTGCTGCTTTCTTTTTTTTTTTTTTTTTTGTAAGAGATAGGGTCTCACTCTCTTGCCCAGGCTGGAGTGGAGTGGCATGACCTTGGTTCACTGTAGCCTCAAACTCTGGGCTTAAGTGATCGTCCCACCTTGGCCTCCCAAAGTGCTGGAAGTATATGGCATGAGCCACTGTGGCTGGCCCCCTGCTGCTTTCTTTACTGATTTAGGATGTGGACCATCTAGTCTGCCAGAGCTGCAGTAACAAAGTATCATAGACTGGGTGGCTTAACAGAAATTTATTTTCTCACAGTTCTGCAGGCTAGAAGTCCACGATCAAGGTGCTGGCCAGTTTGATTTCTCTCAATGTCTCTCTCCTTGGCCACCTTCTCACTATGTTCTCACTTTTCTCTGTGCACATGCATCCCTAGTGTCCCTTGCCCTTCTTATAAGGAAGTTCTCATGTCACCTTCTAGATGTTCTCCAGAGATAGTACCCCTAAGTTTAGTTAGTAGTTCCTTAAAAAATAATTATGTCAATTCCTCTGCTGTACTGATTTTCTCTCCTGAATTTGTTCTACCCCTGTTTATGGATTAACGGAATACATCTAGCAGATTTAGTCTGACCAGGCCAGATAAGAATCTTTGGCTGCTTTATTCTAAAGTGCACTATGCAGTGTTTCAGAAAGTACACCCAGTGTCACATAAGCTTTTTTAAAGGCCACAGAACCCATGATCTATTAATACTTTCCACATGGGCTGTGGTTGGTTCTGCATCCCCATCCTTTACTTGGTACTTGGGCTTCTTTGTGCACAAGGACAAGACCTTATGACTATCCCTGTTGTTGGATTCACTAACTGTAATTGAGGGTTTGTTTTCTCTGTATCGCTCTTCAGCTCACATCATCAATCACAGCAAGTCTGTCCCTTTGATCATCCTCTTGCTCTGTATGTGTCTAAAGTATCTTTTAAGATTATTTTTTGCATGTCTTGACTCATTTGGGGATTCAGCCCTTCTGCCACTATTCTGACAGATCCCACCCACATTTTTTTTTTCTTTTCTCTCTCTTTAAAAAAAAAAAAAGAGTCAGGGTCTCGCTATGTTGCCCAGGCTGGAGTGCAGTGGCTATTCACAGGCACAGTCATAGCATACTACATACAGCCTTGAGCTCCTGGGCTGAAGCAATTCTCCTGCCTAAGCCTCCCAAGTATCTGGGACTACAGGTGCGCATCACTGTGCCTGGTCTCTTTTATTTTTTCATATTCATGGATCGTCTCTTTTTCTTTCTATTCTTCCTTCTTGTTCTTTTTTATTACCTCCACTATTTTTGTAATTAAATACTTTTTTAATCAAAGTAATAGAGCTATATAATTTTTAAATCAAATAATATTATAAAGCTTATTTTTTAAAAGCACAGCAGTCCCTTTCTCTACCTTTGCCTATAACATGCTTATAATATTTTTGGATTTTCAATATTAGACATTCTGTGTTGACTTTCTACTATTGAAATCAATCAGTTTCCCAAGAGAGGAATCTTCATTCTCCTACCTAGAGAGTATTTGCCTGGTAATTAAACTATGGCTCTAAGAGCCAAATAGGGAAATGAGGCTGTGGGTCTTACAGATCTATATGAAGATTTTTGTTTAATCCTACCCCCCAACTGTGCCTTGTATCCCCAGTCTAAAACCTCTTGGGTCAGTGTCAGTTGGCAACCCCCAGACTTCTGCTTATGTGGGGAAAGGATGGTTTCCTGGCCATGTGGACTCAAGGGAAGAGTTTTAACCATGCTTTATACATGGTTTTAACTCCTCCTGTTTTCAGCCCTACTCTTCAACCTGGCTTCAGGAATACTTGGTACCTCCCATTTTTATATGTAATACCTCAATTTTAAAATGTTGGCAATTAATGCATAGCTATAAAAAATATTTAGCAAAGTTCAGTAAGCCTAACAAGATATCTGTGGGCTGGATGCATCCCTTGAGTTCTAACTTTGAATGCTTAGATGAGGAAAATCTTGTCAGGAAACTCTTAATCCAATCTAATGTATTTTTGACTTAAATAATCATGGGCCAAGGATAAGTGTGTACACATTCATTCATTCATTCATTTTCTCTCTCTGTCTTTCCCTCTTTCTCTCACCTATTGGATATATGATTCTAAGGCAGGCTAGTAAGGGAAAGCTGACTTGCCATTGTATACCTAATGACATAATCAGAACTAGACTCTAGATGACAAGCAGTCAGCATTTATTTGATGCCTGCTGTGTGTTTCATGTGCGTGCTGAGTGCTGAGAGAATGAGATGGAGAGCAGTCCTGAGTGTTAGCCAAAGTCAAGGCCATCTTTTTCTTCTGCACACTCCTGCTCAGGAAGACTGTTAATCAGTCTTTGTTTTTTTGCTATACAAACTCCAAAGAGATGAAATTTATTTGCGGTATAAACAGTACTATATAGGTCTTTCCAACAGGACTTCCTAGTGGGCTGAGGAGATCATTTCAATATATAAGACCTATATCTACTATAAAACTTGCTACCAGGGAAGATCAGGTCCAATTTTTTAGTTGATTTTAAATAACTCATTCTAAAAATCCCTTTAAAAATTAGAGGAAGGGGCCAGGCACAGTGGCTCATGCCTGTAATCCTGGCACTTTGGGAGGCTGAGGGGGGCAGATCACTTGAGGTCAGGAGTTTGAGACCAACCTGGCCGACATAGTGAAACACTGTCTTTACTAAAAATTCAAAAATTAGCCGGGCATAGTGGTGCACACCCATCATCCCAGCTACTTGGGAGGCTGTGGCAGGAGAATTGCTTGAACCCGGGAGGGAGAGGTTGCAATGAGCCGAGATTGCACCACTGCACTCCAGCTTGAGTGACAGAGGAGACTCCAGCTCAAAAAATAAAAACAAAAAAATAAAAATAAAAATAAGAATTAGAGGAAGGAATAGAACTAGAACTGGGAACTTTGCTGTGGCAAAGAAAAAGTCCATTGGAATATGTCTATGACCTCTAAAGTAGGTAGGAAGGGCATCTGTTTTTATGTTGCAATTCTGAAAATAAAATAAATAGACTAGCAGTTACATATAGAGCCAGTGTTACATATTGAAAGGAGCATTAGACTTAAAATCATACCTGGATTCAAGTCCTCTAACTTGAACTTAACTACCACTAACTACATAACTGATTTTTAGCAAGTTACATAATAGTATTTGTCTGAGCCTCAGTTTCTTATATAAAATGTCTCCCTCCCCTGCCTTATATTGTGTGATGATTTAATAATCTTGGAAGCTTTCTGAAAACAATGCATATTCAAATATAAGACATTGTTACTGCTATATATAGTAAGATCAGTGTAGATCCTTCATTTCCAAAGCATTTTTTCCCTAGTAAGTTAGGTGTGGAAGTAATGGATTTGGCAATGTGCGGGGAAGGTTGGTAGGTGTCTCTTGAAAATATTTATTTTGCCTTTCCCTTCTCTTTCCCTGAATTCTTGTTAGAAAGGGCTTTAGGGTTTTCACAGGTCAAGTTGCTTTTCTTGAGCTACCTCTTACTCTAAGACCTTCTTATTTATGGAAAGAAGCATAATGTGATAGAGTTGTTAGGACTGGCTTTAAATTCCTGATCCATTTATCTTCCAACTGGGGGCTTTGGAAAAATTTCCTAATCTTACCAAACTCCTGTGAAATAAGGATTTTAACACCACCACCAATAATAGTACTTTCTTAGGATTATTGTGAGAGTACTTAGTAGCTACTGAATGACTGTTATTCCTCACTAAGAAAACCTTCTCGGCTGGGCACAGTGGCACATGCCTATAATCCCAGCACTTTGGAAGGCTGAGGTGGGAGGATTGCTTGATGCCTTAGGAGTTTGAGACCATCCTGAGCAACATAGTGGAACCCTGTCTTCACAAAATTTTTTTTTAAAACTAACTGCTACTAGGCACAATGGCTCGTACGTGTAATCCTGGCACTTTGGGAGGCTGAGGCAGGAAGATCAGTTGAGCCCATGAGTTTGAGACCAGCCTGAGCAACACAGCAAGACTGTGTCTCTAATAATAAAAAGAAAGAAAGAAAACTGGGCATGGTGGCATATGCCTGTAGTCCCAGTTGCTCAGGAGGCTGAGGCAAGAGTATTGCTTGAGCCCAGGAGTTTGAGGCTGCACACTTCAACAACAGAATGAAAGAATGAGACTGCATGTCTACACTCTCACCTTTTAATAACTCCTTAGAGATCAAGACATTGTCCTTCCTTGCTACCCTCCTGGAATGGCTGATTGAGTTGTTCTTGCATGAAGGCTGCCCTTGACTCATCAGTAGTTCAAGAGGGTTCTCTTATGTGACAAATTTTTCCCTGAATGGAAAGGAAAAACATGTATTTTTACTGCCAAGTCACTGCAACTGCCCCCACTGGCAGTAGGCTGATGAAGTAGGCTGGAAACAGCTGTAAATGCATTTTTATGGGCCTGCATATGTTTGTGTGCTCTGTCTTCTTTTTCTAGACATGTATTTACTCTCAGTGACTTAGGCTTAGGTATCTGCTTTTTCCTCCCATGTAATTGGAAAAAACAGCTGTTTTTAATTGGTTGCAAGTAGTTGGTTATAAACACATGTGAGGCACATATGATGAAAGAAGAACTCAGCATAACTGACTTTTTTGTGCAGCAAAGCATTGATGCCTGTGGAGCTCTTTGAGCTGTACTGACAGCATTGGCTATCCCCATCTGGCTTTTCTCATCTCTTAAGTGGTTATGTGGTCTCCAGGAGGCAGTCACTGCTCTGTCTGTATTGTCAGTATCCTTGATTGTCCTTCTCTTTATGGTTTGAGACTAGAAGACCCTGCAACTGTTAACTTGGGCCTTTTTGAAATGCTAAGAGGCTTGGTTACCTTTTCTAGATGTACCAGGAAAAGAAGTAGTCTCTTGTCTTGCCGTAAACTTTTTTTTTTTTTGAGATGGAGTTTCATTCTTGTTGCCCAGGCTGGAGTGCAACGGCACGATCTCGGCTCACTGGAACCTCTGCCTCCCGGGTTCAAGCGATTCTCCTGCCTTAGCCTCCTGAGTAGCTGGGTTTACAGGCATGTGCCACCACACCCAGCTAATTTTGTATTTTTAATAGAGACGGGGTTTCTCCATGTTGGTCAGGCTGATCTCGAACTCCTCGAACTCAGGTGATCCGCCTGTCTTGGCCTCCCAAAGTGCTGGGATTATAGGCATGAGCTACCACATCCAGCCCTTGCAGTAAACTCTTAATTCTACCAGTGGAGTCAAGAATGAAACAGATTGTCTTAAATCTGCTTACCAAACCTCATTTTAGCAGATAGCTTTAAGCTTCAAGCTTTATCCCAAAGAGGATGATGAGGGCTTTAATTTCAATTTGTTCACTTATTGAGTATCCTTAGATAAGACATCATGTAAAGCTCTATGGGCCACTGAAAAATGAACATTTTTTTGCCTTCAGAGAGCTTCCAGTATAACAGAGAAGACAAAAAGGATGTGCATGAGCACACACACAGACACATACGCTCAATGTAAAAGTGGCTTCTGAGGCCTATAAAAAAGATGATGAAGGAGGTCTTGAAGAGACTTGGGGAGACTGGTAAAATTTTCATGCAGTTAGCATTTCAGAGGACCCTGAAGGATAGGTAGGATTTCAGCCCCTTTATTTCTCTGCTCCTACTTACTACATTATAGTAAAAATGCTGTAGAAGAATATCTAGGCCAGGCGCAGTGGCTCCATGCCTGTAATCCCAGCACTTTGGGAGGCCAAGGTGGGTAGATCACGAGGTTGAGAGATTGAGACCATGCTGGCCAACATGGCGAAATCCCATCTCTACTAAAAATACAAAAATTAGCTGGGCATGGTGGTGCGTGCCAGTAGTCTCAGCTACTTGGGAAGCTGAGGCAGGAGAATCACTTGAACCCCCGGTAGGCGGAGGTTGCAGTGAGATCACACCACTGCACTCCAGCCTGGTGAGACTCCATCTTAAAAAAAAAAAAAAAGAATATCTGGGCTGGATTAGGTGGCTCACAGCTGTAATCCCAGCACTTCGGAGGGCCAAGGCAGGAGGATTGTTTGAGCCCAAGAGTTTGAGACCAGCCTGAGCAACATGGCGAAACCCTATCTCTACAAAAAATACAAAAAATTAGCCAGGCGTGGCGCCATGTCCCTATAGTCCCAGCTACTGGGGAGGCTGAGGTAGGAAGATTGCTTGAGCCTGGGAGGTGGGATTACTGTGAGCCAAAATCATGCCACTGCACTCCAGCCTGGGGAACAGAATGAGACCCTGTCTCCAAAAAAAAAAAAAAAAGATATGAAATTGACTGCAGGAAGATTGGAGAAAAAGAAACACTTATTGGGTGATGGAACACATATGTGGAGATTTTTTTTCCTGCATGCTTGTGTTCCACCATCTAATACACTCACATCTTTTCATTTCATCATATATTTATTAAAAACCTTACTCTGTGCTAGGCACAGTTCTAGAGACTAGGGATACAGTGGAGACAGAAGCCCTGCTATCGTGGAGCTTATGTTCTAGCAGGGGAAACAATGAACAATAAACATAGTAAATTATGTAGTATGTTTAAAAGGTTAGAAGTGCTATAGAAAAAGGAGAACAGAGTAAGGAAGATAGGAAGTGGTATTGGGCGGCCTGGGGTGGTATTGGGGGCCTGGGGTGTTGCAGTTGTATACAGAATATTTAGTATAGGCCTTATTGAGAAGTTCATATCTGAGTAAAAGCCTCAAAGTGCTTAAGGAGCTGGCCATGCAGAAATTTGGTAGAAGAGCATTTCAGGGAGAGCCAGCATGAAGGTCCTGAAGTAAGAGTATACCTGGTGTATTTGATAAACAGCAAGGAAGTCAAGGTGTTAAGGCAGAGTAGGGGATGGGGATAATAGTGGGAGATGAAGTCAGTGATGAGTGAAGCAAGGCGGGTGTGCAATCATGTAAGCTCTTACTGAGGAAATGGGGTGACATTAGAGGATTTCGAGCAGAGGAATGGCATGATCTGACTTGTTTTAAAAGGATCACTCTGGCTGCTGAGTTGAGGATTGATGGTAGGAATGGGGCTGCCAAGAATAGAAATGAGAACTAGTAGGGGTCTCATTTGATACAGGTGAATGGTGATGATGGCTTGAACCAGGGTAATAGAGGTTGGATTCTAGATACATTTTGAAGGTAAAACCATCAGGATTTCCTCAAAGATCGGGGAAGAAGGCAGTGCAGGTAGTTCAAGATGTTTCTTAAACATCCAGGGAGAAGTGTTGAATGGTTTGAAGGTCTAGAGTTCAAGAGAAAGGTCTGGACTAGAAATAACAATTTTAAGTTTGGATAACATGTAGATAGTATAAAGCCATAAGACTGGGTGAGCTTACCAAATAAGTGTGTATAGTTAGTCAGGATTGAGCCCTTAAGGTATTCCAATCTTTAGAAGTCAAGGGGAGGAAGCTGGGTATGGTGGCATGCACCTGTAGTCCAGCTACTTGAGAGACTGAGGTGGGAGGATCACTTGAACCTATTAGTTCAGGGCTGTAATGTGCTATGATTCCAACTGTGAGTAGCCACTGCACTCCAGCCTGGGCAGCATAGCAAGAAAACAAAAAGAATCAAGGAGAGTATCCAAAAAGGAGATCAAGAAGGAGTGACCAGTTGAGGCAGAAGGAAAACCAAGAGAGGGTGATCCTAGGAAATCAGGTGAAGAAGCAACTAACTATGTTGAATGTTGCTGATAAATCAAATAAGAAGAGTTCAGATGAAGACTGAATTAACCATTGGATTTTTTGGTGAATAGCATATGCTGTCATATACTAAATTTTCCCAAGTCCAAATCATTCATATTGCTCAGGGAAGGACTAGGTAATTAACAGAGATTTGATGTCCATTTTATCATTTGAATAACTACTGTTACCTGGTTTTCAACTTCTCCCCTACAAAGTACTACTACCCTTTTAGGTATCTGTTCACAGTCTTGCCTTATCAGTATGTTGTTCAGGATGGTTTGATACCCCAACCTAGAGCTGCCAGATAAGGTTCTTCATGACGTACTGAAAGCATTTCCTATACCATAATCTGTCTTTTTAGCCTGATGATGGAGTTGTTGTTTGTTTGTTTGTTTGTTTTTTGAGACAGAGTCTCCGTCTGTTGCCAGACTGGAGTGCAGTGGCACAATCTCGGCTCACTGCAACCTCTGCCTCCCAGGTTCAAGTGATTCTTCTGCCTCAGCCTCCCACATAGCTGGAACTACAGGCATGCGCCACCACGCCCCACTAATTTTTGTATTGTTATTAACGTAGAGATGGGGTTTCACCATGTTGGCCAGGATGGTCTTGATCTCTTGACCTCATGATCCGCCTGCCTTGGCCTCCCAAAGTATTGGGATTAGAGTCATGAGCCACTGGATGATAGAGTTTTTTAAATAGCACTCTTAACAGTGTTCTTTACTAATTTCCATTTAGCAATCATTTATCACGTCTCCTTCTTACATACCTTGCTCTATTCTTACTATCTTGTATATGTCAACATCTAAATCTCAGAAGACCAAGGTTCTTTACTTCTTCATGAAGGTCATTGCTCTATTGTTTACAAATGCAAGGTTTATCTCCTGCTGTCATAAGTTTTTGTCTTCTGTCAGCCCCTTCTAGTCTTTTGGCCCCTGTTCTAAGTTCCTCACTATTGCCTTCACACTTAATTTCTTCCCACTCTTACAAAGGTATTTGTTCCACCTATTATAGTCATGAGCCACTTAATAATGAGGATGCATTCTGAGAAATGTGTCATTAGGTGATTTGTTGTGCAAAATTCATAGGTGTATTTACACAAATCTAGATGATAAAGCATATACACACCTAGGCTGTGTGGTATAGCCTATTGCTTCTAGTCTACAAACCTGTATAGCATGTGACTATACTGAATACTGTAGGCAGTTGGACACAATGGAAAGTGTTTGTGTATCTAAACATAACTGAACATAGAAAAGACACAGTGAAGATACAGGGTTGGTGTTTGGATTTTTGTTGTTGTTTCTGTGGTTGTGTGTGTGTGTGTGTGTGTGTGTTTGAGACAGTCTTGCTCTGTCACCTAGGCTGGAGTACAGTGGTGTGATCTAAGCTCACTGCAACCTCCAACTTCTGGATTCAAGTAATTCTCATGCTTCAGCCTCCCGAGTAGCTGGGATTACAGATGTGCACCACCACAGCCGGCTAATTTTTGTATGTTTAATAAAGACAGGGTTTTGCCATGTTGACCAGGCTAGTCTCAAAACTCCTGGCCTCATGTGATATGCCCACTTTGGCCTCCGAAAGTGCTGGGATTACAGGCGTGAGCCACTGCTCCTGGCCAATATACAGTTTTTTTTTTTTTTTTTTTTTGAGACGGAGTCTCGCTCTGCCGCCCAGGCTGGAGTGCTGTGGCCGGATCTCAGCTCACTGCAAACTCCGCCTCCCGGGTTCACGCCATTCTCCTGCCTCAGCCTCCTGAGTAGCTGGGACTACAGGCAACTACCACCATGCCCGGCTAATTTTTGTATTTTTAGTAGAGATGGGGTTTCACCATGTTGGCCAGGCTGGTCTTGAACTCCTGACCTCAAGTGATATGCCCACTTTGGCCTCCCAAAGTGCTGGGATTACAGGCTTGAGCCACCGCACCCAGCCCAATATACAGTATTATAATCTTATGGGACCACTGTCATTGACTGAAACATCATTATGCAGCACATGACCATAATGGGGTTGCAAGGAAAGGGCAAAAAGTCCAAAGACTCTGGCAAGAAAATTAATCCTGGTGTTTTGTCCAGGTTGCATTTGGGATTGATTTCAGTACAGAGTACTTAAGTGGTCTTTTTTATAGCCCAAAGTGCCATGATTGATAAGTTGCTATTAGACCAAGACATCAAGAAATCTTGACCACATTGCTTTCAGCATTTGAGTCAAAAACATACTCATTCTTGGAGGACTTCATGAAGCAAATGAACTTGACACTAAACAAAAGCAACTGAAATTGGCTAGAAATGGGAATAGTATTCTGACTCTTCAAAGGCCTGAGGCAGTAAACCCCTGGCTGAATGTGATGGAAGTGGGCCATAAGTAGAGAAGGGAGGGAAATTAGGACATACACATTTCCCTTGGTGTTCTCTAAGGAGACATTTGGCCTTGGCATTTAGAAAGATCTTTATCTGAATTTTGAGCAAGTTGTTTTCCCCTGGGATCCTGGGGTCTCCTAAGGTGGTAAGTGGATCACTGATACTGAAATTCTTTGAGATACCTTGTTCTAATTTTCTTTTCTGAGATCTTGCAATAGATATGGTTATAGTCTTTCCCACCCCCCTACCATCTCTTCTAAATCAAATAAAGATTAATATATGGAGACTTTGGCTTCAATTTAGGAACTAAACTGAAAAAGAGGTGTCAGCTGGTTGGGCGCGGTGGCTCATGCCTGTAATCCCAGCAATTTGGGAGGCCAAGGCAGACAGATTATGAGGTCAGGAGTTGGAGACCAGCCTGACCAACATAGTGAAACCGCATCTCTACCAAAAATACAAAAAAATTAGCTGAGTGTAGTGGCATGCGCCTGTAATCCTAGCTATTCAGGAGGCTGAGGCAGGAGAATTGCTTGAACCCAGGAGGTGGAGGTTGCAGAGAGCCAAGATTGTGCCACTGCACTC
>NW_012116265.1:25274566-25278435 GCF_000951035.1 Colobus angolensis palliatus
GCCTCCCGGGTTTACGCCATTCTCCTGCCTCAGCCTCCCGAGTAGCTGGGACTATAGGCACCCGCCACCTCGCCCAGCTGGTATTTTTGTATTTTTCAGTAGAGATGGGGTTTCACTGTGTTAGCCAGGATGGTCTCGATCTCCTGACCTCGTGACCCGCCCGTCTCGGCCTCCCAAAGTGCTGGGATTACAGGCGTGAGCCACTGCACCCGGCCCATCCCCCCTTTTTATGAGGCAGTAGGATTAAACAAGAGACTGTTGCTAGATTTAAATCAAAGTTTCTTTGCTAACCACCCAAGTGGGAGTAGAGGTAGAAGTAGGATGTTAAAAAAGTAAAATTCAGAGGAGACCCATGAGCAGAAACGCTACTTGTCATAATTAATCTTATCTAGAAGAAATAGACCCAAAGGAACTTTTGGGGGATGGTAGGATCTCTCTGTCAAGACAACTATTTTGGGGTTCTTTAGATTCCTATTTATCCCTCTTCCCTAATTCTCTCTAGTTTATTTTCATTTTGACTAGGCCCAGCTTCCCTTTCATCCCTCCTTAGGAACCCAGTGTACTCAGACCGCCTAGAGGTTCCCACAATGGCAGTGTACGTCAGTGCCTAACTTTTCCTCATCCTCTTTCTCCATGAAAAATACACTAATCCTGTGTCCTAGTCCCTTTCTTTTTTTATGGTTTATTAGCAAACTTGATGTTGGGCTGAGATATGAATATGATAAATATATTTTCCATTCTGGACAATTCAAATATTATTAATGTCAAATATGGAGAAAAGTTTTGTCACCCACCAAATAGATTGAGCACCTAAAGCTGGCTGAGTGAGCAGATGGGTGCAGTCTAGAATCTTTTGCTGTCATAAAAAAGATATGTACGTGGCAATAAGGAGGTATCTCTTCCATGAGACAAAGGAGAGTTGTGTTAGGGGACCAAAAGCAGAAGGTAGCCCTAGAGCCATACTATTTTGGGGGAAGGGACATTGTTGTAGTCTTTTTCCCTCTAAACATAGACATTGAGAAATATTTGGAATGAGTATTTGTACAAGGTGGAGTTGGGAGTGGAGGGAGGCACTTGGAACACAGATTGTCTAATGATACTTTGTGGCCTAGTGGAGCCATGCTCCTGGTAGGGACTAAGAGGTGATTTCTTGAGTAGATAAATGAACACTCATTTGTTTGTGTCTGGATGCATCACATTTTGCCAGTTAGCCAAGGGCACATGTTTTTCTGGTGTACTGAGTTGTCTCATTGCTCAGAAGGAACTTGATCAGAATTTATGTGCATGTATTCTGGATGGGTATGATATCATTACCAGTGCAGTGGAACCTTTGAATTTATCCCAAGTTCATAAATGATAACATGTTTATCTGTGTTATAAGTTCCTGGCACTTTTCTCATTCACTGAAGAAGGAAGCCTACAGGATGGTCCTTAAAATGCAGCTTCTATCGATGTCCTTTTGACTTTAATCTATACATGGTATCTTTAAGGCCCACTCTCTAATTCTAATTTTCAGTACTTGGACCCTGCTTATTATGAAAGTAATCCAAATCTTCTTTCTTTCTGTATCCTTAGTTCTCCCTGCTATTGGGGGTGGGGGAGTGGGGAAGTATTCTCTCTATTATTTCCCCCAGTGGTTTTGGTTTTTATGGGGTTTTTTGTTTTGTTTTGTTTGCTGTCTTCATCATAGAAACTGAGGGCAAATGGATTAGCTATGTTTTTTGTACGTTTAAGTCATTATATGCTTCTGGTTCTGCATGTCCCTGGTTCAGCTGCCTAACTATTCCCAAGCAGTTCAGTCTCATTTTGCTCATGATTGGCCTTTTCTAAGGTAGCACTTGGATTCTATCTTGGGGATCAAAAATTTGAGAAATTTTTAAGTGGCTTTGGTTTCATTGACAATGGAATTGCGGTGGGTGGGTGTGGGCAATGCTTAAAGGCTAAATAAAGGCTCTTCATAAGAGCACATATGCTGAGAGGTGTTTCATCTTCTCTCTTTCCATAGCAACTTATCTGTAAGATTGAGCATTCTGCTGGTGGTATAATCAAAAAATCTTAGCTCCCATTCAGAGCTGTTTATCTGCCGTTACTGGAACCTATTTACTTTCATTCATTTCATCATCTGATTTTTGTTTCCTTCTGTTTTCCCAGGTGGCATTGGTAGGGTGGTCAACGGAGCCTTCATGGTGCTGAAAGGGCATCGATCTATTGTTAACCAAGTCCGATTTAATCCCCACACCTACATGATCTGTTCTTCTGGTGTAGAAAAGATTATCAAGGTGAGGCACCTTCCCCTTCTATCCTTTTAGAGAAATTCTCGCAATTTATAATTAGAAGAAACTAGAACAATATATGTAGGACCTCATATCTAAACTTACTAAAGGTCTATCAGAATTCTCAGATTTTGACATATTACAAAATATTAGAAAGCTGATATTAAAAAAGTGATGCCAGGCATACTGACAGTACCTGTAGTCCCAGCTACTTGGGAGGCTGAGGCAGGAGGATCACTTTGACCTAAGAGTTTGAGACCAGCCTGGGAAACATAGCAAGACACCATCTTAAAAAATAAAAAATAAAAAAAGAAGAAGAAAGAAAGAAAGGTGATTTAAAATGCTCTTTTCAGAACCATTTAGTTTTTCATTTTAAAAAGTTTTTTTAGAGACAGGGTGTTGCTATGTTGCCCAGGCTGTACTTAAACTTCTGGGCTCAACCAGTCCTTCTGCCTGAGCCCCCCAAAGTAGCTGGAACTACAGGCATACACCACCGTACCTGGCTTGGAACCATTTTCTTTTTAAACTAATCACTAGGCTTTGAAACAGACATTGTCTTCTAGACACTACCTTGTATGCTGCAACATTTTCAAAGGCGTTTGGCCTTGAGTATAGTGAATTCTGTTTTCCAGACCTCATCTGGAGGTTAGGAGAGCCACTATCCCCTCAGTTACTTTGTATGTACTTTGCATTAATTGCCGTCCTAATATGGCATGGATAAAACTAATGATTGCCAGAATCATAATTAAATTGTCTCAGAAGATATCAAAAAAACTACTGCATGTGGTTGTAATTGAGGCTACTTGAGTCTGAATACTGAATACTTGCATCATTTGCACATTGGCTGAAGGAACTCACCTCTGCTAAGAAATGTTTTTATAGCTGCAAAAGTGGGTCCTAGCCTGGCCTGTGTCCACAGAAGGATGACCCACTGCCCATCACTTGTGTTCAAGTTGCTAGTACCATTTTTTCCACATCTGAGAAAATGAGAATTCAGGGTAAATGAATAATTCTGGAGGTCCCTGAGATAATGACTTTTAAGTAAGGATAGGTGATGTTCCTGCCAAAAGCTAAAATACTTCGATTTTGGCTGGGTGTAGTGCATCACACCTGTAATCCCAGTACTTTGGGAGGCTGAGGCAGGAGGATCACTTGAGCCCGGGAGTTTGAGACGAGCCTGGGCAATATAGTGGGACCCAGTCTCTACAAAAAATTTAAAAATTAGTGTATACCTGTAGTCTTAGCTACTCGGGAGGCTGAGGCTAAGGGATTGCTTGAACCTAGGAGGTCATGCTACAGTGAACCATATTCCCACCACTGCACTCCAGCCTAGGCAACAGAGTGAGACAGACCCTATTTCAAAAAAAAAAAAAAAATCCTCAATTTTTTAATTAAAATGACTTTGAAAACCTGAGAATTTTCAGAGAAAAACATAAAAATTGACTTGTGATTATTTTATTTCATAATTTTCA
This sequence comes from Colobus angolensis palliatus, assembly GCF_000951035.1. NCBI lineage: Eukaryota > Metazoa > Chordata > Mammalia > Primates > Cercopithecidae > Colobus > Colobus angolensis. The sequence goes on from NW_012116265.1 coordinate 25,278,312, forward strand.
TTTTCTTTTGTTCTTAAAAAATAATAACTATCCAGAGCTAAATCAAGTTGTACTTGATGGCAGGGGGCAGCTGTCAGAAATAAAATATTGAGGCCAGGTGTGGTGGCTCATGCCTGTAATCCCA
>NW_012116265.1:25278755-25302010 GCF_000951035.1 Colobus angolensis palliatus
TATATATATATATATATACACATATATATAAAATATTGGCATGTAGGTCAGTATTTTTATTTGCCCTTAGTCCAACTTCCTTGATTTAGGCTTTGCTGGTCCTGTGGATCAGAGCTGACTTTCATGGCAGCACACATTTCCCTGTGGGGCTAGAATGAGGAAATCATTTTTACTGACTTTTTCTTTTTACAGATGATGAGACTTAAATTATAAATTAACTGTCCAAGGTCACACAGCTAATTGGTGGCAAAGCTAGGATAGAGCCCCCTGCCCTTTGTTCTTCCCAGTATACCACCACATTTGCCATGCTGGTGGGAAGGCAGCAAGCAGCCCAATTCCCCTGCTGGATTCGATCTTTTCAACAGGGCAGTCACTGAAATGGCCCAGTTCCTTGCATTGCTTTCCCTTTTCCTTTGGCTGATGACTGATGGGTTGTAATGTGTCCTCTCCGGGCCTGTTGATGTCATTCTCTTTCTCAGAGAGCTTTCTGCTTGGCCATCTCCTTTACCAGAGGAATTCCTGTTTGAGTGTGCACTCTGGGATGCTTCTATGATAAGTCTCCCTATTTATTGTTTAGTCAGCTGAAGTCCTTACCCTAAATGTCGTATGTTGCAAACTAGCCAGGTTCTCAGAGGAAAGAGAAAAAAGTGTTTTCTCTGTGAGGTTATCCAGACTGAACTATGGAGCTCACCGCTCCCTGGTTTGCATGGGATCTGAACCCTGTTCCACCAGGAGGCACATTTAGCCCTTTGAAACGTTAAGTATGTACAGATGATCACAGTGAGAAGGAAAGCAGAAAGCTCTGGAGTCCTCAGCTTTGCTGTCTCATAGGTGTCATCCCCATTCACAGTCTGGCTGGGAATAACATAGCACTAAGCATTGCAGGAAGGGAGGTGGTAAGGAGAAGGATGAGACCAACAGCCATGCTGGCCTCATCTCAATTGGAATTACTGCCTCACCGTGCACTTATATCATCCTGAAAGGCCACTGAGTCTCGACCCTTGGTTCTGTCTCCCATCTGGAAAATGAGGGTGCTGACAGTGACTTGCCACCCAGAAATGCCTTATGAATTACCTGTGCCTAACTCCTATTTTAATAAATGTCACTTTCCTGCCTGCTATTTCTCAGAGGATCAGTGGCTCACAGAGCATTAGCCAACACGTTCTGGTCCAGCCTGAGACCTGCTTTTCTCTCTCTACTCACCCTTCTCTCTGTCCTTGTCCTTTACTGCCACCTTCCTGGCTAGGAGAAGAGTCCCATTGTCAGGAACGACACAGGGAAACCCCATCTCTACGAAAAATTTAAAACTTAGCCAAGTGTGGTGGTGCCTACTATGGTCCCAGTTACTCAGGAGGCTGAGGTGGGAGGATCACTTGGGCCCAGGATTGAAGCTGCAGTGAGCCGTGTTCATGCACTCCACTACAGCGTGGGTGACAGAGCGAGACCCTTTCCCAAAAATAAAAGTGTGTCGTGATCACTTGTGTAACTTAAACACTTGTCACTTAATTGTTTTCCGTGTTTATGATGTTTGAATAAGAATTGAACTGCATCCTTTTTCTCAGCAGCCCCTTAAGCTAAACTTCATTGTGCATGGAGAGGAAAATATTTGTCTCATCTCTCGTCTTGCCTCTTCACTTCTTTCTTTCTTTTCCTTCTTTTCTTTTCTTTCTTTTTTTTTTTTTTAATTGAGACAGGATCTTACTGTGTCACCCAGCAGGCTGGAGTACAGTGGCACAGTCATGGTTCACTGTAGCCTCAACCTCCCCAGGCTTAGGTGATCCTCCCACCTCAGGCTCCTGAGTAGCTGGGACTTCAGATGCACACCACCACTCCTGGCTAATTTTTGTATTCTTGTGTAGAGACGGGGTTTTGCCATGTTGCGCAGGTTGGTCTCAAATTCCTGGGCTCAAGCGATCCTCCTGTCTTGGCTTCCCAAAGTGCTGGGATTACAGGTGTGAGCCACCACGCCTGGCTCTTTTTTTTTTTTTTTTTTTTTTTTGAGACAGAGTCTCTCTGTCGCCCAGGCTGGAGTGCAGTAGTGCGATCTCGGCTCACTGCAAGCTCTGCCAGGTTCATGTCATTCTCCTGCCTCAGCCTCCAGAGTAGTTGGGACTACAGGCGCCCACCACCACGCCCGGCTAATTTTTTGTATTTTTAGTAGAGACGGGGTTTCACCGAGTTAGCCAGGATGGTCTCGATCTCCTGACCTTGTGATCCGCGTGCCTCGGCCTCCCAAAGTGCTGGGATTACAGGCGTGAGCCACTGCACCTGGCCAACGTCTGGCTCTTTCTCATGAACTTTGCCCCATGGTGAGACATGCCTAGCCATATATATTTTAAGACAGGGTTTTGCTCTTGTCACCCAGGCTGGAGTACAGTGGCGCGATCTCGGCTCACTGCAACCTCCTCCTCCCGGGTTCAAGCAATTCTCCTGCCTCAGCCTCCCGTGTAGCTGGAACTACAGGCACCTGTCATCATGCCCAGCTAATTTTTGTGTTTTTGGTAGAAACAGGGTTTTACCATGTTGGCCAGGCTGGTCTTGAACTCCTGACCTCAAGTGATCCACCCACCTCAGCCTCCCAAAGTGCTGGGATTACAAGCTTGAGCCACTGCGTCTGACTGCCACATTTAACATGTAATGGGAAGTTGGTTTTTTCATTGATTCCCTTCTGAGTTGTTAACTTTCCAGTGTAAAGAAATTACCAATTTCACAAATGGTTGGAATTGATATATTAATATTAGGACCAAGAAAATAGGGACGGTCAGTACTTATAATGTTCAGAAGTCTCTCTGAGGGTGAGTTTTAACATTCTGGTTGAGGCATTCAATTGCCAAATGAAAGAGAAGACATCACATTTATTGGTGTTGGGTATAGGCTTTGGTATCATTCTCATTTACACATATGAGAAACAGGCTTTCAAGTGTGAGGTCATTGGCTCAGGGCCACAGGAAATGACAGGGCTGGGGTTCCAACCTGCTCCCCTTACTCCTGAAGTGCTGTAAGTCCCTTGAGGATTGAAGACTGGCAGTCTGGAGTGAAGGTTTTGTTTTGCTCTGAATCTTAGGATTGCATGAGACCCATCTAATCTATTGTTTAGAGGAAGGAGCTGAGTGTCACCCACTAACTAGGAGTGAGTGGGAATCCACACTCAAGACTCCTGCCTCTTAATCCTGCGTTTCACTCCATTACTCCAGGCTTCAGGAATGAACAGTCTACCTCAGCTTAATACATTCCAGAGCCCAAATACAAACTAACTTTCGGTGTTATGACTTTCATTCCTGAAGGGAAAATGTGGAGCTGGGGTAGTAATACATTGGAACTTAAAAATGGGCTTGGTGAGGAGTTAAGCCAGCATCTCACTGTTGTTATTTTGTACTTTCGTTAACAAATTCTGAGTTTCTGTGAGGTACAAATAGATTTATCTTTATATTAGAGAACATGGTTAATGACATTTTACCACTTTTAAACTGGAGAGGTGAGAGATTTGGCTCAGAATTACGAATAAGATGCAAAAAAAAAAAAAAAAATCCTAAGAGCTTTTCCTTTTGGACCCCTTTCTAAGCCACCAATCTCTTTTATTCCCTTAGACATCTGTTTGCAGAGATAGTAATAATAGCTTAAGCCACATGCTAGAGATCGTGTGTAAACCTTCAGATAAACCCTTTGTTTTATTCTACTTATTTTGTGTTAACTGTAGTCTAGTGTTTCTCAAAAGTTGGTCTCCCTACTTATTCATCCCTTGAGTGGTTAAAAATGCATGGTCCTGATACCTGTTCATGACTTACTGAATCAGAACCTCTAAGAGTAGGACTCAGGAATCAACATTATAATTGCTCTTCTGGTGATTCTTGTGTACTCCAAAGTGAAAACCAATCCCTTAAAATTCTCTAGGGTGAGATTATGAAGCTGGAGAGGAGAGAACATCTGAGCAACATCTAGAGTTATGGGTAGGGAAAAAAGTTGAAGGAGGAATGAATCTGAGTTGGGAACTGGTGGAGAGATGCTAACCTAGAAGGTTTCTTCAGCCTCTTTGGAACTGGGGGGTCCTCTGCAGAGACACCACCTCTCAGGAATTGCCAAGTAAAGCATGGCAGGAATGGGACTCAGGAGAATTCCCACAGGGAGGTGCATTTGTCCTTAGATAGCATTTGGGGAAATGAAGTCTTGGTCTAGATGAAGGATGGGGAATGAGGGGCCACTGTTTTCTGGGTTGGATGCCATCTAAAGATAGACACCAGCCTGTCAGGCAAGAAGATTGCCTAGGATTTCATCTGAGTTGCCATGACTACAGGCTGATGTAACTGGGCTGCTTTGTGCTGCTGTGAACCAGTCTGGCAGTCAGGTGGAGCTAATCGTTCTCATTTGCAGTGACAGCTTAATTACCTTGCACTTGAATTTTGCATAACAGTAAAGTTGAGCCTTTAAGTCAGGCAGACCTGAGTTTGAGTCCTAGCTCTGCTGCCTTTTATCTATGAGTCCATGTCTCTGACCATGGAGTAGAGGGGTATTATGAGTGGGGCTGCAGTTACCTGTCCTTGGGGCATGTGTCCTACCTACTCCTATAGCTAACAGACTTGTTGGGGAGCAAGCCAGCAGCTCCCTGGTTGAGAGAACCCAGTTTCCTGGGTAACTGGTGCCTGTATATCCAAGAGGGAACTGCAGTGTAGGCAGTTGGCTATTCTTATCAAGCTCCAGTGAGCAATTCCCATTAGTTAAAAATAGGAATGTTGCAGTTGGGCAGAAGTGGAGCCATAGGCTCAGATATTAACTACCATAGAGGGCTGAGTGCTGGGTCTGTTTACATTTCAGAAAAGTAGTACCTCTCTGTGCACAGCTTCAGTCTTCTGAAAGTCTTTAACACCTTGGCCAGTCTTCAAGTCATCCTCTATCCTCCAGAATTATTATTATAATGTCCAACTACTAATAGATGAAACCAAAAGGGAGGAAGATTCTGGTGGAGAAAGTATGTGATTACCCTGGGCCTAGAGACAGGACTTAGGTAGGTCTTTTGACACTAGACTAATACTGTGTTCTAAACCATGCATTTCCCCACATCTGATTCTAAAAGCGTCAGTTTTCATACACAGCCCACATGATCCAGTCTAGTAAAGAACATATTTTTAAGTTGGTTAGCAAGTCCTAGCTAAATTACAGGGAGGGTCTGGGGAAGTTCTGCCTTGGTGTTCTTTATTAACACCAGTGAAAGAATACTTTCCAGTTACTCCTTGTTGCTTTTGTTTTTCATTTTCTGTGCAGATCTGGAGCCCATACAAGCAGCCAGGATGTACTGGAGACCTCGACGGTCGGATTGAGGATGATTCCCGCTGCCTCTATACCCATGAAGAGTACATCAGCCTTGTGCTGAACAGTGGGAGTGGCCTGTCACATGACTACGCCAACCAGTCGGTCCAGGAAGACCCGCGGATGATGGCCTTCTTTGACTCTCTGGTACGCCGAGAGATCGAGGGCTGGAGCTCTGACTCAGACAGTGACCTCAGTGAGAGTACTATCCTGCAACTGCACGCAGGGGTCAGCGAGCGCTCAGGCTACACTGACTCAGAGTCTTCGGCCTCACTGCCTCGCTCCCCGCCTCCCACAGTAGATGAGTCTGCTGACAACGCCTTCCACCTGGGGCCCCTGCGGGTCACCACCACAAACGCAGTAGCCTCAACTCCACCAACACCCACATGTGAGGATGCAGCCTCTCGCCAGCAGCGTCTGTCTGCTCTGCGGCGCTACCAAGACAAACGCCTCCTGGCCCTTTCCAATGAGTCCGATTCTGAGGAGAATGTCTGTGAGGTGGAACTAGACACAGATCTCTTTCCCCGGCCACGGTCACCCAGCCCTGAAGATGAATCCAGCAGTTCCAGCAGCTCTAGCAGCTCCGAGGATGAGGAGGAGCTGAATGAACGCCGAGCCTCTACCTGGCAGCGGAATGCCATGCGGCGCCGACAGAAGACAACCCGAGAAGACAGGCCCAGTGCCCCAATAAAGCCCACCAACACTTACATTGGAGAAGACAACTATGATTACCCCCAGATCAAAGTGGATGACCTCTCCTCCTCCCCCACCTCATCTCCTGAGCGGAGCACTTCCACACTAGAGATTCAGCCAAGCCGGGCCTCACCGACTTCTGACATAGAATCAGTTGAGCGGAAAATTTATAAAGCTTACAAGTGGCTCCGCTACTCTTATATCTCCTACTCAAATAACAAAGATGGAGAGACCTCCTTGGTGACCGGGGAGGCAGATGAAGGGAGAGCAGGAACCAGCAACAAAGACAACCCAGCCCCTTCTTCCAGCAAGGAAGCCTGTCTAAACATAGCAATGGCCCAGAGGAAACAGGACCTGCCCCCTGAAGGCTGCAGCAAGGACGCTTTTAAAGAAGAGACTCCTAGAAATCCCAGCAATGGCCCAGGCCATGAGCACAGCAGCCATGCTTGGGCAGAGGTGCCAGAAGGTACCTCTCAGGACACTGGCAATAGCGGCTCTGTAGAGCACCCTTTTGAAACCAAGAAGCTCAATGGAAAGGCCCTGAGTAGTCGGGCTGAGGAGCCGCCTTCTCCTTCTGTCCCCAAGGCATCTGGCTCCACTCTCAACAGCGGGTCTGGCAACTGTCCCAGGACCCAGTCTGATGACAGTGAGGAGAGGAGCCTCGAAACCATCTGTGCCAACCACAACAATGGACGCTTACACCCTCGTCCCATTCACCCTCACAATAACGGGCAGAACTTGGGGGAGCTAGAGGCGGTGGCCTACTCTTCCCCAGGACACTCAGACACTGACCGTGATAACTTGTCCCTGACAGGGACACTCCTACACAAAGATTGTTGTGGGTCTGAAATGGCCTGTGAGACCCCCAATGCTGGAACAAGAGAGGACCCCACTGACACCCCAGCCATAGATAGCAGCAGGGCTGTTCATGGCCACAGTGGCCTCAAAAGGCACCGAATTGAATTGGAAGATACAGATTCAGAGAATTCCTCCTCAGAGAAGAAATTAAAAACATGATAAATACAAAGGGAAAACAAAAAGCTACAAAAGTAGCCTTACCAAAAAAAAAAAAAAAAAAAAAAAATCTGTTTAGTGAATACAGAGGAAAGGAAACAAAGTATTAAAGGCACATGAAACCAGGGCCTGAAATTTTGTGTCTGATGCTGCTCCCTTCTATCCAACATTCAACAACGGGTCTGAATGTCTAGCTGGCCATTGGCTTGTGCTGTGTTAAGAAAGGGAAAAAAAAAACAACCCAAGTGACTCCTTTCTAGTGAGGCGTGAGCGTAGTGTGCCGTGCAAGGCTCTGTGGAAGTAAATCTTGGTTGAGACGTTCGACTTGTTCTTGTGTACGCACACTGGCACGTGTGCTCTCATTGTCTCATAAGACCTTTCTTTCAGTTCTCCATCAGAAAGAACCTATGAATTTGTACTTTTTGCCATCTCACCTTGTTTACATGCCATAGGTGTTCTGGTCTGGATGATGGGTGCCTGTTAAATCAGGTTGTGCTGCCAGTGAGTTGTAGATTTATGCTGGAAGAATGGAGAATGGAAACAGGCCTTCAGCCCATTGGCTGCACTGGAGAGGAAAGCATGGTTCCTTTCTTAAAGAAATCTTCCATGTTTTCTCTAAGTAACACTTCTTTACTGAGCATTTAATGTGGACATACTATAAAAAAGAAATTTTAATGCTAATGAGAGGTTTAGCACTTCAGATTCAAGAGAATATAGATTCCTGATAAATTTCACTGTTTGCAAATTGAGCAGTGCTGCAACATGTACTGTATGAAGGCCATAAAATAGAGCTAGTCATGGATAACAGACTTTGACCAGTTAGGTGCTAGATCCTAAGAGGCACTCACAAGGCCAGCAGGTGCTTCCTTGGCTCCTGTGATGGATCAAGGCATAGTGAAAGAAGGGCAAAGACAGCTTTCCAGAGCTTTGTGCTCAGACTACTAAAGTAGTTGTTATAGATGTGTTAATGAAGAAGCTTAGTGAGGAGCAGAATGTGGTACTATATTCATTTAACTCAACCCAGAACCATTGGTCAGACTTGATGGGACTGGCATTTTCCCTCAGACTTGCAGTTGATAGAGGCTGTGGTGTTCTCACTAGACTTTGCAGAGCAGTAGGTGTCTCAAGGTAACAGATTCTTATTGAGTAGGTCTATTAAGAGTCAGAGGGTAAGGGAGAGGAGTCTCCTCCAGCTTATGACTGCTGGTTCCCAAGAGTCTTAATTCTTCTGGTTCCCATAAAAGATTCAGTTTTATTGAGGTAGGTACAGGTTTAGAAGAGAAAAGAGCAACAGATTTTCAGCGTTGCAGTCACTTGGTTATCTGTGAAGGGTTGTGCAAAACAGGAAGGTCTAGGAATGACCAGAAATCTTGTTGGCATAAATGTTATGAAAAGGCAGAATACTGGCAAGAGATGAGGAAGAGAGAGAAAAACAGTATAACTTTCTTGAGTGCAAAGGTGCTAGACAACTAGGAGCCCAGCTGGGATTGGTGCAGGGAGGGCCGAACGCTGACTAGTGTGGCCTCACTGCCCCAGCCTTCCTTTTAGAGGAAGGCCTGTCCTGCTGGAACTGGGGCCAAGGGGAGGCTGCCTATGAAGGCAGAAGACGTGGATGAATTCAGGCACTGGGGGGTGGGGGGGTTATTTATAAACACAAGGTGGTTGATTTAAGCCAAAAGGAGATACCATCCTGATAAGCTCTGTGAAAGAGAAGATGTGCCTGGTGTGTGTGATGCGGCTGGGGTATGAAAACACTGAGAAGGAGATGAAGGAGTGTGCGTAGCATGGGGGTGTGTACAACTTAACACCTGGACTTTTACTGGGGGAGTGGGAAAGTGATTCTGTAACCAACATTAGAATTACTTTGGATTTGTAATCAAATTGGTTCTATGATTTGTCTTTGACTATTCACAGATAATTGTAAATGCTGGTTTTATAAGCCCAAGTCATTTTACATTTGCTTTTCCAAAATGTATTAAATTTGAATTTTTTAATCCTTTATATACAAAAAAAAAAAAATATGATCACTCAGTGTGTGTTTCTCTTCCCCTTCTTAGTCAGCACACCCAGTCCTTCATTTTATTCTATTCTATTTTATTTTCATCAGCACATAGCCTCTTCTGACTTCTCAAAGGACAATCCACGAATCTTCCTGAAGAGAAATAGTTAAAGTTCCCTTAGGAACTAGCTGCTTGGTAGTTACAATTCCCAAATGCAGAATTTGGTCTTTTCATGTTAAAAGCCTTAATCTCATTTGGGTACTCAAAAGAGAAGTCAGAGTTTATTCTGGTTAACTTGAGAAGCCAAGAAAGATCATTTTTAGTAAGTATGCCTTCCATCCTTGGCAGAGGCTTCCCAGCATCCTAGGCTCAGCTCACCAGGTGATAGGCCCCATAAGACACACACATGAGCAGGGTGAGAAATGCTTGCTTTATAGCTGCTCCACCCTCATCTCCAGAGATTTTTGTGTCTGTGGTTGTGGGTCTGGATACCTGGCAGGAACCACTTTTAGAGTACCTTTGCCTAAACTCTTAGAATTGAGGCCCCAACTTTGACAGCGCATTTAATACCCAATTTCTTCCATAATAGATATTTTTAATAGCAGAACATATGGCACTGATTAGATCAAGAACTATTTGGAAGTGCCTCTTAAGTTTTTTTCCTGCATCCTGTACATAAAGTTTTAAGTGGCAGGTCCAGATATGTAAAAATCATTTCTCTCTATTTTCCAGCTGGTTGTGTTAGTGATTCTCTAGGACAGCAGGTAAATGAGTTAAATAAGTTGTTGGCTTGGGGCAAGTGAAGTTTGTGACTATGCTTGATTTAATAAGCTGAGAGTCTCTTGTTTGTCTGTCAAGGTGCCTTCCTCTGCTGAAGCCTTACCTCCTTCTCACCCAGCAACAGTTAACTCCTCTTGTGTATATGCAAATAAACCTATTATTCACATCTCACGTCTTCCTCTTCTCTTCCAGGGAAGACTTGGTTGCTTAGACACCTCTCCTTTATTTCTTTTCTGTTTTAATTCTTACCTAGTTGGAAACTTGATTGAAAGCTATGCTGAAAACTAGAAGAAAAACTGCAGTGTTCCACATCCATGACAATGGTCATTGTCACTTTTAGGTATTGGGACAAAGGTCACATCTGGACAACAAAATGCAGGGTAGGAGGAGGTATTTATTTGGTCTCCTTTACCGTGTTTAAAGGGACGTAAGATAGCGAGACCCTGGAACTGATAATTTTATTAGTTGGAACAGAGGGAACAATGCAGTGAAGTGACATTACAAACGGCTCCCAAAGAAATATTTTCTGTTTCCAAATACCAAATTGCATTTCCTGCCTTGCCCCAGGCATGCACTGCAAACTTTAAAAAAAAAAAAAAAAAAAAGCGAAGCTCATATCTCCTGCCTGTAAAGCTGCCTGCTACAGTTTAGTGAAAAATTCTTGTCAACCAAGGCTTGTCAGGAAAACAGATGCTTCCAAAGGAAGACTGTCCTTCCCCCATGACCTAAGCAAGACAGTATGCCACGATTGAAACACCAAGGTGAAGTAAGGCTCAGTGAGTCCCAGCCTTGCAGCAGCAGGATAGTGGTTTTGAACAAACTGTGGTTCTCAGGTGGGATATTTGGATCTGAGTGCTCATTTGTCCTTGAGCACTCATACTGGAATGAAATTACATGAATTCAAATAGTTAAAAGTAATTTTGAATTTCTTAATGATGCTTCTCACATGCAATAGTGCACGTGGATCGAAAACCTGTCTGAATCCTAACTGCATTTCGTTGTTAGAACAATGGTGGTAAGATGCTTCTCAGAATGGAGGCTTAGAGGCAAAACTTAAACTTCCCTGTGCGCTGCACTAACATGGCCCGGATAAGCAACAGCGGTTACTCTGTTCAGTTCACAACAGGATTTACTCGAATGTGCAGAGGATCTAGCAGTGCTTATCTGCAAGACAGTTATGTTGTAAGGAAATAGGATATCTAATGTTTCAAAGTACTGAAGTTGAGAAATGACTCCTTTGGGCTTATGGAGTCTCTACTTAAATCCGATTCCTTCTGTTCCAGCTCCTCTGTGTGTCCCTCCTAGGGATCAGAAGGCTCTCTAGCTCTCACTCTGATAAGCTCTCATTTTTAAAACATCTCTGTAGTGCCCACCAGAACCAGTGAGCCAAGATCTTTGGCAAGTGTACAGCTGCTCAGAGCCTCAAGCTTTATCTCTGTAAAATGGGTTCAGCACACTGTCAAGAGATCAAATGAGCAGATATGTATATATATGCTATCTATATGTTATATAATATACAAACTATCATTGTATAATATAGAATAATATACAATGATTAATTATATAATAATTATATAATATAAGCCATACATAGCTTGGAACAATGTCTGTTTAGAAAGCACTGAAATGTTTGCTATCATTAGTACATTCTCTCTTTTTTGCTTTCATTGCTTGTTGATACCAGTGTGCACACCATGTGGAAGACTTTTTTGGATGGAGTCTGGTGAGAAAGTAACCTCTCCTTCCGAGAAAGAATGTACTGTACCTCAGTAAGTCTTAACCTGAAAACACACAAAAAAGAGTAAACTATTCCCATTACAGTGGACCTGACTAAAGCAGAGTTTGGGGCCTTGGACACCACCTCCAACTTGGGAAGCCAACTGTCTAGAGGCTCCATCTGAAATCTGGGAGCTTAAAACAAAGCGAGGCCTGGCTGACAGAGACCTCTCAGCTCCTTGCTTATGACGACCCTTACCATGAGTGCCGGACTTCCTGACAGCCTCATTGATTCCTGGGATTTGGTGCCAGCTCTTCACTTTCTGCAAGTCTGCAGGGGTTGGGGTAAGTAGTGGCAGATTTTATTAAACTATAGTCTTAATATGGTGGTGCTGAAGATGGCAGGCCTCAGGAGCTGGGACGGCAAACTTCTCTCCAGCCTTCAGAGCTAAAAGTTTCCTATCTGGCATTGGGCCAGCCCTAAGAGAATCAGGAAAGTGGCAAGCCATGGAAATGCTCTGCGTCTCTGCCAAAGAAAAGTTTTGACCAGAGTTTTCCATGCAGGATTGGTGTGTGGGTGTGCATGCACACGTATGCATTCGGTAACATCTGATTCAAGAAGAAGCCAAACCATAAAACAAAAACAAAAGAGAAGTCTGACTAGTCCAAGGGGAAGGAGGGTCAGAGTGCAATCCTGGCCCACTAAACCCTCAGGACAGATCTAGATGGAACCTGGATCCCAGGAGCACATGCTTGGCACTTGGAGAGGCAGTGGAGTGAGAGAGGAAGGTTTTGAATTGCTGGTGGAAAAGAGGCAATGGAATTATACTTAGGGGAAAAAGCTTTTCATATAAGACACATCTGTCAGAAGAGAAACCAGAGCAAGGGTGGGGATATGGGGAGGGCAGAGAAGAGTCCAGGCCGAAATAAGCATTTCTGAGCTTATCCTGAAGGAAAGGGAGTGGTTAGCTGCATCACCCAGTTCAGCTCCCTCATTTTAGAGGTTGAGAGGCAAGGCCAGTGAGAGGCTGGGCTTCACTTTTGAGGCTATGCTCTCCGCGCGTCGTGCTGCTTCCTTCACTAAGATGTGGGTCTTGGTTGGGGAAGTGCTTACCTTGACCTCCCCACCCTCACCCAGTACGACTCCAGTGGGGACTCTGATGACAACATGCAGCAGCAGCAAGGAACTGAATATGGTCTGTGAGGAGGCAGGGTGAGGATGGAGCCTTTGGCAAAAGGAAAACACAGGGTCAGCTGTGCTTGGATCACCCTCACCGCTAGAAAATCATCACTCAGACTAACGTGACTTGTCTCTGCACCTCGCTTAGCAACTCTAACCACTTCCAGGTTGCTGAATGCTGTCCTGGTGTTTCAGCCCCCTGGAGATGTAAATGAATCCTTTGGATGACTTTTAGAGAAGAGCAATAAACAAGTTGGGGTACTGGAAGAAAAGCAAAAGGGACCAGAGGGTGGGAGCTGAATCATTAGGTTGTAGGTATGCAGAGGCTTTAGAATGGGAGAAGACCTTTCAGGTTGTAAGCACCCAAGGGCCAGAAGAGGAAAGGATAAGTTTTAAATGGAATATGCCCAGTTGCAGGCCCAAGAAGACTGGCTCAAATTGCTGTTCTCTTCTTGCCTGTTGGGTCCTGGTATGGTCTTTTTCCTAAACTGGCTGTGATAAGCAGCTTATAGCTCATATCCTGTTATCTTTATCCTAGTTTTAAACATCCCTGCTCAAAGCAAACTCAAGCACTTTGTTTCTCAAGCAGCTGCCTAGGTTGGAATTCTATGGGCCGGAGCTGCCAAGTTTAGCCTCAGTGGGGAAGGCTGGTCAGCGCCAATAGGTGGAACAGCTGGCCATTCCACCCAGCTGTTCCACCCCACAGTCCCAGACTGTCTCATTCCAGGTCTTGCTGACTGTGGGGGTGAGAGTTGGCACAAAGATGAATTTTTCCTTCTGCTCAGGCTGGTGTCCAAATCCTGCAACTCCCCCAACTTGTCCTTTGGAGAGACCTGCAGAGATGTCCCAGGTTTGGGGCCCCGCTGAACCAGGGTGTGTGGCGTAACTTCTCATGAGGCTGGCTGAGTCAGCAGTTACATTTGATCTACTGACCCTCCCTCTCCTCTCCTGACTTGGGATCCAGTAGGCAACCTCACTGCCTACTAAGACCAGCAGACATGCTTGAGGGATCACTGAGGGGTTGGAGTGTGGACCCTCTGTCTGTTACACACAACACTGTTTCTGCCACTTCATCCCTTGGGTCAATATGGGTGGCTTAAAGAATTCAGGAAAAGGTGAGTTCTTGGATTTCACTTGGAAGGAAAGAGTTGGCTGGACTGATTCTAACGCTGGTGCACTAGGGAGAAGGGGAGCCAGGAAGAAGGCTGGGGGCCCTGAAAAGGTGGAGGACCAAAGGCGAACGTGCCTCTAGGGTCTGCTTGGAAAAGAAGTCAGACTTACTGGATAAACTGGAATTGCCAGGACAGCAGGTCTAAGAGGCCAAGCTAGGTCTTCATTCAAGAGGATTAACTCATTTGTGTCAAATCAGATAATTTAGGCTCTCTATTCTAATTGGAATTGACTCTTGTGATTACTAATCCAGGAATGGATCAGGGACTCTGCACTTCAGCCGTGGGTGCCTACAGGGCCAGGGACAAGTCCTTGACAGGCAGAAGGAAGATCTGTTGGCCAGGCCCTTACCATGAGCACCTAGCCTCACGGCAGGTGACAGCCTCTTGGATTCCTGGAATTCCTGATGCCAGGTCTCCAGTTTCCTCAAGCTCCAGGGTTCCCACCTTCAATGTTTAGAATAATAGGAAGCTCTAAGATAATCTATGGGTAACCAAGGGCAAAACTGCTCTGTGTGTGTCTGCAGTCCGTAGAGGCCTGTTGCTGTCACACTGTGGCCCACAGGAATGGTGCCTCCTCACCTGTGTGCCACCATCCTGCAAGCTCCATCCAATGGAGCAGCCAGTCCAGGAAAGGGAGGTTCTTGAGTCCTACAGTTCTGCTTCCCTTCATTCGCTCCCTGCTGCTCATGCTGAGGACACTGCGGGCTCTCCTGGCAGGCTTGCATCCTCCCCTGCCCAGCCGCCCTCTTTCCCCTCTTCGCCTCAGGCCAGCTAGCCCCAAACAGCAGGTGCGGGAGCCCAGGTTGTTGCAAAGTTGGAGTGGAGGGAAAATCTCAGCCCAGCGCACATCCCTGGACCCTTGCCGAGCCCACAGTACAGGGTCTTTCTTCTTCTCAGCCCCCACTGTGACTTTAGGGGTCAAGAGGGGTTCAGCTGCCCGGTTTTCCAGACTGCTTCAAACTTACTCCCCTGAGGAAGCATTGCCGGGGTGAGGATGCCACACTCTCCCAGGGGCAGTGGGATCAGAGGGCAAGAATAAGAAGTGTCTTCCCATCATCCCTGCTTTCTCGTGACCTAATGAGCTTATTCTGGCTCTAAGCTGTCTCCCTGAGCCCTGAATTCTTTCCTGGTGCCAAGAAACCTCCTCCCCTCATGCTCTGGGTCACAGCTCAGTTTTCTTAGAAGAGCAGAAGTAGGAAGTCAGGGAAATATGAGGGCCTCAGTGAGGTGGAAAGTGGGGGTCCCGGATAGCATGGTGTGGTAGGAAGAATGTGATGTTTAAAGCCAGAGACTTAGGATAAACTCTCTGCTTTGTGACATGGGCCAAGTCACTTTCCTCTTCCGACCTTGAATTTCTTCATACACAAAGTTGCAACGAGGCTTACCTTGCAATGCTGTCCTGTGGATTAGTGAAAACATACACAAAGCACCTAGCACAATGCCCAGTAGGAACTGGGTAGAAAGAGCAGCTGTTATTGTCATCATAATCCTGTGTTTTTTCAGGTCCAATAACCTGTTGACTTTGGCTCCACTGCCATGACACTGCTCTTAAGCAAAATGTTGGGGACAAATAGAGGTAGAAGGTACTGGTGACTTCTCCAAAAATGTCATCTCTTCCTCCCTCTCTGCATTTATGAGAACATAAATAGAAATGAAGCTCAGCGTTGTGAAATTCAGGGTTCCTTTTTTGCCCTAAATACTTCCGAATAAAGCCAGCCACAGGAGCTGCTCCACAGAGCTGGGATTCGAAAACCAGAAGCTGGTGAGGGGAACGGGGTTGCAGCAGCTGGAGGTAGCCCGAGGCGCTCCTAGCCCTGCTTCCCCTCCCAGCCGCCAGCCAGGCGCTCACAGTGACCTGCCCAGACTGTCCCAACAGTGCCCAATTCACTCTAACCTCTAGCCTGTTGAGCACAAGCATGGCTTTCACTTTAAGAAAAGCCAATTATGAGAAATCCAAACTTAGGAAACCAAAATGAGGACAAAGGGATTCACATGACATACAAATGGGTTCTTTGCAAAAGACTTCTGCTGATGCCCATCTGTTGTGTAAAAAGAGGCACCCTTGGGTGTAGGGATCTAGGGTAAACTCTGAGTCCTTTAAAAAGAGACAACTTCTCTTCAGTAGACTCACAGTGATGTGATAACCCCAAGGTTTGCTGGAATGATTGACTGTTCCCAAATATAGGAAGTTTCCACAGGAAAGAAATGTCTCAGCCTTTTCTGCTTGTGAGGATTTTATTTTCTCTAGGAAACAACCAGAAGTCAGAGGTAAAAATTCCTAACCAATCATTTGAATTCTCCTTTCCTTTCCTCTCCTTGGTGATCCTGGGTGCTGGGAAGGGTTTTAGGAACCAATTATTTCCCAGAATCTCCTCCCCAGTCGTAAAACACAGAAATGGTCATTCCAGGTCAAAGGATTTTGCACCCCAAGACAAAGGAAAGTTCTTGGGAAGTAGTTTCCCTTCATAATCTTTTTCCATAAGGGGTAAAGAACAACCTCAATGAATGAGACCAGAAAGTTTAAAGGGAATCAGTGCTCTAGAAACAGCAAAGTGACGTGAGACAAATAAAAAGAGGAGGAGTCTACCTCTATCCTTCGGTAGGCACGGTGTACCTTGGCACTGATGTACTGAAGCTTTGCCAACCTGGATAGTGAGTGCATTTCAGCTATTGTTCCTGCTTGGTAAAATGCAGGAAAACAACAATTCCATCTCCTCCATGTGTCCCTAATCTTGTTGCCTGCTGGCAGGGGAAAGACTATTCATAATCCAGCACAACTCAAAGTAAGCATGCACGTTTCTATGACTCAGCAATCCACTCCTGAACATAAATTCTAGACATTCTCCCCCAGGTCCTGAAGGGGACACATGTGGGTTTGTGTATGATGACAGGGAGCTGGGGGAAAGAAGGCATTCATCCCTGTGGGAATGGACGTGCACATGTGCTCTCAGCCCACCCCTCGGGGGCCACGCGGCAGCTGAAAGTAGTGGATCAGGAAGTACTCCTGGCAACATGGGTGGATCCTAAAAACATGGTGTTGAGTGAAGAGAGTAAGAATAATAGCTAAAACACAATAGCATGTATGTGAAATGTACAAATGCACGCAGGCAAAAGAGGAATACACATCTTTCATAAAATGCCTTAAAATGAAGTATATCCACTACACACACTGGAACTGTGACCTATGTGGGGAGGAAAATGAGGGTGGGGAGTGGGGAGTTACTTATTATACATAAATAAATCAAGAGAAGGGGTGATCACCCACAACCCTGTACACTCTGTTCATAGCAGAATTATTCATAATACCCGGAAAGGGAAAAAAAACCAACTGTCCATCAACTGATGAAGGGATAAGCAAAAGGTGGTCTATCTATACAAGGAGATATTATTTTTTGCCATAAAAAGGAATGAAGTACTGATTGATGCTACAACGTGGATGAATGCTCACATGAGCATTTGAAAACATTATGCCAGCCAGGCACGGTGGTTCATGTCTGTAATCCTAGCACGTTGGGAGGCTGAGGCACATGGATCACTTGAGGTCAGGAGTTTGAAACAACCTGGCCAACATGGTGAAACCCTGTCTCTACTACAAATACAAAAAAGTTAGCCAGGTATGGTGGTAGGCACCTGTAATCCTAGCTACTTGGGAGGCTGAGACAGGAGAATCGCTTGAACCTGGAAGGTGGAGGTTGCAGTGAGCGGAGATCACGCCACTGCACTCCAGCCTGGCGACAGAGCGAGACTCTGTCTCAAAAAAAAAAAGGAAGAAAAAACATTATGCCAAGGCAAAGAAGCCAGTCACAAAAGGACACATATTGTGATTCCATTCATATGAAATGTCCAGAATAGTCAAATCTATAGAGAACAGAAAGTAGATTAGCTTTGCCAAGGGTAAGAGGAGGAGTTTAGGTGGAACTTGGGAGTGACTGCTAATACATGGGATTCTCTTTTTGGGGTGATGAAAATGTTAGATTGTAGCATCATTGTAACAACTACCTAGTAAATAAATTAAAAACCATTGAATTGTACACTTTAGTAAATGTTATGGTATATAAATTATAAATTATATTTCAGTAAAGATGTTTAAGCTGGCTGCAGTGGTGTGTGCCTGTTACCCCAGTCATTTAGGAGGCTAAGGTGGGAGAATTGTGCCTCTTGGGCCTGAGTTTGAAACCAACCTGAGCAACATAGTGAGATCCCTTCTCTATTTAAAAAAAATAAATTAAGATGTCTAAAAAGAAAAACCGAGAAGAATGAGATAGGATGCTCACATGAGTTGCCCTTGGGTAGTTCCTTTTTGTGCTTCTGGTTTCATATGGGAACTGGGTGAGTTTCACCTACCTTAACCCTGCCCATGGCCATTGCCCTCAAATGATGCACACTTGCCTCCGGCCCTTCAGGCTTGAACACCCAGCACTGGCCAAGGGCTCCCTGAAACGGACTCAAAGCTGACTCCAGGGGAGGACTGACTGGCTACCTCCATAGCTGCCAGCTAACAGGCAACTTCCTCCTCTCCATAAAGACACTCATGGGCAGACTGTGGTGGAGGCTTTTCTCACAATGGAAGTTGGAAGGGACATTCAGGGCTTTTGGTATTCTGTTAACTGAACATAAGTTTGTTATCAACAGCGTGAGTGTAAGAAGGTATTTGTTTCCTTTCTGACTTTGCCAGTACCAGCTGTGACTTTATTTTTGAGATAAGAGTCTTGCTATGTTGCCCAGGCTGGAGTACAGTGGCTATTAACCGATGTGATCATGGCTCGCTATGGCCTTGAACTCCTGGGCTAAAGTGATCCTCCTGCTCCAGCCTCCCAAGTTTCTGAGGCTATAGGTATATACCACTGAACCTGGCTAGCTGTGTGACTTTAAAATTCCACCCAACTTCTCAGAGCCACAGTTCCTCTCTCTGGAAAGTGGGCATAAAATTAACTAGAGCAGTTCGGGATAGCAAATAAAGTAATACACGTGAACACACCTAGCAGTGTACCTAACTCATAGATGGCACCTGGTAGGTGTTTGCTGAAGCTACCTTTCCAAAACCTAATCTGCTCCTCCAAACAGACAACTAAAAATACCAATGTAATCTTGAGTTTGGGGAAATTGATAGAAGGATCCAGATGATGGGAAGTAAAGTTTTCATCTTAACTGGAATTCTCCTATGTGCCAGTCAGTGTTGGGTGCTGGGGAAACGAAGATGAATAAAATGATTTTCTGAGTTACCTCTCTTGGGTACAAGTGACAGAAATCCAACGTAAACTGGCAGCAGCTGGAAAGGGAGTGTATGTCTCCCTGAGCTGAGTTGTTGGAACTAGATCTTCTCTTCTTTTGCACCATTTTCTGTGGATAGGCTTCTGCTGTATAGCCTATTCCTACTCCTCTTAGCTTACAGACATAGGTGGGAAATGACGGGACTCTTCAAACACATTCCTAGTCTCCCTTCCTGTGGAAACCCAGTGGGTGCATCCAGTGGTGAGTCACACAGGGTGGGACTGTAGTCACTGAGCAGAAATGACAAAAGAAATCAATCTCTGATCAGGAATCCCAGCACTTTGAACCCTAAAAGAAGTCTCTGTCTATTAGAAGATGGGTGATGGCAAGTGTCAGAAAATGCAGCTCAAAGTACATGGAAGAATAATGATTTTTTTGCTATAAACATAACTGAAACATTCCATGATAGAATGGCCTTAAAATGTATCAGGGATCTCTTTCTCTGCAGTTCTCTTGGCTCTGCCCTCCCTGTGTATCTGCCTTGTCTCAGACTGGCTTCCTCCGAGGAGTTAAGGCAGCCAACATTGTCAGCCAGGGCAACACACTGCCTCGTTCTCATCTGGGGACAGGGCAAGCAAATCTTCCTGCAGAAAGGAAAGTCTGAAGAGTGGCTGTGCCTGGACCACCACAGCCAGGACAATGCTCAAACTCCTGAGGCCAAGAGGGCAAGAGGCATGGTGTGGGGCTGACGGGTTTTAAAATCAGAACCCAACTGGAAGATCGCAGCTTGCCTCGCAATGGGAAAGGGATGGATGGATGCTGAGAACACCAGCACATGCCTACCATGGGATCATAAATCTCATTTACAGATGGGGAAGTGGGCCGAAGACCTCCCAAGGTTCAACATATAGTTGATGACAGATCCAAGACCAGATAGTGGCAGTCTTGGCTTCAGTCCAGACAGTTGCTTTTGAATCAGTCACGGAAGAGAAGGTCTCGGTGGGTAACAAACACCCCTCACCAAGGAGGTTCAAGCCAGGGCTGATGATGTCATAGCTATGAAAAGAATGACCACCCTGATCTCCAAGGAAGGAGGAATTGAGCAAGGAGATTAGCTCACTAATCCCAGCATGGGGTCCCACAGCAAGGCAGGGATAGGCTTATCCTGTTCAGCTTCTTGGATTTGTAATTTCCTGAGGGAAGCTCTAGCTTCCCCTCTGCCCTCTCCTCTTCCCTGCCCTGTTCCCAGGCTGAGATGGACCGGCCTGGGCTGGTAATTGTGTTAGCTCAGTTTCCTCCCTGGCCCTGCCCTCTCCATAATCTGATTTCAGAGGGACGAGGGATGGCAGGGTCCAGGCTCAGGAAGAGTTCTGCTCCCTCGTGTCCATCGAGCCTGCTAATTTGATAGAGCCACTTGCTGAGCTTCCACAGAGCCCCCATTAGGAACCAATTTCATCTGGTTACCAAGCCCTGGCCCTAGAGAGCTCTCCTGGTCTCAGTCCAAAAGGAAATTCAGCTTCCAATTCAATTTCTGCATAAGGAAGTTAAGGCTTCATTATCATAACAGCAACCAGTGATTAAGCACCTACTATGTGTCAGACAGTGTTGGGTGCTGTGGATCTGATGACTCATTAGGTATGATGTCACCCTTGGAAGTCCACAGGTGCTGCCAGCAAGGCCTGGGACTGTCAACCCTTGGCTACTCATCGCCTTTGTCATGCAACTCTCCCTCTATTGGAATGGACTTGCCCTTGCACAGGAGGACTTTGACTAGTTCTTCTGTGATCCTCAAGAGCAGCCTTGTTTCCAGGGGAAGATTCCTGCCGTGTGTGAAGTGTGAAGTGTGAGTGTGAAGTAGGATCTGACCCAAATCTCTCCCACCTAAGGACTCCTGATGTCTAACAGGGGCCAATAGCCACTCCAACCGCTGGAGCTCACCTCCACCATCCCGCCCCATTGCCATGACAACTGGCTTCTGTAGACCCCATTCTAAAGCGCAGTCTGTCAGGCATCCTGGAGGGCGTGCACCAGGGCAGCGAGAAAGCTCTGCCCCCATTGGCTCTAGGACCTTGGGCGAGTTACCTAAACTCAGAGCTGGAGCTTCCTCATCTGGAAAGTGGGCATCATATAATCTACCCCATAGAACACGGAACTCCCATGCTCTCATGACACAGATTCAAACAGGCAACAAACAAAGGAGTAAATGTGTAAAGTGCCCCATAGTGACACATGCTCTGTCCCAGTAGCTGTGAGGGAGGCTGCTGGACCCCCGGCTAGGGTCAGGAAAGTGATGAGTGACTCCCATGCTCTATTCACTCAGATAGACAGTCCACACCCTCTCCCACTTCGGGGCCTCCCAAAGTGCTGAGATTATAAGTGTGCGCCACTGCACCTGGCCTATTTCTTTTTAATGAGTAGTTCTGGCTAATTACGGAAGAAGTATACTAAAACATCTCACTTTAATTTTTATAAACTTCTTGTATTTCTAATCGTTTTGCCATCTATAATTAGCAGCTATTTGTTTGGTGCACACAGGTTTATAGCTATTCACAGGCCGGTATTTATTGAGCACTTAGGTTAAAAATGGGTCTAGAGAGAGACCCATTCTGCTCTCAGGCCTGCTGATGAAAAGTTCCTCATCCTATTTGCATCTAGAATGAGAACATCTCAGCCCAATTGGTGATGGTCTCAGAAAATTACCAGACCTTGAAAATGAGAGTGGAGAATGGAAATGCTATTTCAGCCCTCACTGAAAAGAATTAAATGCCAAAACCCTCCATCCGGATTCCATGGACTGACAACAATTAAACTATGTCAGAGGAAGCTAACGTCACCGGGAAAGGTTCCCCACAGCTTTCAGGATCCACAGAGCTCCCTCAAAAGGCATGGTTCTTGAGGCTTTGCGGCCCATGGGCCAGGGGTGAGGGCTACAGACACATGTCCTGGAAGCTTCCAGACACTTGGGGCTGTCACCCTCCTTTCACATTTAAATTCTCAACTTCAGTGTTAGTTAAATTTCTTACTTCAGGGTTAAGGGATAAGGGAATGCTTTTTTTGGAAGGGCTGGTCTTTTTTTCTTTTTTTGGTAACAATGTTAAATTTTTTTTCTTTTTTTTTTTGCATTTTGAAAACTTTAAAAATGGAGTTATATTACATGGACATTGCATAATGAAAAAAACTGAGTCATAACTTATATACAAAATGCACTAATCTTCAGTGATGAATTCCAGTGAAGATGTCAATGAATTTTTACATATTCATACACCCATGTAACCATACCATACCCCAAATCAAGATGTGGGGCACTCCTACCACCCCACTCCCTGTACCCTTTCCTGTCCTAACCGCCATCCCCTTCACCCCTAGCCTGCCAGGAAACCACTCTTCTGACTCCTATCATCACAGATTTCTTTTGGCTACTCTTTAACTTTTCAATATGGATGTAACCTGCTGGGGAACTTGGCTCTGACTTTCCCTGGTCTCTACACTGGTTGACCCCAGGTAGACCAGTTGTGCAGCTGGCTTGATGAAGACACAACCCAGTGAGACCAGGGCCTGTCCCCACCCCTCCTGCTCTCAGTCAGATGGTTGCTGACCACCAGGCACTCAGGAGAAGAGCAAGTGTGATGGGGCAGGACACACTTACCTCTGCCAGGAAGGCTCAAAGTCATGTGGAACTGGAGTCCAACACCCTGGGTTTTAGTCCTTCTTCTTTAACTGTGTAACCGCCCCAGTTTCTTTGCCTGTAAAATGGATGTTGTAATGATACCTTCTTCACAAGATAATGGATATAAACTATCAAGTGCCAGGCTGGGCGCGGTGGCTCACACCTGTAATCCCAGCACTTTGGAAGGCTGAGGTGGTCTGATCACGAGGTCAAGTGATCAAGATCATTGTGGCCAACATGGTGAAATCCCAGCTCTACTAAAAATACAAAAAAATTAGCTGGGCATGGCGGTGTGTGCCTGTAGTCCCAGCTACTTGGGAGGCTGAAGCAGGAGAATCACTTGAACCTGGGAGGTGGAGGTTGCAGTAAGTTGAGATCATGCCACTGCGCTCCAGCCTGGCAACAGAGCGAGACTCCATCTCAAAATAGATAGATAGATAGATAGATAGATAGATAGATAGATAGATAGATAGATAGATTAGATAGATAGATAGATAGATAGATAGATAGATAAATAAATA
>NW_012116265.1:25302590-25307814 GCF_000951035.1 Colobus angolensis palliatus
TTCAAGCAATTCTCCTGCCTCAGCCTCCCAAGTAGCTGGGACTACAGGCGTGCGCCACCACACCCAACTAATTTTTGTATTTTTTTTTTGTTAGAGTCAGGGTTTCACCATATTGGCCAGGCTGGTCTCGAACGCCTGACCTCGTGATCCGCCTGCCTCGGCCTCCCAAAGTGCTGGGATTACAGGTATGAGCCACCACGCCTGGCCAATACTTAAATTTCTTATCATGAAAGAAAAATAATACATGAGAAAGACTTGGCATATTCTGTGGTACATAATAAATGTTAGTTTCCTTTCACATCATGTGTGCATTGGATCCATTCACAGGGGTCGATATTTACTAATATCTACAATGTCTTTCACGTACTGCTGATGATAATGAACCATATAGCATTATCAAAGATTTGCCAGGCTTCGCATGGTGGCTCACACCTGTAATCTCATCACTTTGGGAGGGTGAGGCAGAAGGCTCACTTGAGCCCAGGAGTTCAAGACAAGCTTGGGCAACAAAGTGAGACCCCTGTCTCTACAAACTAATTAATTAATTAATTAATAAAAATTAGCTGAGTATGGTGGTGTGCACCTATAGTCTCAGCTACTCAGAAGGCTGTGGCAGGACTGCTTGAGCCCAGGAGGTCGAGGCTGCAGTGAGCCATGTTCCCACCACTGCACTCCAGTCTGGGTGATGGAGCAAGACTCTGTCTCAAATAATAATAATAATAATAATAATAATAAATGCCAAGAGAAGTAAATGAAAGCATAGTGGTTGTAATTTAAATTTATACAGAATAATTTATAATACCCAATGCATTTGGGAGGTACTATAAGATGCTTTTATTTTTTTCTTTCTTCTACCTTTCTACAATGTCACATTCTATATAATAATAATGTACTATATTTGGGGGGGATTCAACAGAATTTTAATCAAATTTATTATACCAGTTTTAAATGTATAATGAGTTTTTACACATTTATACACCTGTGTAATCACCAATGCAATCTAAATATAGAACATTTCCATACCCCCAAAATGTTCCCTTGTGCCCCATCTCGGTTAATCTCCTTCTGTCCAAGCAACCACTGACCACTTTCCTTCCCTTTAGATCAGATTTGTTTTTTCCATGGTTTTAAATCATTGGAATCATGTAGTATGCATGCTCTTGTACCTGTGTTCTTTCTCTCAGCATGTTTTTCAGATTCATCCATACTGTTGTGTTCATTCCTTTTTATTGCTGAATAGTACTCCCTTGTATGGATATACCAGATGTATTTATCAGTTCATCTGTTGATGGGCAGCTGAGTTGATGGGCTATTATGAATACAGCTAAAAACTTGTGTACAGGTTTTTGTGTGGATATATGTTTTCATTTCTCTTAAGAAAATACCTGAGTGGAATTACTTAATCATATAAGTGTTTGTTTAACTTTGTAAGAAACCACCAAATTGTTTTCTAAAGGGGTTGTACCACTTAACATGCCTACCAGCTTCATATCCTTGACAACACTTAAGTATTGTATTTTTATTGTATTATTATTTTTTCTTTCCAAACCCAGGACAGTCTCTGTAATTGTCAGTATTTTTAATTTTAGCCATTCTAGTGGGTGGACAGTGGTATCTCATTGTGGCTATAACTTCTGCCTCCCTAATGACCAATGATGCTGAACATCTTGTCATGTGCTTCTTTGCTGTGCATCTTCTTGGTGATGCCTGAAACCTTTACCTATTTAAAATAAGTAGTTTGCTTTCATATTTTTGTGATACAAAAGTTCTTTATATATTCTGGATATAAATCCTTGCATTTTTTGTAGAGATGTGGTTTCACCATGTTATCCAGGCTGATCTTGAATTCCTGGGCTCAAGGGATCCACCTGCTTCAGCCTCCCAGAGGGCTGGGATTACAGGTGTGGGCCACCACGCCTGGCCTGAAATTTTCATAGCAATTTTTTTTAAAAATTGAGATGGAGTCTCTGTCGCCCAGGCTAGAGTGCAGTGGCATGATCTCTGCTCACTACAACCTCCCCGCCCCAGGTTCAAGTGATTCTCCCACCTCAGCCTCCCCAGGTAGCTGGGATTACACGAGCCCACCACCACGCCTGGCTAATTTTTGTATTTTTAGTAGAAATAGGGTTTCACATGTTGGCCAGGCTGGTCTGGAACTCCTGACCTCAAACGATCTGCCCACCTCAGCCTCCCAAAGTGCTGGGATTAAGGCATGAGCCACCGCACCCAGCCCATATTGTCTTTAATAAGGATAGTTCTCTTTCCAATCTGGATGCCTTTTATTCATATTACTTGTCTTACTGCACAGTCTAGGGCCTTCAGTAAAATGTTGAAAAGAAATGACAGATGTTTCTGCCCTTTTCCCTATCTTTGGGGTAAAGTATTCAGTCTCTTGCTAATAGGTATTATGTTAACTGAAGATTTTTCATAGGTATCCTTCACTAAGTTAAGAAAGTTTCCTTCTATTTCTAGTTTGCTGAAAGACTTTTAAATTTTGCCAATTTTTTTTTATATCTCTAATGAGATATTCATAATTTTTTAAAAAATTGTGTTAGTATGGTGAATAACATTGACTGATTTTCTAATGGTAAACAAACCTTTTATTCCTAGGATAAACCTGATTTGGTCATGCCTCATTTCCCTTTCTAGCTATTGCTAGATTTGATTTGCAAAAATTTTGTTAAGCATCTATGTGTCTACGCTCATTAAGGATTCATTTCTTTTCTTGTAATCTTATAATCAAATCTTTTTTCTGATTTGGGTGTCAGGGTAGTGCTGGCCTAAAAGAAGAGCTGAAAGGTGTCCCTTTTTCTCTCATCTTCTAAAGAATTGATCTTACTTCTTCTTAACTGTTAGGTAGAATTTACCATTGAAGCCATCAGGACCTGGTGTTTTCTCTGTGGGAAGATTTTTTTAATCTGATTAACTTAAAATATTATTTTTATTGAGATAAATTCAACATAAAACAAAAGTCACCACTTTAACGTGTACAATTCAGTGTGTGTATTTTTTTTCCCTATACTCACAATAGTGTACAATCATCATCACTTATTCCAGAAACTTTTTTTTTTTTCTTTTTTGAGACGGAGTCTTGCTCTGTCACCCAGGCTGGAGTGCAGTGGTGTGATCTCTGCCTCCCGGGGTCAAGTGATTCTCCTGCCTCAGCCTCCCAAGTAGCTGGGACTACAGGCATTCACCACCACACCTGGCTAATTTTTGTATTTTTTAGTAGAGATGGAGTTTCACCATGTTGGCCACTTTGGCCTTGAACTCCTGACATCAGGTGATCCACCCGCCTCAGCCTCACAAAGTGTTGGGATTACAGACATGAGCCACCATGCCTGGCCCCAGAATATTTTTATCAACCAAAAAAGAAATTTCATAACCCTCAATTTCCCATTTCTCCCCTCTCCTGTTAACCACTGATGTACCTCTGTCTGTATAGATCAGCCTATTCTGGACATTTTCAAATAAATGAAATAACACCAGATATGGCCTTTGGGTTTCTTTCTTTCACTTGGCATAATATTTTCAAGGTTCATCCATGTGTGCTGTGGGTCAGTACTTCATTCCCTTTATTGCTGACTAACTTTCCTTGTGTGGATATACCACATGTTGTTTATTCGGTTCAGGTTGTTTCCATTTTTTGGCTATTATAAATAATATTGCTATGAACATTCATGTACAAGCTTCCATGTAAATATATATTTTCAGATCTCTTGGGTACATACCTAGGAGTGGAGTAGCTAGGTTATAATGTAATTCTATTTTAATATGTGAGAAACTGCCAAACTGTTTTCCAACGTGGCTGGACTATTTTACATTCCCATTAGCAATGAATGAAGGTTTCAATTTCTCCACATCCTTGTCAACATTTATATTTTCGATTTTATTTATTTTATTTATTTTTGAGACAGGGTGTCACTCTGTCATCCAGGTTGGAGTACAGTGGTGTGATCTTGGCTCACTGCAACCTCTGCCTCCCAGGTTCAAGCAATTCTCCCACCTCAACCTCCTGAGTAGCTGGGACTACAGGTGTGCACCCACCATGCTCAGATAATTTTTGTATTTTTTGGTAGAGACGGGGTTTCACCATGTTGGCCAGACTGGTCCAAACTCCTGAACTCAAGTAATCTGCCCGCCTCAGCCTCTCAAAGTGCTAGGATTACAGGTGTGAGCTACCATGCCCGGCCTTCAGTTTCATTTTTAAAAGGCATTTTCACTGAGCATAGACTTTTTATATTGTCATTGTTTTTCCCTCAGCACTCTGAAAAATATTATTTCATTGTTTTCTGGCATGTATAATTTTTTAAATAGTTGCTCTAGATTTTAGAATATACAGCTTTGATTTACCACCATCTACCTTCAAGTAATTCTCTATCACTTCATATATAATATAAGAACTTTAAGATAGTATACTTCCATTTTCTCCTGATCCCCAGTCTACGAAGGACGTGAACTCCATGATATACTGATATTGTTTTTTCTTTTAATGATCAATTTTCTTTTAAATAGATAGAAAAAAAGAAAAATGTAGGTTGCATTTACCCGTATTTTAAACATTGTACATGCTTTTTATTCCTTTGTATAAATCCAAATATCCATCTGGTATCATTTTCCTTCTGCCTGAAGAATTTCCTTTAACAGTTTTTACAGTACAGGTTTGCTGGCAGTGAATTCCTTCAGTTTTTGTTTGTCCAAAAAGTCTTTATTTCACCTTCATTTTTAAAAGGTGTTTTCAATGAGCATAGACTTTTGAGTTGTCATTGTTTTTCAGCAAACTGAAAAATAACATTCCATTGTCTTCTAGCTTGCCTAATTTGCATAAGAAATCTGCTTGATATGGTTTGGCTGTGTTCCCACCCAAATCTCATCTTGAACTGTAATTCCCATAATCCCCACGTGTCATGGGAGGGACCTGGTGGGAAGTGATAGAATCATGGGGGTGGTTTACCCCATGCTGCTCTCGTGATAGTGAGTGAGATCTCACAAGATCTGATGGCTTCATAAGCATCTGGTCTTTCCCCTGCTTGCACTCATTCTCTCTCCTGCTGCTCTGTGAAGAGATACCTTCCGCCATGATTGTAAGTTTCCTGAGGCCTCCCCAGCCATGTGAAACTGTGAGTCCTCTTTATAAATTACCCAGTCTCAGGTGTTCATATCTGCATGAGAACATACTAATATAATGCTCTAGTTCATATATTTTTTCTATTAAAAAAAAAAA
>NW_012116265.1:25309207-25317082 GCF_000951035.1 Colobus angolensis palliatus
ATATGTTTTTATGGCTTCTCCTAATTATGGGTCACTTTTGCTTGCTTCTAGGTATATATGTTAATTAATTAATTAATTTTTTGAGACAGACTCTTGCTCTATCACCTAGACTAGAGTTTAGTGGTGTGATCTCAGCTGGCTGTAACCTTGAACTCATGAATTCACATGATCCTCATACCTCAGCCTCTGGAGTAGCTGGTACTACAGGTGCACACCACCATGCTCAGCTGAGTTTTAAATTTTCTGTGGAGATGGGGTTTCACTATGTTGCCCAGGCTGGTCTTGAACTTCTAGCCTCAAGCGATCCTCCCACCTTGGACTCCCAAAGGGTTGGGATTACAGGTGTGAGCCACTATGCCTGACCCCTATAGGTCAATATTTAAATTAGAATGCACATATTGTGAATTTTACATTGCTGAGTGTTGGATTTCATTTTATTCCTCTAAAGAGTGATTAACTCTTTCTGGCAAATAGTTGAGTTATATGCAGATTAGTTCAAACTTTTCAAGGCTTGATTCAAGCCAGGCATGGTGGATCACACCTGTAATCCCAGCACTTTGGGAGGCTGAGGTGGGCGTATCACTTGAGGTCAGGAGTTCGAGACCAGCCTGGCAAAAGAGTGAAATCCTACTAAAAATACAAAAATTAGCTGGGCGTGGTGGTGGATGCCAGTAATCCCAGCTACTTGGGAGACTGAGGCAGGAGAATCACTTGAACCCTGGTGATGGAGTTTGCAGTGAGCCAAGATCATGCCACTGTACTCCAGCCTGGATGACAGAGCAAGGGAAAATTATTCTCTTCTAGCTATTTTGAAATGTATAATAGATTATGTAAACTATAGTCACCCTACTGATCTATTAAACACTATGTTTTATTTCTTCCATCAAACCATATATTTATACCCATTAATCAACTTCTCTTCATCCCTCTCTCCCCGTACCATTCCCAGCTTCTGGTAACCGTCAGTCTGTTTTCTATCTTTATGAGATCTACTTTTTTAGCTCCCACATATGAGTGAGAACAAGTGATATTTGTCTTTCTGTGCTTGGCTTATTTCACTTAACATAATGACCTTCAGTTCCATTCATGTTGCTGCAAATGACAGGATTCCATTCTTTTTTATGAGTGACTAGTATTCCATTGCATATATATACAATATTTTCTTTCTTTCTTTTTTCTTTTTCTTTTTCTTTTTTTCTTTTTTTTTTTTTTTTTGTTTTTTGAGAAGGAGTCTTGCTCTGTTGCCCAGGCTGGAGTGCAATGCTGCAATCTTGGCTCACTGCCAACTCTGCCTCCTGGGTTCACGCCATTCTCCTGCCTCAGCCTCCTGAGTAGCTGGGACTACAGGTGCCCACCACCACACCTGGCTAATTTTTTTTGTATTTTTAGTAGAAATGGGATTTAGTAGAGATGTTAGCCAGGGTGGTCTCGATCTCCTGACGTTGTGATCCACCCGCCTTGGCCTCCCAAAATGATGGGATTACAGGCATGAGCCACCGTGCCCGGCCACCATATTTTCTGTATACATCCATTTATCCATTGACGGGCACTTGGGTTGATTCCATGTTTTGTCTATTGTAAATAGTGCTGCAATAACCACGGGCATGTCAAAGCTTGTTTTAAATCCCAATACCTGGGAGACTAAGGCGGGAGGATTGCTTGAGGCCCAGAGTTTGAGACCAGCCTAGACAACAGCCTGTTTCTACAAAAAACAAAAAAATATATTTTAAATTAGCTAGGTGTGATGGTTCATGCCTATAGTCCCAGCTACTCCAGCTGAGATGGGAGGATCTCTTGAGCCCAGGAGTTCAAGGCTGCAGTGAGCTAAGTTTACACCGCTGCACTCTAGCCTGGGTAACAGAACAAGACCCTGCCTCAAATAAATAAATAATAAATAAATAGAGCTCTTTTAGAGATGGACTAGGGTAGCCTTTATCCCAGGGCTAATTTAGCTCCACTTCAAAGACACAGCTCTTCTGAAGTCCCCACTGAATGCCTGTGT
Source organism: Colobus angolensis palliatus (assembly GCF_000951035.1). Taxonomy (NCBI): domain Eukaryota; kingdom Metazoa; phylum Chordata; class Mammalia; order Primates; family Cercopithecidae; genus Colobus; species Colobus angolensis. The sequence continues at coordinate 25,311,210 of NW_012116265.1, forward strand.
GTTTGACACAGCTTCTCCACTCTGGTTAGAGGGATGTTTAGCTGTTCCAGGCTTTGTATAGGCTCTCGGAATTGTTCTATTTACAGCTACCCAGTAATAGTTTTTTTTCCCCCAGAATTTGCTTTTGCTCCACCTCATAGGCTTTGTCCTAAGTGTGTGCAGATTGGTGTTCACTCAAAGACTTTAGGGGACCTTGTTTGGGTCTGTGGGACTCTTCCTCTGTGTAGCTCCCTGTCTCTTGAACACTGCCCTGCAATTGTAGCTGCCTGAAGCTCTCCTTAACTCAGTAAGACTAAGCTTTCCCCAGACTCCCCCATCTGTGAGGCAGCCTGGAAACTGCCTCTAGGAAGCAGGCAGAGGCAATCACACAGCTCTCCTCCTCTGCTTCCCTGCTCCCAGGGATCACAGGCTGCCGGCTATTCAATGTCTGGAAATAGGCATTTCATATATTTTGTCCATTTTATGGTTGAAGGGCAATTCCCATAACTGTTAATCGTTCATAGACAGAAGCAAAACTTCCTATTAATTTTACCACAGGAAAAAACCCAACTTTATTGTATTTAAGAATGTTCTATACTTACCTCACTTACTATTTTTGCCATGTAGATGTGCATTTATTCTATTTTTCCATGTATGTTAACTTCATACCACATAAGAGATATAATACAATAAAACACACCTCCATTAACTCTAAACATTAATAGAAATGAAACTCTGGGAATGTTTTTTGGGGAAAAAAATGAACATATCTAGAGGGACTAACCAGCCCAAACCCAGGGAAGAAGGAAGTTCAAGATCTTATCTTCTGAGACACAGGATCAAAATACTTAAGGAGCTGTGCTACCATCCTTGATCTTTGGCAATATCCCATTCTCCACACTATCATGGAGACAGCAGGGTACTAGTAAAGTGCATAGGCTTTGGGCTCAGAGAGACTAGGTGTGTAGTCTCTAGGGGCAAGCTGGACTTGGCTAATTTGCAAAGACTGTAAGATGCTGCAGGCAGGGCCCACATCCTGCTCATTTTCGTGGCTTCCCACAGCTCTTAGCTCATCCATATGGGAGAAGTATAAAAAAGTTCCAATAGGAGGATTACATTTCATAAGCCTATACTTGCCAAGATGCGGATGACTGATGATATGTTGATGATGACGTGTCCAAGTAACACATTTGCGTTTGAGACATATTTTCACCCCTTCCTGAGGTGATCAGTAGGGAAGGGGTAAAATTGGTAAATCAAATTGTTTGGTCAAATTCAACCATGACACAGACTTAATCGTGGGTTGTTGGAAGTGACAGGACCAATCTCTCCAGGTTGTCGTAAAGATGAAAGAGTTAGTGCATTCATTCAACACATACTTATTGATCATACATTCTGTACTAGCCACTGTTCTAGGTACCTAGAGCACAACAAAGAACAAAACAGACAAAATTTTCCAACTTCATAGAGTTTATATGCTAGTAGAGGAAGGCAAAGAATACATGATACCTAAGTGAAATATATGGTATATTACATGATGTTATGTGCTACATTAAAAAATATAATAAAGCAGGCCAGGCACCGTGGCTCACACCTGTATCCCAGCACTTTGGGAGGCCAAGGCAGGTGGATCATTTAAGCCCCAGAGTTTAAGCCCAGGAGTTTGACCCCATGAGTTTGAGACCAGCAAGATGGCACAACCCTGTCTCTACAAAAAATACAAAAATTAGCCAGGTGTGGTGGTGCATGCCTATAGTTCCAGCTACTTGGGAGGCTGAGGTGGGGGCCTCACTTAAGCCCAGGAGGCGGAAGTTGCAGTGAGCCAAGATCACACTACTATGTTCCAGCCTGGGCAGCAGAGTGAGATGAGACCCTGTTTAAAAATAAAATTAAATTAAAATTAAGAATAAAGCAAATAAGGAGACAGAATGTTGGGGGATGCTTTATACTGAATGTTTGTGTTCCCCTAAAATTTCTCTGTTGAAATCCTACCCCCCAAGGTAATAATATTAGGAGGTGGAGACTTCAAGACGTGATTAGGTCATGAGAACAGAGCATCATGAACAGGATTAGCATCCTCAAAAAAGAGGCCCCAGAGAGCTTTCTTGCCCCTCCTACCATGCGAGGACATAGTCACAGGAAGGAGATGGCCACCTAGGAACCAGGAAGTGGGCCCTCCCCACCTAGGAACCAGGAAGTGGCCTCCCCCGATGCCAAATCTGCCAGCACCTTGATCCTGGGCTTCCCAGCCCCTAGAATGGTGAGAAACAAGTGTCTGTTGTTAATAAGCCAACCAGTCTATGGTATTTTGTTGTAGCAGCCTAAACAGACTAAAACAGGGTTCAATTTTCAAATAGTATATGAATAGAAGGCCTCAGTGAGAAGGCGATCCTTTAGTCAAGATGGAGGGAAGTGAGGGAGCGAGGCACACAGGTCTCTGAGATAAGAGAACAGCAAATGCAAAGGTCTTGAAGCAAGGGTGCAACCGACGTTGTTCAAGGAATAAAGAGGCCCACAGGGCTGTAGCTGAGGGAAAAAGAGTGGTGGGAGTTGAGATAAGAGGAGTCAAGACCTGGATTATTCAGGGTCTTGCAGGCTGTGGGAAGGACTTGGGGCTTTGCTCTGAGTGAGCTGGGGCCACAGGAGCACTTTGTGTAAAGGAATGACAGGTTCTGTCTGACATTTTAGCCAAATCCCCTGGCTGTTATGTGGAGAGTAAACAAGTGGGGGCAAAGGTCTGGCATAGGGAGACCAGCTGGGGGGCTGTTGCAATCTTCCCAGCCACACAGAGATGCACATCCAGTGCAAGAGCAAGTGCACTGCCCAGAAGATGCCTAATGCATGGATTCTGTCAGGGCTGGCTGCATTTCCAGGAGCAGAAAGCATGAACCCGGCCAGGCAGGTTGGTTCACGCCTGTAATCCCAGCACTATGAGAGGCCGAGGCAGGTGGATCACCTGAGGTCAGGAGTTCAAGACCAGCCTGGCCAACACGGCAAAACTCCGTCTCTGCTAAAAATACAAAAATTATCTGAGTGTGGTGCCACGCGCCTGTAATCCCAGCTACTCAGGAGGCTGAGATAGGAGAATGACTTGAACTCAGGAGGCAGAGGTTGCAGTGAGCCCTGAGATTGTGCCACTGTACTCCAGCCTGGGTGACAGATCAAGACTCTGTCTCAAAACAAACAAACAAACAAACAAAAAAGTCGGGTCTAGGTGGTAGTTAATAGGACATAAGGGAATTTGGATTTGAGACCTGGCAATTCAGCTGGTAAAACTCCCCTTCCATAGGTTTCAGCCGTCAATCATTTCTCACCTGCTGTCTCTGTGGGCTGGCTATTTTTGCCTGAATCAAGCACGTCACACCTTTAAGTAACCAGAGTCAATCAGGGTGTCCTCATTTGTCCCAGTGTGGATGTGGTTGAGATGAAGCATGCTGATTTGTGGAGTTTCCCATGATTTGTGCAAAGTCAAAATCCTACCTGTCTCTCCAATTCCAGCATGGGTGTCACCTGTTCTGAGAGGCTCTCCCTGGTTCCTTTCCCTGTGCAGATCCCTTACCCCACCCCAGGCTGAAAAGAAGCTGGGGTAGAAAGGAGCTGCCCTCTCCAGTGTCCTGCAATGCTGTGCCCTCTGTTTTGGTCTGGCCTGATGTACCATCACTGATTAGATAAAAGCAGCTCCTACCAGGCCCGAATCATGGCCTCTTGAAAGGCCCTCTATCTAGTGGCATTATTAATTATGATAAAAATGTTTTACATTGACATCCAGGCTCCACAGCTTTTAAAGATGGAAAATAGCATATTCTAGGAGGCTGGAAAGCATTACGGTTAGGATGTGGTTCTGGAACTCAATGATTGGAACTAGAACCCCAGTTCTACCACATGGGAAAATACCTTGACCTCATTTACAAACATCATTTAATATGTCTGTGTAAATGGTTAATCCATGCACACATATAAAATCCAAAAGGATACACAGTAAAAATAATTATCTTTCCATCCCTGTCTCATAAGTCATCAGTCCCCACATCAGAATTAACTGAAATGATCAGTTTCTTTTTCTTTTTTTTGGGGGGGCAGAGTTTCGCTCTCGTTGCCCAGGCTGGAGTGTAATGGTGCGATCTCCATTCACCACAACCTCCGCCTTCCAGGTTCAAGCAGTTCTGCTGTCTCAGCGTCCCAAGTAGCTGGGATTACAGGCACCCATTACCATGCCCGCCTAGTTTTTGTATTTTTAGTAGAGATGGGGTTTCACCATGTTGGCCAGGCTGGTCTCCAACTCCTGAACTCAGGTGATCTACCCACCTCAGCCTTCCAAAGTGCTGGGATTACAGGAATGAGCCACTGCACCCAGCCTGCAAAGATCAGTTTCTTACTTAACCTTTTAGAGTCTCCATTTTCTCTTCCGGAGCTCTTTCCTTTTGCCTTGTTGCACTCCTGAAAGTACACCTCAAGATGGGGCACCAGCAGCTCTACTGGGGCCAGCCTCGAAAATTGGGTCAGGGTTCTCACTCTTGTGTTGGCTCAAACTAGACCTGCCTGATTTGGAAATACAGCCTCAATGTGTGCCGCCAGTGTTTTTGTCAGTCCACAAAGGATATAGGTTTCATTAAGCCAGGCTATGTGATCTGGCTTGAATAGATTATCCAAGGCATCCACTCAGTGAAAGAAAACCATGCTATCTACCTCTTTGTATATTAAAGAAAAACACACACACACACACTTTCCCCCTAAAATTTCTCTTCTGTAGAATAAGAACAATGACACTCACTCATCCTCCCATCCAAAGCTTTTATAAAGTTCAAATTAAATTAGTGAATTGTAGAGCCCATACTAATGGAAGGATAGTCTACACAAACAAGGGACAGGAGCCTGGAACTTTCAGACTGACTGGAGCACATCACACCTTTACATAACTAGAGTCAATCAGGGTGGGCCAGGCGCAGTGGCTTACACCTGGAATTCCAGCACTTTGGGAAGCCGAGGCGGGCAGATCACATGAGGTCAGGAGTTTGAGACCAGCCTGGTCAACATGGTGAAACCCTGCCTCTACTAGAGACAGGGTTTTGACCTCATGTACAAACATCATTTAATATGTTTGTGTAAATAGTTAATCCATATGCACATATAAAATCCAAAAGGTACAAAAGGATACACAGTAAAAATAATTATCTTCCCATCCCTGTCTCATAAGTCATCAGTCCCCACACCAGAATTAACTGAAACGATCAATTTTTGTTTTTTGAAGGGTTTTTGTAACAATACAAAAAATTGCCGGGCGTGGTGATGCATGCCTGTAATCCCGGCTACTTGGGAGGCTGAGGCAGGAGAATCGCTTGAACCCAGAAGGCAGAGGTTGTGGTGAGCCGAGATCACGCCATTGCACTCCAGCCTGGGCGACGAGGCCGAAACTCTGTCTCAAAACAAAACAGAGTCAATCAGAGTGTCCTCACTGGTCCCAGGTCTGGATGTGGTTGAGATAAAGCATACTGATTTGTGGAGTCTCTCATGATTTCTGAACAGTCAAAATCCTACCTCTCTTTCCTGTCCCAGTGTGGGTGTCACCTGTTCTGAGAGGCTTTCCCTGGTTCCTTTCCCTGTGCAGATCCCTCACCCCACCCCAGATGTGCTCTTTGCCTCTTCAGGGCCTCCAGCATCCCCTGCGTAGACATCTCTGTGCTTCAGGAGGGCTTTCCCTTGCTTGCTGACCTGTTGCAAGGTGGCCTCCTGTGGTAGAGTGAGCAAGTCTTGGATTGTGACTTCCCCATCCACTGGCTATGTGACCTGCACAAGTCATTAAACATCTCTAAACCTCAGTTTTCTAATCCACAGATTTTGGTTAATAACGTTTATCCCTCAGGCAACAGTTCTTTTTTTTTTTGAGGCGGAGTCTC
>NW_012116265.1:25318135-25319612 GCF_000951035.1 Colobus angolensis palliatus
CAAAGTGCTAGGATTACAGGCGTGAGCCACCACACCTGGCCTATTTTTTATTTTTAAAGTGTTATTTAGCCAGGCATGGTGGCTCATGCCTATAATCCTAGTACTTTGGGAGGCTGAGGCAGGCAAATTGCCTGAGCTCAGGAGTTTGAGATCAGCCTGGGCAACATGGTGAAACGCCGTTTCTACTGAAAAAAGAAAATAATACAAAAAAGTAGCTGGGTGTGGTGGCAGGTGCCTGTAGTCCTAGCTACTCAGGAGGCTGAGGCAGGAGTATTGCTTGAACCCAGGAGGCGGAGGTTGCAGTCACTGCACTCCAGCCTGGGTGACAGAGCGAGACTCTGTCTCCATAAATAAATAAATAAATAAATAAAATGTTATTTATATTTTCCCAAACAAAAATACTTACCAAGAAGAATATTCCTTTACATTTTTGCAAATTTCTTTAATAGGAGATAGCTGGATTCTCACATTTGTTCTACATTCAATCTGTTGAGATATGTACTTTTAATTGAAGTATATGAAAAAGCCCAACCCCATGTAAATTTATAGTTGGGAAGAGTATTTTAGTAGTCTTCTCAAATTGTTATAGATATTCTTTGGCCCTACACCAAAAGTCGATAAGTGGCAGTGTTTTAGAGTCAGTTGCCATGCGAAATCTGCACCTATGTCAATAAATTTTCCATACTCTGTTACATTAAATTCCATGGGTCTGGCCAGGCACGGTAGCTCACACTTGTAATCCCACCACTTTGGGAGGCCAAGGCGGGTGGATCATTTGAGGTCAGGGGCTCGAGACCAGCCTGACTAACATGGTGGAACCCTGTCTCTACTAAAAATACAAAAATAAAATAAAATAAAATAAAAATTAGCTGAGCGTGGTGGTGCACGCTTGTGATCCCAACTGCTTGGGCGGCTGAGGCAGGAGAATTGCTTGAACCCGGGAGGCAGAGGTTGTAGTGAGCCAAGATCGCAGCATTGCACTCCAGCCTGGGCAACAAGAATGAAACTCCATCTCAAAAAAAGATAAAAACATAAAAATAAAAATAAAATCCACTTTAAGTGGATCTTTTACCTACGCATGATTTTGTAACTTTTTACATTAGGCATTTGAGAAGTATTGATTTACTGAATATGCCAGTCTTCCAAAAGTTGATACATTTTATTCTCAACACAGAAAAATCATATGGCTAATATTGCCACCAATCTCATCAGAAAAGTCTGTCAGTACCAGGAAGCTGTCAGACCCAACACGGCAGACACAATTTTCCCCAAATTCTAATTTTCACTTAAAACTCAAATTTTTCAGCTGGATACAAAAACAGAAAAAAAGAAAATTCGTATTTTATTATTGGCAATAAATACTGTCAGTCATTTTTCTTGAAGTGGCAGGCTCATTTGTTTATTTTTGAGAAAATGTCTATCCAGTCTTCAAATCTGATTAACCACAGTTTGTCTGGAGGCATTCTTTCAAGCAAAA
>NW_012116265.1:25320117-25321720 GCF_000951035.1 Colobus angolensis palliatus
TTTCTCTTTCTTTCTTTCTTTTTTCTTTCTTTTTTTTTTGAGACTGGGTCTCACTCTGTCACCCAAGCTGGGGTACAGTGATGGGATTTTGGCTTATTGCAACCTCTGCCTCCCGGGCTCAAGCAATCCTCCCACCTCAGCCTCTGGAGTAGCTGGGACAACAGCCATGCACCACCATGCCTGGCTACTTTTTGTATTTTTTTGTATGTTGCCCAGGCCGGTCTCCAACTCCTGGACTCAAGCAATCTGCCTAACTCGGCCTCCCAAAGTGCTGTGGTCTCAGGCGTGAGCCATCGCACCCAGCTCACAAGTACTTTTTCTTGAGACAACTATTGTACTTTAGAATTTGCTAGAAGTACTTTCTGTGTATTTCTCACTTTTTTGCATAGAATGGTAAAAAGACATGAACTCAGGTGGAGATTTAATAAGATTAATAATTTTTATTGCTTTCCTAATGACATTTTTAGTGAAATGAATATTTTTCCTGCAAGTGTGGTGAAGAATGCGGTGATCATTAGTACAGTTTGGTGCCACTGCCTTGATTTCTGCTCAGTCACCAGCAGTCCTACCCACTGGCTTAGTCCATTTTTTGTTGCTATCAAAGAGTACTTAAGACTGAGTAATGTATAAAGAAAAGAATTCATTTCTTACAATTCTGGAGGCTGGGAAGTCAAGGTTGAGAGGCCTGAATCTGCTGAGGACCTTCTTGCTGTGTCATCCCATGGCAGAAGGTGGAAGGGCAAGAAAGCACATGAGACAGAGAGAGGAAGGGTGCTGGACTCATCCCTTTATGAGGAGCCCGCTTGCACCGTAACTAACCCACCATTGCCATAACCTCTTAAGGATCCCAACTCTTAATACTGTCACAATGGCAATTAAATTCCAACATGAGTTTTGGAGGACACATTCAAACCATAACACCCACCATTGCTCTTTCACCATCAGTGCAAATGTCAGTACAGTGAAAAAGATAAATAAGTTACAGTATTATAATGAAACTAGTTTCAGCCTTGTGGATCCCCCAAAAGGATCTTAGGGACCATCAGGGTCAGCAACCTATACTTCAAGAATCACTGCCTATAGAGTTATTGTGAGAATTAGATAAAATAATGTATGCAAAGCAGTTGGCATGGTGCCTGGAACATTCTAAGTGCTTAACTCCATTTATTGCTAGAACTCCATTTATTCTTCAAAATGATTTCACATATTTCATTTCCTAGTGACTTCTATGTCCTCACCACATCTAGCCCAAACTGCCTTTGTAGAAAGAAACTCACTGGATAATACTTTTCTCTGAGCGTCTCAAAAGAAGGGCATGTATTCATAACCAGATACTAGGCCTGCCTAGTATCCAACTTATTTAAATGAATACATGAACTAGTCAAGGCAAATGTGCCAAATTCCATTTTATAGACAAAAAATGCTGTATGTTTGAGACTGCCTGATTTTTCAGTTGCAAGGTCAATGCTGTGGGCGGTGTGGGGGTGGGGTGGAGAGGTGGGGGAAGGTTAGGAGGGTGGGGTGGAGAGGCAGAGGTGGGTTAGGGGGTGGGGTGGAGAGGCAGGGGAGGGTTGTGGAGGTGGAGTGGAAAGGCATAGGAGGG
>NW_012116265.1:25328577-25329546 GCF_000951035.1 Colobus angolensis palliatus
GGATGGAGGGGCATGGGAGGGTTAGGCACCAAAGTGGGGATTATTGATTCTTTCGTTCTATGAACATGCTGTATCATCCTTCCATTTACTTAGGTCTTTAATTTCTCTTGGCAATGTGCATACAGGTCTTGCTTGTCTTTCATTTAAATCATTCCTAGGCACTTTATGTTATTTTCAATAGATTGAAAGAATCAATATTATAAATATGTTAATGTTCCTTAAATTCAATGCAATTTCTAATCAAAATCCCATCAAAACAAGCTAATTCTATGTATTTATTCATTTATTTGTTTATTTATTTTTTTATTTTATTTATTTATTTTTATCTGAGACGGAGTTTCGCTCTTGTTGCCCAGGCTGGAGTGCAATGGCGCGATCTTGGCTCACCACAACCTCTGCCTCCCAGGTTCAAGCGATTCTCCTGCCTCAGCGTCCCTAGTAGCTGGGATTACAGGCATGTGCCACCACGTCCAGTTAATTTTGTATTTTTAGTAGAGACGGGGTTTCTCCATGTTGATCAGGCTGGTCTCAAACTACCGACCTCAGGTGGTCCGCCCGTCTCGGCCTCTTAAAGTGCTGGGATTACAGGTGCAAGCCACCTTGCCCGGCCAAAACAAGCTAATTCTAAAATGCATAAAGAAATGCAAAGGGGCCGGGTATGGTGGCTCATGTCTATAATCCCAACACTTTGGGAGGCCAAGGTGAGTGGATCGCTTAAGCCCAGGAGTTCAAGAACAGCCTGGGCCACAGGGCAAAACCCTGTCTCTATAAAAAATACAAAAAAATAAAAAATAAAAAAAGTAGCCAAGCATGATGGCATGTGCCTGTGGTCTGAGCTACTTACTTAGTTACTTGGTAGGCTGAGAAGGGAAGACAGTTTGAGGCTGGGAGGTTGAGGCTGCCGTGAGCCGTGATCACACTCCACTCCACTCCAGCCTGGGCAACAGAGTTAGATCCTGTCTCAAAAAA
>NW_012116265.1:25330296-25335138 GCF_000951035.1 Colobus angolensis palliatus
GGTATTGGGAAAGGATAAACAATGACATCAATGGGACAGGAGAGTTCAAAAACAGCCACACAAAATACAATCCGCTGATTTTGACAAGGACATCACTCCAGCCTGGGGAGTAGAGCGAGAAAAAAAAAAAAAAAAAAAAAAAAAAAAAAGGATCTGGTGTAGCCAAAATAATCTTGGAAAAGAAGAAAAAAAGGTTAGGACTTATACTACCTGATTTGAAGACAATAAAACTATGATAATGAAGACAATGTGGTATTGGGAAAGGATAAACAATGACATCAATGGGACAGGAGAGTTCAAAAACAGCCACACAAAATACAATCCGCTGATTTTGACAAGGACATCAAGGCAATTCAATGGGTAAAGGGCAGTTACATCAATAAATTGTGCTGGAACAAGTAGTTATTCATATAGAAGCAATGAATCTTGACTTTCATCTCATACCATACCCAAAAATTAATTCAATTTTTTATACACCTACACATGAAAGCTAAAACTCTAAAGCCTCTAAAAGAAAACGTTAGAGACTATCTTCACAAACTTGGAGTAGGCAAAGATTGTTAAGGTAGGGACAGAAAGCTAAATAAACATGAAGGAAAACTTCCTCTATTCCCAGAATCTCCCTCTGGGCTGGCAGCCCCTCCTGCACCTCCAGGTGCTAATACTTGCCCCTGATGCTCCATGCAAAGCCCCCAGCCCTGCACTCCCATCACCATGGGCTTCTGAAAGCTGAGGGTCTTTGGGTAGCATTTACACAATTTTTGCCACAATTTATTCAACATTTCCTTTTAAAGCATCTCCTTTATTATTATTATTATTATTATTATTATTATTATTATTAATGTATGTATTTATTTTTTGAGACAGAGTCTCCCTCTGTCGCCCAGGCTGGAATGCAGTGGCGCAGTCTTGGCTCACTGCAACCTCCACCTCCCAGGTTCAAGCGATTCTCTTGCCTCTGCCTCCCAAGTATCTGGGACTACAGGTGCGTGCCACCACGCCCAGCTAATTTTTGTATTTTTAGTAGAGACAGGGTTTCACCATATTGGCCAGGATGGTCTCGATCTCTTGACCTTGTGATCCACCCACCTCAGCCTCCCAAAGTGCTGGGATTACAGGCATGAGCCACCGTGCCTGGCCTATTTATTTATTTTTGAGACAGAGTTTCGCGCTTGTTGCCCAGTCTGGAGTGCAATAGTACGATCTCGGCTCACTGCAACCTCTGCCTCCTAGGTTCAAGCAACTCTCCTGCCTCAGCCTCCCAAGTAGCTGAGATTACAGGCACATGCCACCACACCCAGCTAATTTTTGCCTTTTTAGTAGAGACGGGGTTTCACCATGTTGGTCATGCTGGTCTCAAACTCCTGACCTTGTGATCCACCTGCCTCGGCCTCCCAAAGTGTAAAGCATCTCCTTTTCCCTTACATCTTATCCTATCTATTTTAGCCCTATCCTAAATAATCACTGCCGTGAAATTCCTAGTTTGATAGGTTTGTCATTTTTCTCCATTACTTATTGGAATAAACGGTAACTGGTAAATGTTTAAAATGTGTGAACAACCTAAAATGTTTTAATGTACTGCACTTAGGGTTTTTCTATGTTCTTGTGTAGGAATGTGTGTGAGCCTGTCTGTGTGGGGGTGAGTGTGGGTGTGGGGGTGAGTGTGGGTGTGGAGGTGTGAGTGGTGAGCATGTATGTGTCTGTGAATGTGCAAGTGTGTGTGCCTGAGTGTGTGGTGTGTGAGTGTAGTGTGGGATGGGGCTGGAGGAAGTCTAGGCTGACTACATAATGATGAGTCCTAGTCTGGGTGACACACACTTCCTGGCAATGAGCCACACTCACCAGGAACCAGGCAGGGCAGAGGAAAGGTGTGTGAGGCAGAGATCCCCACCCCCTTTTCTGCTCATTGCCCACAGGCCCTCAGAGGAGAGAAGGCTCTGTCAGTGGCCAAGGGAGCACCTGGTTACGGCCCGGCAGCCTGGTAACCATCACTAGGGACTAAGAGTACTTCTGGGAACAGCAGGCGGGGGCAGATCCTTCATTGCTATATTTACAGGTCTGAATTTAGCACAGGACCTTAGGCGAGGGACTGAGATCCAAAGTTTTCAATATGTTCTTCCCCCTGGCAGCCTTGTGCAAGAGGTGTTTTTATAGGAGCACAGAGAAGCCAGGAAAGTTCCTCAAGGTCCCACAGCTACGACATTCGGAGTTAGAGGAGGACCCAGGCCTTCCGGTTCTAAGGTCAAAGGCTTTTCCAATATAGCAAGGTAGTACGGCACCTCCCAAAAGCACTGTGCCACCTGCTGCCCAGGTGTGAGAACCCAGGAAAGCATGCCAAGTGCCACCTAATTTCATTGGCTCTTCTTACATAGGTCTGCCTTAGTGGTCTCAGCTGAGTGGTTCTTGCGCCCATCTCCATGACAAATTCCACAGCCAGAAACGACTGGCCTCCTGCGCGCAGAAGACCCATGAGCAGGGGTGATATTCCACAGAGCACCTGGCCTGCAGGGCACTGACTGAACAGAACTAACTGCAGCTTGAGGAATGGGGGCAGGGTCCTGAAGGTGGCGGGGGGTGGTTCCTGAGGAGGCGTCACAGCAAGCCAGTGCACCAGGGACACTTGTGGGGCCTCAGGACTGACTACTGACAACCAGGAAGGAAGCATTTGCATATGTAAATAATCCATATTGGCACACCCGCACACTGTGGCTGCATGCCAGCCTTGCTCAAGAGGTCTCCTGTATGTTCACTCTTCTCAGAGGCAGAAGATGAGGAAGTTCCTTTCTCTGTCCCTCCCTCTTTTGCTTTATGTGAACTGGGCCCCGTAGTGCCAGGCACAATACTGAAGATAAGAAGATAATAAAATCCAGAGCCCTGCCTGCCCCCAAGGAGCTCAGGCCTGGTTCCCAGGAGATGTCCTCTCAATGATCTGGCCCCAGTGCTAGGCTGTCAAGGGGCCAGGTTGGTTAGTGCTGGTCAAAGGGCACACAGAGAACCCAGACCTAGTCCTGCATGCAGGCCCCCCACAGTCCTGTTTTGGGCCTTATAGTGAAAAATATACATAGGAACTAATAAGGCTAAAGAGGCTTCACGTTAGAGAGAGCGGGATACATCCTGCAGCACGTGGAACCATCACCAGCTCCAACCAGAGTGTTATTTGGGAGGCCCCATACTCCTGCATAAGGACCTGCCTTCATCTCGTGTAGCCGTTCCAAATGTTAGTGAACACAAAATCACTCTAGGGGGGTCATGGTTAGAGATTTATTTTAATATGTAATGGAGCCCGAGCACGGTGGTTCATGCCTGTAATCCCAGCAGTTTGAGAGGGCAAGGCAGGTGGATTACTTGAGGTCAGGAGTTCAAAACCAGCCTGGCCAACATGATGGAATCCCATCTCTACTAAAAATACAAAAATTAGCTGGGCGTGGTGGCAGGTGCCTGTGATTCCAGCTACCTGGGAGGCTGAGGCAGGAGAATCACTTGAACCCAGGAGGTGGAGGATACGGTGAGCCGAGATCATGCCACTGTACTCCAGCCTGGGTGACAGAGTGAGTAAGACCCCATCTTAAAAAAAAAATATATATATATATATATATAGTGTGTGTGTGTGTGTGTGTGTATGTGTGTGTGTGTGTGTGTATGTAAAGAAGACAAACGACAAGCCTGTCAACTAGGAGTTTCACACCACTCTCATAGCAGCTGCTGCCCCCTACACTTGCTTATTCCATCTTTGGATCTTTCTGCTCAGAACTCAGAGTCCCAGGGGAGGAAGCTGGAATGACAGCCCCAGCAAGACTGTGTACAAGGAGAGAAGGAGTCCCCCTAAAAATCAAAGCTGGGCCCTGCCTTCAAACGAAGGGCAGAATATAAGCTGGACCAACAAATAACAGTAAATATTCCACTGGTTTAGGAGTGAGGTGGGTGGTGCTGGGACAGGGCATGGACTTGGGGCCAAGGAGACCTGGGTTAGGACCCCAGCCCTGGCACAGCTGGCACTGTGGACATCCGCCACTTAAAACCCACCAAGCTTCCACTTGCTCCTGGGAGAAAGCCTCCAGTTCTTTCAAGCCTCTGCATGCTCTACCTCCAGACTCATTGCCTGGACATGAGCCATTACTTTTCTCTACAGAGCTTTCCCTCTTCCCTTCCTCTGTGTATAGTTAACACCTCCTCAGCCTTCAGGCCTCACTCACAGCCTCATCGGCCTGGTTGCCTAAATATATATATATGAAGAGAGAGAGATTGAGATTTTGATTTTAAGGAATTGGCTCCTGTGATTGTGGGGGCTGGCAAGTCCCAAATCTATCAGGCAGGCCGGCAGACTGGAAACTCAGCTAAGAGTTGAAGTTGCAATCTTGAGCTCAAAACCCACAGGGCAGCAGGTTAGAAACCCAGGCAAGGGTTTGATGTTGCAATCTTGAGGCAGAATTTCTTCTGAAACTTCAGCCTTTGTTCTTAAGCCCTTCAAATGATTGAATGAGGCCCACCCACATGATGGAGGGTAATCTGCTTTACTGAAAGCATAGAGGCCAGGCACGGTGGCTCACACTTGTAATCCCAGCACTTTGGGAGGCTGAGACGGGCAGATCACTTGAGGTCAAGAGTTCGAGACCAGCCTGACCAAAATAGTGAAACCCTGTCTCTACTAAAAATACAAAAATTAGCTGGGCATGGTCGTGCATGCCTGTGGTTCCAGCTATTTGGGAGGCTGAGGCAGGAGGGTTGCCAGAGCCCAGGAAGTCAAGGCTACAGTGAGCCATGATCTCACCACTGCACTCCAGCCTGGGTAACAGAGTGAGACCCTTTCTCAAAAAATAAAATAATAAAAATGTTTAGGCCGGG
>NW_012116265.1:25335419-25349547 GCF_000951035.1 Colobus angolensis palliatus
CGGGAGGCTGAGGCAGGAGAATGGCGTAAACCCGGGAGGCGGAGCTTGCAGTGAGCTGAGATCCGGCCACTGTACTCCAGCCGGGGCAACAGAGCAAGACTCTGTCTCAAAAAAAAAAAAAAGTTTAAAAAGATTTAAAAAATTAAAAATAAAAGAAAATAAAGCCGTCCAGGTGCGGTGGTTCACACCTATAATTCCAGCACTGTGGGAGCCTGAGGCAGGCAGATGGTTGAGCCCAGGAGTTCAAGATCATCCTGGGTTACCCAGGATGGCAAAACCTGGTTCTACAAAAAATGAAAAAAATTACCCAGACGTGGTTGTGTGCACCTGAAGTCCCAGCTACTCAGGAGGCTGAGGTAGGCGGATCACTTGAGCCCAAGTGGTGAAGGTTGCCATGAGCCGTGATCATGCCACTGCACTCCAGCCTGGGTAACAGAGTGAGATCCTATCTCAAAAACAAACAAACAAACAAAAAACAAAAAACAAAAACAAAAACAAAAAAAGAAAGAAATAAAAGAACAAGAACAAGATAATGGAACTTATGTTCAACCAATCATAGGTGGCCAACTGGGTGTATATTATATTATCTCGAACTTCCCATAGGATAGTCCGAATAAGGGAATTGCTCAAACATTAACCAGTCAAATAATTTTTTTGCTCTCTTCTGCATTTGCCCTATAAAAGCCTTCCCCTCGTACCCCATTGGCAGAGCCCCAAGCCTGCTTTAAAGTCTGTGTTTTAGGGTTGGGTGCAGTGGATCACTCCTATAATCCTAGCACTTTGGGAGGCTAAAGTGGGCGGATCACCTGAGGTCAGGAGTTTGAAACCAGCTTGGCCAACATGCCGAAACCCCGTCTCTATCAAAAATACAAAAATTAGCCAGCTGCGGTGGCTGGTGCCTGTAATCCCAGCTACTTGGGAGGCTGAGACACGAGAATCACTTGAACTTGGGAGGTGGAGGTTGTAGTAAGCTGAGTTCGCTCCACTGCACTCCAGCCTGGGCAACAGAGGGAGACTTCACCTCAAAAAAAAAAAAAAAGTCTATTTTAAAATCGCCCTATAAAATCCTGTTTTAGAGATGCCCAATTCATGAGTTGCTGTTTGCTCAAATAACCTCTCTAACATTTTAATGTGCTTCAGTTTACCTTTTAACATTCCTGAGGTGTGAATTTGTATTATTTATTCTCAAATCTTCAGATGCTTATTTAATCTGAAGATTTAGGTGTTTCTTTAGTTTTGATCAATTCCCAGCCATTTTCTCTTTAAATATTGCTCTTTCCTCATTTCCTCTTTGATCTCATTTTTCCCCTCTATGTCTCTTAGCCACAATTGCTTCCATACTGTTCTTGTTGTGCTGCTGACAGGGTGATGTTTTTCAGAGGCATCATCCAGTTTGCTAAGTGTCTCTTTAGCTCCATCTTGTTCTGCTGTTTAATCCATTAATTTTAATAAATAATCCTTTTTTTTTTTTTGAGATGGAGTCTTGCTCTTGTCACCCAGGCTGGAATGCAATGGTGCAATCTCGGCTCACTGCAACCTCTGCCTCCCAAGTTCAAGTGATTCTCCTGCCTCAGCCTCCCAAGTAGCTGGGATTACCATGCCTGGCTAATTTTTTTGTATTTTTTTAGTAGAGATGGTGTTTCATCATGCTGGCTAGGCTAGTTTCGAATTCCTGACCTCAAGTGATCCACCCAACTTGGCCTTCCAAAGTGCTGTGTAAAATTACAGCCATGAGCCACTGCACCCAGCCCTAAATAATTCTTAAAGCTGTATTTTTCATTTCTAGAACTTGTACAGAGTGGGGTTTTGCTTCTGTCAGGGCCCTAGGTTCTGGACTGACTAACTTTTTTTTTTTTTTTTGAGACAGAGTCTCCAGTCACCCAGGCTGGAGTACAGTGGCATGATCTTGGTTCACTGCAACCTCCACCCCCTGGGTGAGGTTGATTCTCCTTGCCTCAGCCTCCCGAGTAACTGGGATTACAGGTGCACACCACCACCTTCAGCTAATTTTTGTACTTTTAGTAGAGAAGGGGTTTTACCATGTTGGTCAGGCTGATCTCGAACTTCTGGCCTTAAATGATCCGCCTGCCTCAGCTACCCAAAGTGCTGGGATTACAGGTGTGAGCCACCACACCCGGCCTCTGGACTGACTTTTAGATTAACTTTTTGGCATAGGAATCCTGGGACCAGTGGCATGCCAAAGCGGGGGATGAGACGGGAGCAGTCCATCTCTCTCCTCCAAGTGGGGGAGGTCTGGCCTTTCTATCTTTCACATGAACTTTTCTCCCATCCAAGACTTTCTATAGAGAAAACTGTTGCTCCTTCTGCAGACCCAGTTGGTAGTTTTTCCAGCCTTTCTTTTCTGTGACTGGGATATTCCTCAAGGCTCCAAGCTGTATTCAGATGGATCAGTTCCAACCCTCCTGCCTCAAACAGCCTGGGGCTGCCTCCTGTTTTTGAAGGGGCTTTAGAACTCTGGGCTCTAGGCCTTAGGGCCTGTATCTAGTCAAAACCTCACAAACCAGAGGCTTAGCCCTCACTCCATTTTTTGGCTTTGAGTTCTTGGAACTGTTTCTGGAATCTGGGGTTTTCCTTTCTCTTGAGCTCAGCTTTGTATTTTCAAGTGTTTTTCTTGTATTTTGTGCAGCATTTTTATAGTAATGAGAGAGGGGCTGTCTGAAACAGTGCAATCTGTCATGTTGCTAAAAGCCTTCTGCTGCATTGACCTGTGATTATTCAAGGAATATAGTCCTCTCCACTAGACCGTAAACCCCATGAGGCAGGGGCTATGTTGACTTTGCTGAATGCCCAGCTTCCAAAAAAGACCAACCACATGGCAAGGGCTCAATACATACATATATATATATTTAAAGACAGTGTCTCACTATGTTGCCCAAGCTGGTCTCGAACTTCTGGGCTCAAGTGATCCTCTTGCCTTGGTCTTCCAAAGTGCTGGGATTACAGGTGTGAGCCCCTGCACCTGGCCCCTCAATAAATATTTTTGAATGAATGAACACAGATACTCTCTCTAGGGGCATTAATACCTAAATCTTAGGGCTGCTGGGAGAATTTAACAAGAGAATATGTAATATGCTTGGTATATGGTGGCAACTCAGGAAAGGTAGCCATCACCATAATCTTGTCTGTTAAGGCAAAAGCTTGAATGATAGTTTCCCTGCAATTCAGCTCCTACCCTCATCTGAGACAGTAGTCCTGGCCCAGGATGGCAGGCATGTTCTGTGGGTGTGACCTCTTGCCACTTCCCAGGGTACAAGGTCAGCCCTTCCACCAGAACAGCCACAGCACTGTGGTTTTGTTTTTATTTTTCATTTTTTTGAGATGGAGTCTCGCTCTGACACCCAGGCTGGAGTGCAGTGGCTCAATCTCGGCTCACTGCAACCTCTGCCTCCTAGGTTCAGGTGATTCTTCTGCCTCAGCCTTCAGAGTAGCTGGGATTACAAGCACCTGTAACCACACCTGGCTAATTTTTGTATTGTTAGTAGAGACAAGATTTCTCCATGTTGGCCAGGCTGGCCTCGAACTCCTGACCTCAGGTGATCCCCCCGCTTTGGCTGCCTCCCAAAGTGCTGGAATTTGTGAGCCACTGCGTCCGGCCTGGAAACAGAATTTGAACGTTGATGTGTGTGTGTGTGTGTTGTAATATCTCCTTGGACATATTGGAAGAATAACCCATTAAGGACTATAATAATAATATGTATTAAATTCCTATTGTGTCAGACATTCTCTTTAGTTTAATGCTATTCATTAACTGCTAGGTGAGTACCATCCCCCACTTTACAAATGAGGAAACTGAGTCTGAGTGATCGTAAGTACTTTATCCAAGGTCCTGTAGCTGATAGGGCAAGAGCTAAACTCCTCTGAGTCCCAAGCCCAATCTCCTGTTACCAAAGGATTTTCTTTTCTGTGAATGAGAAATTCGCTCGGAGCCCTGGTTCCCAACTTGGACTACTTGTTGGCCTCTTCTGGGAAGCTTTACAAAATCCTGATGCTTGAGTCCTACCCCGAGATTTTTATTGAATGGAAAATCAGGATTGTTTTAAGTTCCCTAGGTGATTTTAACAGGCATCCAAGGCTGAGCGCCACTGGCTTAGTGGGTTCCAAATCCCACATCCACCAAGGTCTTTGGCTGTAAATGTCACCTGGCCTGACCATCCCCAGGACTGGAAAGAAGGCCAGAGAAGTCCAGGACAGGAGCCCACCTCAAAGTCCAAGGTCCGTAACTGGTGCCTGTAACTGCTTACCCAGAGCCAAACTGGGAAATAGGCACCAATAATAGTAACAACATAATGGTGACAGTAATAAAAACAAGGGTTCAAACAGTATTTCTGTAATTTACTTATTGTGATGTAGCAGGCACCTTGCATACTTTACCTCATTTGTTTCTCATAGCAATGCTATGAGGGAGGTGCAATGAATCTCTCCATTTTACAGATGAGAACACTGAGGCATAGGCAGGTGAAGTGGCCAGTCCAGGGCCACTCAGCGAGGCTGGGCGGGTTGTGTTCTGGACCACTGGCTTTTCTATGCCGCCTTTCCAATCCCGGGCTGCCTCCAACTTGGCAGTCCCCGGGTCCCCTCAGAACTCTCCCGCTACTCACAGCCCTAGTGCTTGATTTGCTGAGGGCCTGCCTCGAACTGGGGAGGTGGGGGTGAGCAATAAATGTGGATAAGGGGCCTGGCCTGTCCCCCTCCACTGGACCTCACAGTCTGGCAGGGGCGATAAGGCCAGAGCAGGTGGAATGAGACACAGAGGATGGGTAGGGGGCGAAGGTGGTGAGATTCACCCTCAGGCACCAGTTGATGAGCAGGCTTCTAAGACACCCCCGCCACCGCATCCCTTGAGGCCAATGCCTGAGGCTGGATCCCTGAGCCCTCTCTCTGGCCCCACACAGTTTCTGGAGGAGGACCATGTCATGGTTAGGACACATGTCGGTTCAAGACCAGACACCTCAACTCTGCAGACCTGGCTTCCTCACCTATGACATCCCTCCTCCCAGGTTTGCTAGAAAGATTGAACCAGCCAGACACAACCAGTGCCTGGAGTCGGCCTGGCATAGTGTGGGTACAGTCCTTCTCTCATCCTCACCCTGCACTCCTCCCAGCACCCAGCCTGGCTGCCCAGCCACTTCCCAGCACCAGCTTTCCATGCGGGAATGGAAACTCTGAGAGGGACCACGTCTCTTTGTATTTCCCCAGACTGAATTGTTCACAGCTGGCAGCATGGCCGAATGACTCACCCCTCCCGGAAGGATGCCCATGTCAACCCAGCAGCTTCATTCAGGTCAATGCTTGTTCCCTCAGCACCCGGTAAGTCCGTGACTCTCATCCCTGGCTGCACACCAGAATCAGGGGGTTTGGAAGTGGGTGAAGCCACGAGGCAAGGAAGAGGCAGTGGAATCAGGATCTCTGGGCTGAGGCCCAGGCATCCACATTTCTTACACAGTCTCTTTCACAGGTCAGCAGAGGGTCTTCAGTGTAAGAAGATCAGGGTGTTTGCTTAAAATACAGAGTTCAGGCACACGCCCACACCAGGTGAATCAGACTCTGGGGATGGGTTGTACAACCTGCTTGAACCCCTCTCCCTGCAGGGTTTCTTTCTTTTTTCATCGGAAGGTTTAGAAACTACTTAGAAGAAGCCAGTGTGAGGAATAAATGAGCCCAGCTGCGCAAGGACGTACCCTTGAGATGAGAGGACGGCCAGGAGCTGGAGAAGGTGAGGGCTGAGGGCCAGGAGGATGAAGAGGAACCTCAGCTGAGGGAAAGACCAGTCTGGGCTAGGGAAGGGAGGTTGGGAGGCCTCTTGGAGGAGGCAGCTACATTCCTTTCATTCCTTAAAGGTGAATTTCTGAGGGTAGAGTTTCAAGGGGGCAAATGGAAAGGGAAGGAGCAGTATTTACTTATCTATCATCTATCATCTATTTATCATCTATCTGTTTTCTATCTAGCTATCATCTATCTATTATCTATCTATCAGCTATTTTTCTATCATCTCTCTATCATCTATACATCTATCATTTATCTATCATCTATTTTTCTATCATCTATCATCTATCTATCTATCTATCTATCTATCTATCTATCTATCTATCTATCTATCTATCTATCCTCTCCCCCCAATCCCCTCCCAGGGTTAACTAGCTCACCCTGCGGCAGCAGGAGCCTCTAGAGCTGGGTGTGTTGTAGGTGGGTGTGTTAGACTGCTGGGGCTTCCATAACAAGATACCAGAGACTGGATGACTTGCACACCAGAAATCGATTTCTCATAGTTCTGGAGGCTGGAAGTTTAGGATGCCAGCAAGGCAGCTTTCACCCCAAGGCCTCTCCTCTTGGCTCGTAGTGGCTGCCATCTTGCTATGTGCTCACATAAGCTCTTCTGTGAGGGAGAGGGGGGTGAGGGAGGAGAAGATGGGGAGAGAGCAGGGAGTTCTGGGGAAAGAGGGAAGAGGGAAGGGAAGGGGAGGGGAGGGAGGGAGACAGAGTCAGAGACAGAGCGTGCTCACTCTCTCTTGTGCCTCTTACTAATCCTGTTGGCTCAGAGCCCCACCCTTATAACTTCATTTAGCTGTAATTACCTCCCTAAAGGACCTGTCTCCAAATACAGCCACATGGAGCATTAAGGCTTCGAGGTAGGAACTTTGGGGGACACAGTTCAGTCTGTGGCAGTGGCTTCTTTAACTTCTCAGCTTGCACAAAGGACCATGCTGGAACTCACAGCATCCTCCGGGGAGACTGGACCAAAGTGGGAAAGGGTGTGGGTGGCCATTGAGTCCACCTCATGCTCCTAGTTCATAGACTGACCTAGGGGTTGGGGGTGGAGGAAGCCTTGCATGTGCTTAGGCCTCTGGAGACCCATATATAGGAATAAAGGAGATCAGGATCCAAATAGCACACAGGGCTGGCCTCGGGGATCCCTGGGAGCCAGACACAAGGACAGCAGCCATGGCCCAAGTGACTAGGAGCTTCCTGGGAAGCAGCTCCGAGGGGCACTGAAGCCTCTTAGGCAGATCAGCCTAAGCGCAGCTGCCTTCCCCACAGCATGTGTCTGGAGTGTCACAGGCAACATGTATCTGTTCATTCATTCATTCATTCATTTCATTCATTCATTCATGTATCTGTTCATTCATTCATTCATTCAACACTTGCTATGTAGCAGGCACTGTGCTGGGCTCTGCAGCTCAGCTGTGCATGAAACAGACAAGGCCATGCTCTCACGGAGCTTATATATGAGACAGGCAGTAGACAGGACAAGAAACAATTCAATATCTGATGTGATCAAGTCGGCTCACGAGCGTGAGGAAGAAGCACGAAGCAAGGCTCGGAGAGGGAGTAACTGGGGTGGAAGGTTCCACGCAGCCCCCTGAGAAGACAGTATCAAGTAGAGAGAAGCCTGATGATGTAAGACGGGGAAGCTGCAGATCTGTGGGGAAGTGCATTTCAGGCAGAAGGGACAGGAATTACAGAGGTTCTGAGGCCAGAAGGACCTTGGCACACGTGAGGTGTGGCAAGGAGGCCAAATGGGTTGAGTGGAGGGACAAGAGAGTGCCGTGGTGAATGGAGTGAGGGGCAGGCAGAGCCAGGTCACTGGGACGAGTGGGGTCCATCTATTTCTGTCTGATGAGAGGCCATGGAGGTTTTGGGCAAAGGAGTGGCATGACTTAGGTTTACGAGGTTGGCTTGATGCTATGTGGAGAACAGATGGTGGAAGGTCAGGTGGGGAGCTGAGAGACCCAACAGGAAGCCACTGCGGGTCAGGGAGAGGAGGTGACGCTTAGGGGGTTAGAGACCTACCTGTCATTTGCTTCCAGATGGGACTGACCGCTAGGGAGAGGTGGGGTCCCCTGGAGAAACAGATGGGAGAGCAGGAAGAGTGAGGAATGAGCCCTGGCCTCCAGCTTGAGGAGGTCAGGAAGAGGAGGCTGAACCAGCTCAGGAGACTGAAGAAGAGCCAGTGAAGTATGAGTGGGACCAGGCAAACGGTGTCCTGATGACAGTGCGTGCAGAGGCAAAAAAAAGAGGGGACGCTGACCTGTGCCAAAAGCTGTGAACTGGCCCAAAAGACGAGGACCACCCCAGACCATCCAGATGGGCAAGTCGAAGGTTACGACAGCTTTGACCGGAGCAGCTGCAGAGCAGGGCTGGGGACTTAGGCCTGATGAGAGTGCACGAGAGAATGGGATGGAAGGAGCTGGAGATGCAAGACAGGCAAATTAGTTGGGGGGATTTTGCTAGGAAGGATCAAAGAAACGAAACAGTCAAGCTGGTTGGCCATGCAGGAGGAGGGAGGAGAGGACACAGGGTGTGGCCCCGATGGCCTCAGGAGGAGGTTTTAGAGCTGCAGAACGGGTGGTCAGGGACACCATGTCAGTCACTAGGCAGGCTTGACCTCTCTGAGGGTGGCAGGAAAGAGGTGGATCAGGGGAAGGTGGTCTAGGAGATAGAGGGCTCTGCCTGTGCTCTTTCTCCCTAGCCTGAGACTTCGCCATCTTTGTGTTTCAGAAGTTGTTTTTTATTTCATTTATTTATTTTTTTTGAGATGGAGTCTTGCTCTTGTTGCCCAGGCTGGGGTGCAATAGCACAGTCTTGGCTCACTGCAACCTCCGCCTCCTAGGTTCAAGCGATTCTCCTGTCCCAGCCTCCCAAATATCTGGGATTACAGGTATGCACCACCACACCCTGCTAATTTTTGTATTTTTAGTAGAGATGAGGTTTCACTATGTTGGCTAGTCTGGTCTCGAACTCCTGACCTCAGGCAATCCACCCACCTCGGCCTCCCAACGTGCTGGGATTACAGGCGTGAGCCACTGTGCCTGACCGGGAAGCTGTTTTTTAGAATCATGGAAAATAGCAACTAAAGAAAAATATGCCACCTAAAATGCTACCCCTGATTACTAGCTAAGAGTGTAGCTGGGATAGAGGTTGGTGGTAGAAGGATCCAAAAGAAAGAATGAGCTCTAGGTAAAGCCGAAGGCTGAATCTGGCTGGGTGGGTCTGGTCAGAAAAGCTGGCCTGGCTGACATAGCAAGCACAGGACAGGACGGACAGGATGTCAGCAGTTCACAGCCTCATGATCTGGGACTTTCCTTACCACTGGGTGGTGCATTGACTTAGGAACCTACTGGCTACAGCGGAGGACTGGTGATGCTGAAGGACTCATGGATCTCTGGTCGGGGAGGAGCCCTTCTTGCTGTCCTGGTGTTCTCAGAAGGATAGTCCTGCCCCACCTGGGAAATATGAGGGCGACTTTTGCATCCAGAAAAAGGATGTACCAGCTGGGTTGCGTCCATTTAGAGTAACAGTGACCCTTGCTACTCAAAGTGTGGTCCTTGGACTGGCAGTATTGCCATCACCTGGGATCTTGCTAAAAATACAGAACCTCAGGCCCCACCCTAGTCCTACTGAAGCTGTGTGTATTTTACCAAAATTCATAGGTGACTTCTATGCACATTAAAGTTTGAGAAGCACTAGCTTAAGCCTGATCCTCAGACTTGCTGCACTTTGGAATTACCTAGTGAATCTTAAAAGATACTGATGCCTGGGTACCAACCACCCTGCAGTTCCCCAACACTCCCAGAAATACTGATTTTACTACTACGGGGCATGGCCTTGGTACCAGGAATTTAAAAGCTTTTCACAGGATCATAATGTGCTGACTTAACCACTAATTTTGAGAACCACTACCTGAAGCCATAAAGATGTTTATCTGGGAGTTAGATTCCAGGGTAACTCTAGGTAGACTCAGCAGCCCCAGGATATAGCAGAGGACTCACCACTATCAGGACTTGTTTTGTATCCTTAGGTTTGTTGCCTTGTGATTAAAGATGGTTGCCATGTCTCCTAGAATACTGCACTTACCTGAGGTTCAAAGGTTGGGAAGAGAGCACAAGTGCGAGGAGGGAAGAGAGCTTGTTTTGTGACTTCTCTCATTTTGTCAGGCAGGGAAAAACTTTCCCCAGATCCCAGCACTTTGGAAGGCCAAGGCGAGAGGATCACATGAGGCAAGGAGTTTAAGACCAGCCTGAGCAACATAGCAAGACTCTGTCTACAAGACAAACAAACAAGGCCAGGTGTGATGGCTCACATCTGTAATCCTAGCACATTGGGAGGCTGAGGTGGGAGGATTGTTTGAGCCCAGGAGTTCCAGACCAGCCTGGCCAAAATAGCAAAACCCCATCTCTACAAAAAATACAGAAGTTAGCTGGACCTGCAGTCCCAGCTACTTGAGATGCTGTGGTGGGAGGATCACCTGAGTCCAGGGGGGTCAATGTTGCAGTGAGATGAGTTTGCACCAGCCTGCACTCCAGCCTGAGACCCTGTCAATCAATCAATCAATCAATAGAAAAAGAAAAATATTTCTCAGAATTCCTGCAACAGATATCCCCTTTATTTTCATTGAGCAAAGAGAGGTAACCCTTAGCTGCAAGGGAGTCTGAAAAAGCACATTTTTGGCTTTTTCACTTTCTATAGTAGGAAGCAGAAAATGGAAAACGGGGTTAGAAAGGACTGTTAGCCAGTCATCAGTATGCACCGTAAAATGCACATGAGATATAAATGCTCATGTGGCAAACTTGATAAATTAAATTATTAAGTAATTAGTTGGCTAGGTTTTCAATGGAAGAAACAGAAAAGATGGGGTCTTCTATTAATTTTCTGTTGTTAACTGATTTGATCAATTGATCTTTTTTCTGTTTAATTGATTTGTTTTATGTTTGTTCAGATCAAAAAGTCAAAAAGTTTTCTTTAAAATACAAGGGCCAGGTGTGATGGCTCATGCCGGTAATCCCAGCACTTTGGGAGGCCAAGGTGGGCGGATCGCCAGAGGTCAGGGGTTCAAGACCAATGTGGCCAACATGGGGAAACCCTGTCTCTACTAAAAATATAAAAATTAGCCAGGCGTGGTGGTGGGCACCTGTAGTCCAGCTACTCGGGAGGCTAAGGCAGAAGAATCACTTGAACCCAGGAGGTGGAGGTTGCAGTGAGCCAAGATCATGCCACTGCTCTCCAGCCTGGGTGACAGTGAGACTCCATTTCAAAAAATTGAAAAAATTAATAAAATAAAATAAAATAAAATAAAAGCGCCTTTGAAGGCAGGTGTTCCCATCTGAATGTAAATATTGTATATTGTTCCTAGCTCAATGTCACAACACTCAGTAAAAATAGAGGTGAAGAGTCCAAAAAAATAAGATGGCAGACCATATTCATTCATGCTCTACAAACTAATAAATGTGCTGTCTAAAACAGCTGCATCTAAAAACCCTTAGGATTTTGTATCTGTTTAACATAGAAATTCAACTTCTGGGAATTAGTTCAAAGGAAATAATCATGTATCCATTTCAGAAATAGTCATTGCTGGTCAGGCATTGGTGGTTCACACATGTAATCCCAGCTCTCTGGGGAGGCCGAGGTGGGCAGATCACTTTGAGTCCAGGAGTTCTAGACCACCCTGGGCAACATGGTGACACCCTGTGTCTACAAAAAAAAAACCACACACACACCCGCAAAATAGCTGGGCGTGGTGGCACATGCCTGTAGTACAAGCTAAGCATGAGGCTGAGTGAGAGGATTGCTGGGACTGGGGAAGTGGAGATTGTAGTGAGCCAAGATTGTGCCACTGCACTCTGGCCTGGGTGGCAGAGTGAGACCCTGTCTATAAACAACAACAAATGGTCATTGCCATGCTGCTTATCAAAATTGGAAACTCCCATGACAGGGGATTGGTTGGATGATCCAGCCACATACAATGGAATACTGCACAACCATAAAAACAACAATGTTGAGGCCAGGAGCGGTGGCTCATACCTGTAATCCCAGCACTTGGGGAGTCCAAGATGGGTGGATCACTTGAGGTCAGGAGTTCAAGACCAGACTGATCAACGAGGTGAAACCCTGCCTCTACTAAAAATACAACATTAGCCGGGGATGATGGTGCACACCTGTAATCCCAGTTACTCCGTAGGCTGAGGCATGAGAATTGCTTGAACCTGGGAGGCAGAGGTTACAGTGAGCCAAAATCTCACCACTGCACTCCAGCCTGGGCCACAGAGCGAGACCTAGTCTCAAAAAAAGAAAAAACATGTCAAATAATATTTAATGGCATAAGAAAATGTTCACAATATATTTTTAGGTGGAAAAAACAATATGTAAGGCAATATATAGTAAATCACATTTTTATTGTGATAAAGTATATTTATGCTAGGAAAAAACCACTACAAGGAGACATGACAAAAATATTGCCTTTCTGGACGGTAGGATTATGTAAGGTTTTGCTTTTTTTCTTTTGATTAATCTACATAACTTTTTTTTTTTTTGAGACAGAGTCTCACTGTGTTGCCCAGGCTGGAGTACAGGGGCACGATCTTGGCTCACTGCAAGCTCCGCCTCCCGGGTTCACGCCATTCTCCTGCCTCAGCCTCCCGAGTAGCTGGGACTACAGGTGCCCGCCACCACACCTGGCTAGTTTTTTTGTATTTTTAGTAGAGACGGGGTTTCACTGTGTTAGGCAGGATGGTCTCAAACTCCTGACCTTGTGATCTGCCCACCTCGGCTCCCAAAGTGCTGGGATTACAGGCGTGAGCCGCCAAGCCCTGCCAACGTGTTTTATTTCATTATAAGGAAACAAGTTAGGGAGAGTCAGGCAGCCTAAACAACCTAGCATATGTTTGTGGAGCCCAGATGAGAATTCAGGTTTCCTTTTCTCCTACCTTCTCTCCACCCAAAACTCCACTCCCCACCACCAGGCTAAGCAAGACACCATCCCTCCATTGCTGAGAATGTCCTTGGAGGCTTCTGGAAACCTGGCCCACTTGGCCAAGTTTATGTTTTGGTGGAAACTCTTAATGTTTCCATTGTCTGACTTGAGAGTCTTTAAATTATTCATCTTAATTAAGTGCAGCCCGGGTGTTCTTTGACAGAGCCCTGGCCCAGTGGATTTTCTTTACCTCTTCTTTGTTTTAGAAGCCAAGAATAAAAAGGGTTTAGAGAGAGGACAGACTGTTGGCTTTGCTGTGTCTACATCTGAAAGGCACCCATTCTGCTGGGAGAAATGACGGCATGGCCATTAGGCCTGTCTGACATCCCACACAGTGATTCCTTAGGGTCTTGGAAGCCGGCAAGAACTATTTCTCTGCAGAAGTAGCTGCCTGGGTTTCGAGGTGAGTCAAATAACATCCCTTACTTGAGTAGCTTCACGAACAGACATATCCTTTCAGCTAAGACCTGCATTCTTACTGTGTGCCAGGTACTGGGGGCGCAGCAGACAGCAAGGCAGGCAACAAAGGCCCTCTCTCAAGGGACTTATGGTGGGGTAGGAGAGGAGATAGAACAAATTAGTGAACTGGCAATTAAACAAGGTGACCTCAGAGAATGGTAGATGCAAGGAAAAAATAGTGCAGAGCAAAGTAAAAGGCAGTGATGTGGGGGGAGGGAACAAGTATAGACAGGTGACCGTGGGTGGCCTCTCAGAGGTGGTGGCATTTGAGCTGGACCTCACCGGTCATCAGATCATGAGCAAATCCAGGGGAACAGGTTTTCAGATAGAAAACAGCAAAGGGAAAGACTTGTGGAATGAACTTGGCCATTTTTATAGGAAAGGAGGGAAGACTGGGAGGTCTTTTCTTGGAATAAATTCCCAGAGTGGGTAATAGGACCAGAAGTTACAAACATATTTATGACTTTGAATATATATTGGTGGATTGCTTTCCAAAATCAACACATATCGTGTAGCTAATTGTTAGCAGTCATTATCCTTGGGGAGTGGAATGCAGGGGTCAACAGCATGAGTAGAGGGACTTTAAAGTTGCTATCTTCTGAGCCAGGTAGGGTGGCTCACACCTGCAATCCCAGCTACTTGGGAGGCTGAGGTGGGAGGGAACATTGCTTGAGCCCAGGAGGTCGAGGCTGCAGTGAGGTATGATTGCGCCACAGCACACCAGCCTGGGTGACAGAGTGAGACCTGGTTTCTAAAATAAATACATTAAGTAAGTAATAAATTAATAAATACTTTTTTAAAATTTTCCATCTTTTGTATGACTTGTTTTTTTTTTTTTTTACCAAGGGCATAATATTTTTATTTTTATTTTTTTTTTTTGAGATGGAGTATTGCTCTGTTGCC
>NW_012116265.1:25351012-25355558 GCF_000951035.1 Colobus angolensis palliatus
TTTCTTTCTTTCTTTCTTTCTTTCTTTCTTTCTTTCTTTCTTTCTTTCTCTCTTTCTTTCTCTTTCTTTCTTTCTCTCTTTCTTTCTCTCTCTTTCTCTTTCTCTCTCTCTTTCTCTCTTTCTTTCTTGATGGAGTGTTGCTCTGTTGTCAGGCTGGAGTGCGGTGCCACAATCTTGGCTCACTGCAACCTCCACCTCCCAGGTTCAAGCAATTCTCCTGCCTCAGCCTCCCGAGTAGCTGGGATTACAGGCACCTGCCCCCACTCCAAGCTCATTTTGTATTTTTAATAGAGACGGGGTTTCGCCATGTCAGCTAAGATGGTCTCGATCTCTCAACTTCGTGATCCACCCTCCTCGGGCTCCCAAAGTGCAGGGATTATAGGCACGAGCCACCGTGCCTGGCCTCTAAATTCTTTCTTTTTTTCTCTTTGAGGTTATCATAAAATAGCACATTCTCTAAATTCTAACTCAAATATTTTTGAACTTAAGGTTGTTTGACTTTATACTTTAATTGTTTAATGTACATTAATGATGATGTCCCTCTTACTTTCATTTCCTCTAGAGAGGGTCCGCAGAAGGCACGGCATTTCAATGGTGGAATTTTAGGCATTAGCGAGTAGGTCAAAGAGATATTTTTGGGGGAAAAGAGTGGTCTTTTCAGATTCTAAAATTACAGAAAGTTGGATGTATTGGGAGGAGCTTCAAATTAAACTTTCAAAGACATAGGTTACAGTCTGGGTGTTTCAATTGCTAGCCCTGAGCATGTCAAGTCTTGTAACCTTCCTGATTTCAGTTTCTTGAGCTAGAAAATGGGGCCTATGAATAACTGCCCTGCCCACTTCCTTATAGCGTTTTGGGGATTTGGTGAACCAATGTACAGTTAAAAACCTTTGAAGATGGTGGGGTTTTGTGGAACAACAAGGGCCTAGTGCTGTAATGTGATGACTTCAAGTGTGCCCCGCAAAGTCATTCAAGGGACACGCTCACACAATGCTTACTGGCCGAGGCTGGAGGGAAGGGATTCCTCTCAATGACCCTGAGTGTCATGCACAGAGCTTGGGCTTTGGCTTTAGGCAGAACTTGGTTCACCAATAGACCTCCTCCCCTTCCCAGCACATGGGAGACTGTACCTTTCAGCTCCCTTGCTGTTGGGTAGAGCCATGGGGACTGGTTCTGACCAATGAAACAATAGAGGAAGTTCTCTTCCAGGCTAGTGAAACACTCATGCGTGATTCTCCATTCTCTCTCTTCCCCTCTCATGACAATTGTAGAGGAGGCCTTGTGTTGACATTGGGGGACCCAAAGATCACAGCAGCCAGGATCACTGAGTCCCTGCTTGGAAGGTGGCTGTGTGAAGGAGAAATATACACCAGTTGTGTAAAACTGCTGAGATTCTTGGAACTGTTTGTTACTGCAGCACAACCTAACCTATCCTGTCCAATGTACAGCCTGAGTCTCAGGTGCCCCTCTTCTGGAATAATAACACGTATTGCACATGTTTGTGGTGAAGATTTAATGAGAGAACGTGTGAAGCTCTTAGCTCAATGTTGGCTCATGGGACGAGCTCAAGAAATGTTAGATTCCTGTCCTCTTCTGGCAGGGTAGTGCATTCTTGACAAAGGCAGATAAGCCTACCTGACCAGACCTTCCCTTGGCCCTCTGAGGCATAACAATGAGGTCAGGAGTTACTCATGGAAGCAGATGCACAATCCTTATTAACCTGCAAGTATTATGAGTTCTGTCTCTCCACACTTCCCATCTCTTTTCATAGAAATCCTAGGGCAGTAATTTGAGGCTGCTGAGAGATATGGCACTGACAGCCGCTGACATCCATCTTCCATTTGCAACAAGCTGTGGCAACTCTACTTTCCCCACCCCACCTCCACCAACTGACTTCTCTTCTGCTGGGGGTAGGGGTGGGGACTGAATGGCTGTGGAGTCAGTGGTGGGTGGGGAGGGTCATTCCTTCCTCATTTACCATGATCGTCCCTCTCAGCCTAAGGGAAGCATTTGGGAAGATCAGCATTCAGTAGGGCTTCTGAACCTCGCTTAGTACGTGCCTTGACTCAATAAAAACCCAAATAATTGCAAAATAATAAAGAAAGAAAGAAAATAAAAACTCTATGCTGTGGGTGCCTTTTTTGTTTTTTGAAGTGAAGTTGAATGAAATGGTGATATGCTGGGAACAAACTATAAACTCGAAGCCTCAAAAGGTAGAAACAAAACTTCTACGGAAAAGCACCTTTCCACCCCCCACCTTTTCCTTTTTTGAGGCAGGGCTTATTCCGTCACCCAGTCTTGGGTGCAATGGTGTGATCTCGGCTCACTACAACCTCTGTTTCCTGGGCTCAGGCGATCCTCCTACCTCAGCCTCCTAAGTAGCTGGGACTATGGGTGTGCACCACCATGCCCAGCTAATTTTTTTAGAAATGGGGTTTTGCTATGTTGCCCAGACTGGTCACAAACTCCTGGGCTCAAGCAGTATGCCTGCCTCGGCCCCTAAAAGCGCTGAGATTACAGCTGTGAGCCATCATGCCCAGCCACCTTTTCCTTTTTAATGACGGTCCAAGATGTGGTTCTGTGCGGGTGCTTCTGCAACCAGGCTGGTCCTTTTAGCTGAATCAGGAAAGTGATTTCTTGAATCCCACAGAGAGGAACTGGAGAGCCTAAAAAGCCTTTAGAAAGTTAACTCAGGGTGATTGTAGTCTTTTCCAGAGCCAGGAACTGAGGCCTCACCTGGACACCTTCCCCCACAATGTCCTCCCACTCTTCCGTGATCTCACACATCCAGGCACACACATACCCATTCAGTTATGGAGGAGAGGATGGGAGCAACTGGAGTAGCTTCCAGCCTAACCTTTGAAGACTCAAAAGAAATTCAAGTCCATTTTCAAAGTGTAGCCCTGGCTATGGTGGGGCCTGGTCCTGACCTGCAGGAGCTGTGGCCAGACTAGTAAGGAGCTACTCCAGACAGGCCAGGAAAATAGATTCCACTTCCCACACTCCACCTTATGAGAAACAGATGACTCCTTTCTGAGAAATGCTGAGCGCCTCCAGAAATCCATCCTTGTCCCCTTTTTTATTTTGTTCCAAAGCAAATACTTCCCTTGGCTTCTGTTCTCACGTCCAGACAAGTTCTGCAGGAGCGGAACTCCCAGAGCCAGGGACCTGGACTTGAATGGAAGTCAAAGAACCTATGGGTGAGCTATGACCACAGACTGGTGGGCTCATTTCATAACAAGTGCTCTAGACTTACATATCCAAATAAGCATTCCCTTCAAAATCATCACCTAGGTAGGCTATAGGTTTACTTCAAGGGTAATTAACAAAGGTATCAACATTTATGGAACATCTGCCAAATGTTAGGCTCTGTGCTAAGGGGCCTATGGATATTAGCCCATTTGACCCTCACAGCCTCAATAACAGATGAGAAAACTGAGGTTCAGAGAGTCACATCACTACTGGGTAATAAGGCTGAACTCAGGTCATCTGACTTCAAAACCAGGGTTAGAATGACTTTCAGAGTCAAGAGTGAAGGCAGTCCTTTAAGATCTCACTGCTGGCATAAGGGCCTACCTTTATCAGGTTCAGCCAGTGCAATCCAGAGCCGTCACACTCTCATTTCATTGAAATCTCTCCACAGTGTGACACGTGGGTGATCACCACGACCTTCATAGGCAGGAAGCTGGGTAACTCAGAGAGGTTATGGAACTGGCTATTACAAGAAGTGGCACTGAGATAACTCTTGGGAATGATTTGACTTCTGGAAACAGCCAAAAGGTAAGTCCTCAAGGTGGGCAAAATTAGGCATACTCAATAAAAATTGACACAAACTGCTCATCGTGTGTGGTATATAGGCTGGTCATGAAGACATGGCCTCGGTTCTTAGCAGCCTGAGCCAAAATCTGCCTCCTTGTAATTTGCCTCTGGCGCTCCAATTTCAATTTGGAGGTGCATTGAATTGATCGATTTAATACCCCTACCCCTCTTCCACTCCTTCCTAACAAGCCTGGTTATCGGATTACCAAACTGGGCAGACTAGAAGCAACAAATTAGAAAACACAGAGATGTGGCCAGGTGCGGTGGTTCACGCCTGTTATCCCAGCCCTTTGGGAAGCCAAGGTGGGTGGATTGCCTGAGCTCAGGAGTTCCAGACCAGCCTGGGCAACATGGCGAAATCCCATCTCTACTAAAAATACAAAAATTAGCAAGGCGTGGTAGTGTGCACCTGTAATCCCAGCTACCCAAAAGGCTGAGGCATGAGAATCGCTGGAACCCGGGGAGCAGCGGCTGCAGTGAGCTGAGATTGTGCCACTGCACTCCAGCCTGGGTGACAGAGCAAGACTCTCTCAAAACAAAACAAAACACAAAAAATTAGCCAGGTATGGTTGTGTGCACCTGTAATCCCAGTCACTCAGAAGGCTGAGGCATGAGATCACTTGAACCCAGGAGGCAGAGGTTGCAGTGAGCCAGGATCGTGCCAGGATCGTGCCATTACACTCCAGCCAGGGCAACAGAGCCAGACTCTGTCTCAAAAAAAAAAAAA
>NW_012116265.1:25356173-25358363 GCF_000951035.1 Colobus angolensis palliatus
TTTTTTTTGGTTTTTGTTATTTTTTTGAGATGGAGTTTTGCTCTTGCTGCTCAGGCTGGAGTGCAGTGGCACGATTTCTGCTCACTGCAACCTCTGCCTCCCAGGTTCAAGTGATTCTCCTATGTCAGCCTCCCAAGTAGCTGAGATTGCAGAAGCATGCCACCACGCCTGGCTAACTTTTGTATTTTTAGTAGAGACGGGGTTTTGCCACGTTGCCCAGGCTGGTCTTGGACTCCTGAGCTCAGGCGATCCACCCACTTCGGCCTCCTAAAGTGCTGGGATAACAGGCATGAGCCACCACGCCCAACCACATCTCTGTGTTTTCTAATTTGCTGCTTCTAGTCTGCCCAGTTGGGTAACCAGATAACCAGGCTTGTTAGGAAGGCGTGAGCCACCGAGCCCAGCCATGGTTGTTATTTTTGAAGTTCATCAAGTAATTTTAGCCAGGGTTGGGAACTGCAGTGTTAGGAAGAGTGAATTTAGACTAGCTCAAGGTGTCACAGGAAGCGAGCACCAGAGCTGGGCTTTAAGCCACAGCCACCTGACCCTTCAGACTAAGCAAGTGCTCAGTAAATATGATGTCAACCCTACTGTTCAGGGGTGGCACCATGAAAGTAAATCCAGCTTTCCAGTGACATCCTATTTGCCAGGGATTGAGGCAGGTGCCTGCTCCCTGCCTCCCATTCCGGAGAGCCAAAGGAGGCCCAGGGGTGGTACTGCCTGTGTTCCTGCCTTGCTGCTGCTTCTTCCTTATTTTATTTGAGACAGCGTCTCCCTCTGTCACCCAGGCTGCAGAGCAGCAGCACGATCTCAGCTCACTGCAACCTCCACCTTCTGGGCTCAAGTGATTCTCCTGCCTCAGCCTCCCGAGTAGCTGGGACTACAGGTGTACACCACCACACCTGGCTAATTTTTGTATCTTTAGTAGAGACAGGGTTTTGCCGTGTTGGCCAGGCTGCTCTTGAACTTGTGACCTCAAGTGATCTGCCCACCTTGGCCTCCCAAAGTGCTGTGATTACAGGTATGAGCCACCACACCTGGCCCTGCCTTGCTTCTGATAAGATTTTGAATCCTTGTCTAATTTAATTTAGCTTTACAGGGAGAGTGTGTGTGTGTGTGTGTGTGTGTGCACGTGCACGTGCATGCATGCATGTGTGTGTGTGTGTCTGTCCATCTGTCTGTATACCCATAACCTTTAGCTTGAGGGGACATGAGGAGAGGGATGGCCCCCTGGCCCTGGCACTTTCCTGCATGAGACTGATAGGAATAGCAAACCACAGACACCATGACAAGGATGGACTGGGACTGTCTCCACTGTGACTCCTCATTGGAGAGGCCACCAAGGAGCCAGACCCTGCCTGGTCCGTCTCCCTGGGCAGCTCTGTACTTCAGCCTCTCTAGTTGTTTTTTTTTCATCAGTGCAAAGTTTCCCCAGGTGCTCAGGTCCTGGCTCCACATACAGATGCATTTGTCAGTTGCTACACCCCTTACCTTTCCCTTCCATGGCTGCCACATCCTTCATCCCTCAGCACAAGGACATACTTTGTCTTTGAGAGAGCAGACTGGAATTTCAGGCGAAGAATAAGGCACGGGTGTGGAGTGATTAGCTCAACTTCCTACCATCTATACAGTTTACCAAACGCTTCCACAGATGCAATTTCATTTAGTACATCCTCAAAATAACCTTGTATAAAGGATACTTTTATGTGTCAACGTGACTGAGCAACAGGGTGCCCAGGTATTTTGTCAAACATTAGTCTGGGTGTTTCTGTGAGGGTGCTGGGTTGAGAGGAACTTTGAAATCAGTGGACTGCACCTTCCCTCCCGAGTTTGTGGATGGGCCTCATCCAATCAGTTGAAGGCCTGAATAGAACAAAGGCTGACCCTCCCCTGAGGAAGAAGACAGGATTCTTCCTGCCTGTTGACCTCCAAGCTGGGACATCAGCTTTTTTCCTGCTTTTGGACCTTTTCCTCTGATGAGACATCGGCTCTCCTGGCTCTCGGGCCTTTGCACTTGGACTAGAATGAAACCATTTGCTCTCCTGGGTCTCAGCTTGCCAACTCACCCTGCAGATCTTGGGACTCATCTGCCTGCATAATCACAGGAACCAGTTTCCTTTAAGAAATCTCTTCCGGGCAGGTGCGGTGGCTCACGCCTGTAATCCCAGCACTTTGGGAGGCTGAGGCGGG
>NW_012116265.1:25359808-25368076 GCF_000951035.1 Colobus angolensis palliatus
CCTGTTTGATGGATCCACACATTGTGATCTTCTGTGGCTCCTAAAATGTTTTAGAGTTTTCTGGCAGGGGAAGAGGTTAGCTTTTTCTTGGCCATAGACTGGGTAGTTCTGGTATGACAGCAAATGTAATCTAATTTTTCTTCTTTTTTCTTATTTATTTCTTCATTTTTTTTCAGCTCCAGCTCCAAGGAATTCTGATTTTTAGATGATGGGAAAAAGGAAGGAAAGAAAGGAAGAAAGAAGCAGAGTAAAGAAAGCAAGAAAAAAACGAATAGCAGCATCCAACAACGAAGTTTACATGTACCTTAAGGGAAAGAATTTTGTAAGAAAGCTTTTATTTGCAGATAATGTCTGCAAATTGTACCTGTGGCCAACCAGAAATGGGGAGGACCGACAACTGCAGCAAGTCACTTACCAGTTTCAAAATTATATTTATCTCATTTCCCCCATTTTTAGTAGTTGAAAACACTTCAACACATTCACTGTTAATAATTCTTGCTTCTGAGCATATACGAAATAGGTCAGTGATGGGACATGCTCCCAGCCATGGTGGGAGATAAGATCTTTGAGACCTGAACAGCTTCCTCCATGAGGCTGTCACTCAGGGCAGCTCCTGGCTAAGACCTGGGAACCGTGCTGTTAAGCCGTGCTGAGATGGAGTTAGAGGGAACGTGGAGGAGGGCTTTCCAGAAGGCAGAAGCCTGGAAGAGGGACTTGAGGGTCTTGAAGAAAAGGCACGTGGGCAGGAGTGTCAGGAGGGCCATGAGGTAATGCTCCCAGAGTGCTCTGAGCCCTCTGGTTAAAGGACATTTAACCACAGATTATTATCCTGCCTATTATTTGTGTCTGTAATAACAGCTATGACAATGGATGCTGCAAAGGTCGGCCCTGGGGCTCCTGTTGTCTGATGCACTTAGTAAGAGTTGGGGGTGGAAAAGAGTTGATGAGGCTTGCTGTTGATCTAAACACTTTTCAGCCGGCCAAGGCCAAGGCATGGGGGCGCCTATGAGAAACCCCAGATGAAACTGATCTCCTGTGGTCCTCAGGCAAGGATGGCAGCTGAAATTTAACTTGAATATGTGCGAGGTAAGGCCCACGGTGTGAAAGCTCATCTCAGCATCTTTTTGAGGGCAGAACTCTCAGGGTGGAACCCTGAGAGGCTGGACCAGACACAGAGAGTAGGCACTCACTCAGTTCAGGGCAGAGGCCTGCCTTGGTCACCAAGCACACAGCATGCCAGGTGGAGTGGGGCCATGGGCTCTGGGCTCCTGAACAGTTACTAGGCCCCACAGGGGTTTGGACTGCCCTTTCCTGTCTAGAGTCATCTCAGATCTCACTGGGTATTGCTTGGTAGGACTGTAGCAATTCCACCCCTTCACCTTACATGAAGAGAGGGCGGATCTTGGAGGAGAGACCTGCCCAAGGTCACCCAGCTAGATGGAGGTTGAGCCAGGACCAGAAGCTGGGTCCTTGTCTTCCAGTTGGAGTATCTCCTCCACTCCACCTTGTCTGCACGCCTCCCATCCAACCTGAGGCAGGTAAACAGCTGCCTCACAGCCCCTAGCTGGAGATAGTGGGAGATGGGAAGCCCAGGGGCCACCCAGTTCTCCTTACACCACTCCAGTCACTTCCAACAAACGTGTTTTGAGTACTTGCTACATATCGTGCACTGTCACACATGGGGGATAGGGACATGAAGTTTAGTATCAGACCTTGGTCATTTAACCCTTTGAGCCTTGACTTCCTCATCTGGAAAATGTGCAACACCAACCCCTGTGTCTAACACATATAGTGAGTGTTCCCTTAAAGGTAGCTGTACAAGATGAAGGCCAGCTCTCAGGAAGTTGGCGTCTGTCGGGGGAGCCAGGTTCATCATCAGCGATACTCAGTGTGTACAAACAAAGTTGTTTAAGAGCAGAAGAAGGAATAACTAACTCTAGCTAGGCTGTACCAATATCTGCTCTGCCACTTTGCGGCTGGATGACCAGAAGCAAGTTCCTCACCCTCTCTAACGGAGCCTGAATTGCCTTATTGGTAAATGGGATGATGTAAGTAGCACATAAATGCCAGCTTATGGATTTATGAATTGGAGATAACAAATATAATGCATTTGACAGTTAGTAGGCATCAATAGAGTATATCTTTTTTTTTTCTTTTCTTTTTTTTGCTTGAAGCCAAATCTTCACAGAAGAGGTAACATTTGTGTTAGGTTTTGAGAGAGAGGCAGAGCTTTATGGGGAGAAGATGGACAGGACAGCATGGACAGAGGCATGAAGACATGAAAATATGGCATCTTCAGAGAAGGACAAGAAGCTTGGGGATTCTGGAGCAAGGCATGTGTAGGAGAGTGGTAGAGAGACTGGGACCAGGCTGTGATGGGCCTTGTACCCAATGTAAAGAAATTTGGATCTGTGAACAATGAGGACCGTTAGGGGTTTTTGAGCTTAGGCAAGACATGGTCAAATTAGCATTTATAAGATATGCTTTGTTAGCATTTCCTTGACTGTTTGTTTTTGCTTGTTTCACTGAGAGTCGCATTCTAACAGTAACACAACAGTGATAAACTCCTGAATGTCTATCAGAACTCTTCATTGCAAGTGACAGGAAACCAAACTCATGTTAGGTGTGATGGTTTGAAAATATGTCTGCTGGGCCAAGCGTAGTGGCTTATGCCTGTAGTTTGGGAGGCTGAGGTGGGAGGATCACTTGAGGCCAGGAGTCCAAAACCAGCCTGCACAACATAGTGAAACTCCATCTCTACAAAAAATAAAAAAAGTTAGCCAGGTGTAGTGGTGCATGACTATAGTCCTAGCTACTCAGGAGGCTGAGGATTGCTTGAGCCCAGGAGTTTGAGGCTGCAGTTAGCTGTCATTGTACCACTGCACTCCAGCCTGGGTGACATCGTGAGACACAGTCAAAAAAAGAAAGAAAGGAAGGAAGGAAGGGAGGGAGGGAGGGAGGGAGGAAGGAAGGAAAGAAGGAAGGAAGGAAGGAAGGAAGGAAGGAAGGAAGGAAGGAAAAAGATGTCCACAAATTCTTTGATACTCCTCCCTTCAAGTGGTAAAGGCTGATTCCCCTTTGAGCATAGACTGGACTTGATAATTCATTTCCCATAAATAGAATAAGTGGGAAGTGACAATGCAAGACTGCAGAGACTAGGTCATAAAAGGCACAGAGGCTTCCCCCTCACTGGCCCTCTCCTGGGTGACTCTTCCGGAGGAAGCCAGCTGCCATGTTCTGAGAACACTTCATCAGCCTAAGGACAGCCCGCATGGCAAGGAACTGAAACCTCTGTCAAAAGACACATGGGTGGACCAGCATGTGATTTCACATCCTTCAGGCCTGGTCAAGCCTCCAGATTCCTTGCTAACATTCAGTCTGAAATCATATGAGAGACGCCGAGCCAGCACCACACCGTTAAGCTGCTCCCAAATCCTTGACCTACACACATTGTGCAATAAGAAATGTTTGTTTTTTGAAGCCCCTGAATTTTGCAGTAATCTATTATGCAGTAATAGATAGCTAATACATCAGCTTAAGCAAAAAGGGAACTTGTTGGTGTACATAACTGTGAAGACTAGAGGTAGGGACAACTAGATGCGAGTCATCAAAAGACGTCATTGGGGGCTGGACATGGTGGCTCATGCCTGTAATCCCAGCACTTTGGAAGGCCGAGGCAGGTGGATCATTTGAAGTCAAGAGTTTAAGACCAGTGTGGCCAACATGGTGAAACATCATCTCTACTAAAAACACACAAAAAATTAGCTGGGCGTGTTGGTACATATCTGTAATCCCAGCTACTCAGAAGGCTGAGGAAGGAGAATCACTTGAACTCGGGAGGTGGACGTGGCAGTGAACTGAGACGGCACCACTGCACTCTAACCTGAGTGTCGGAATGAGACTGTCTCTAAATAAACAAATAAAAAGCTAGGCATGGTGCATGCCTGCAATCCCAGCTACTCGGGAGGCTAAGGTGGTAGGGTTGTTTGAGCCCAGGGAGTCAAGGCTGCAGTGAGCCATGATAGCGCACCATGCACTTCAGCTTGGGTGACAGAGCCTCAAAGAAAAGACAGAGACCCTGCCTCAAAGAAAAAAAAAAAAAACAAAAGTTTCATTGTGTGTTCTTCATTCTGATTGGGTCCCATGCCCTAAGCCAATCGTGTGCTCTGATTGGCTAGGCCTGTCATTTGCCCAGCCCTGTTGACTAGGGATGGGGTCAACTCTACCTGAAGCCCAGGGATTGGAGCAGGGGAGGTGCCCTCCCAGAGGAATATCAAGGTATGGTTTCCAGGAGGGGGAAATGGTTGCTGGACAGCAAAACAACAGGTATCTATTATACCCACATTTGTATTGTACTTTTTGGTGTGTGTCTCATGTGCATTATTTCTTGTTAGCTACTGTGACCTATTGGCTGTTCCTGGAATGCTCATGTTTTCTCATCCATTTAGGTCTTAAAGGCTACCTACTCAACAAACCTTCCCTGAACACTGCATTTGAAATATGTAACCTTCCTCTACTTCTCCCCAAATTCTCAATTCCCCTTCTCTGCTTTATATATATATATATTCTTTCCTTACAGCTTAACACTATCATATTATTTTACTTCTTTATGTTCTTATCAGGCTCTCCCAGTTGAAATGTAAGCTCCATGGGATATGGACTTGTGTTCATTCTGGTCACTGCTACATCATCTGTGCCAAAACAGTGTCTGGCACATAGTAAGTACTCAATAAAAAATAGTTGAATGAATGAATGTGCACAGCCATCCTGTGACGTAGGTGGGATGGAGGTGATTCTCTCTGTGTTATAGATAAGGACATTGAAATCTGAGAGAAGGATCCTGTTGGTACAAAGATTAAAAAAATATTTTTTAACTTTAACTGTTCAGTGCTAATGAGAAAACAGCAGAGGGAACTTGATTCATTACAGTGTGTTCCAATCAAGTGAACGTTAAATGATGCCCTGATGCAGGAGTTCAAATAGGGAAAGTGGTAGGAGAATTGAGTCATTGCCTGGCACGTGGTGATACAGGCATCCCCAATGCAGAAAGAACCACCTGCTTGATCACAGTCAGAACTAAATCATGCTGGGAGTAGCAATTTTGTTTCAGCAAATAGCAACAGTTACATTTAAATTAGTGTGACTAATTTGGATCTTACTGGTTTTATAGTTTCTTTTAAATAGAATTTGTAAGCTTGTTTTCATTTTATAGTTGATTGTAAACCCCAAACCTTAGGAAGTTTTGTACCTAGTTTTAGGTTCATACACATTTAAGGAACTTTAAAATAAAAATTAAGTAACTTTGTGAGGATTTGTATCCTTTCAAAAGGGACTTGCTTAGTATTCAAGATAGAGAAACGTTGTTTCAGAAGATTTCAAATCCTCTTCTCACTGGAGATAAAAAGGAGGAGTTGCAGAAAGATGTTCTTAGAACAGAGCTCAGAACTTCATTACTGAGAGCTTAAAGACTGTCTGGTGAATCCAGCCCTGTCATTTTGCAGATAAGTAAACTGAAGCCTAGCGAGTTCAGGTCTCCTGGCCTTATCCTGCTTCCCACATAAGGATATCTGCCCCTAAAAGCTATCCCATCATTTCCATGGAAGTGATCTGGACAGCGTGACTTTTCAGCTAGTGGCTGCTGTAACTTGTAAGGCCAGGGCTGTGTTGTGGGGGAGGTGGAGGGTTAGGCATCAAAGTGGGAATTATTGATTCTTCCAACCTATGAACATAATAAATCATCTTTCCATTTATTTAGGTCTTTACGTTCTCAGCTGTGATTTGAGTGTATTGCTCTGATTTTTGCTGGGAACAAGAGACAGCTGGGGAAAAGCTCCCAGCCCTCCTTGGAGGGCCCAGGCTGGGCAGCTCTCAAGCTTGACTAGCTCTGCTCCCAGAGCTGACCTCAAGGTAGCCATCTAAGGTAGAGATTTCTGAGGGTCCAGGTTGGTTTACCCTGGGTGTCTGGGGGAGATACATATGCCTGATCATTAGGGAAAAGAATGTACCAGGCCTGGTATGATGGTGCTTGCTTGCAATCCCAGCACTTTGGGAGGCTGAGGAGGGTGGATCACCTAAGGTCAGGAGTTCGAGACCAGCCTGACAAACATGGTAAACCCCATCTCTAAAAAAAAAAAAAAAAAAAAAAAAACAAGCAAACAAACAAAAAAAATAGCCAGGTGTGGTGGCACATGCCTGTAATCCCAACTACCTGGGAGGAGGCTGAGGCAGAAGAATTGCTTGAACCTGGGAGGTGGAAGTTGCAGTGAGCTGAGAACGCACCATTGCACTCGAGCTTGGGCAACAAGAGTGAAACTCTGTCAAAAAAACAAAACAAAACAAAACAAAACCAAAAAAAGTGTGCCAGATAGGCCAGATATTTTCTCACCTGAGACTCTAGATCTGGGCAGAGCATGGGAAGCACAGGAAATTTTCTGCCAGCCTCTTATTAGAGATCCCACATGAGGGAAATTGCTGAGTGTCTCCTGCCCTGTCTCACTGGTCTCTGGTGAGAGGGAGAGGAATTGGCCCTATGGCAAACAGTTCCAGTAAAGCAGAAGCTGGTGCGGAGGAATTCATCCTGGTGGGTGACAGCTGAGTGCTACTGGCTGGGGCATGGGACGGGGGACAGCCAACTCAATTTCACCACCCTGAGCTTCATGAGGTTCTCAGGAGGCCCAATAACTTGGGAAATGCTTGTGTGGACTATGGCAAAGGGCTGGCCTCCCTGAGCCTCCCATGGAT
Organism: Colobus angolensis palliatus; assembly: GCF_000951035.1. Taxonomy (NCBI): domain Eukaryota; kingdom Metazoa; phylum Chordata; class Mammalia; order Primates; family Cercopithecidae; genus Colobus; species Colobus angolensis. The sequence goes on from NW_012116265.1 coordinate 25,366,550, forward strand.
TGATGGAGAAACAGGCAGTGAGATGGAATTTTGCTGATGCCATTTTTCAGTTAGTGAATATTGAACTGAAACACCTATTGTGTCCTAGGCTCCTTGTTACACTGAGTGGGGGAAAGAAGAGGGTTGAGGCTTCATAGAGACAGTGTGACAGAAAAAATGGACAAAGGACTAAAATAAAGCAAAGTATACTCTCTTAGTTACAAATGGTATGCTATGAGCGTTTGGGGAAGAGAAGTCTATTAACTATATTGCTACTGGGACTGAGGACAAGACTGAGATTTCTGATTTCCCAAGGCCGAAATCCAAAAAACTACAGTGATTTATTTCCTACCTCCTTCTAGCATTCTACCAACACTCTAAGGACTACTATGCCCTGGGCTCTTAGGAAGAGCTCATAGGAGCCTATCACCATTAGGCTGTAAGGTTAGAGAATAACTCAGGATACAAGGAAGACAATGGCCAGATATCTGGGTGGGAGGTTCATAGTGCTTTTAGTTTCCAGAATATTGCAGATCCTACTTGTCTATGTTTCCACACAGGGCCTCGCATGGTCAGTCACCCATAGCAGGGTGGAAAAGAAACTCATGAGCCGTGAGGTGGACTACTGCATGCCAGGCATGGGGCTGGCACTCTCCCTTCTTTATGTCACCTCATGTGTCAATCCAGTTCTTTTTTTTTTTTTTTTTTGAGATGGAGTTTTGCTCTTGTTGCCCAGGCTGGAGTGCAATGGTGTGATCTCAGCTCATCACAACCTCCGCCTCCATGTTCAAGTGATTCTCTTGCTTCAGCCTCCCGAGTAGCTGGGATTACAGGCATGCACCACCACACCTGACTAATTTTTCATATTTAGTAAAGCTTGTGTTATACTGAGACTGAAGTCCCCAGTATCATCTCACAGCGTGATGGTCATGAGTGAGAAGACGGGTCAGTGTGTTACCTTGGTCCACCTCAGGACCTCCCTTATTGAGAAGATAAGTTCATCAGTTATTGTTTTAAGTTACTTCCTGACCATCTTCCCACACACTGTGAGCATCCTGACCCATCAAAATTCCCTCTCTTCTTTCTCAGACTCAGATGAGGGTCTTTCTTTCTTTCTTTTCCTTTTTTTTTTTTTTTTTGAGACAAGCTCTTGCTCTGTCACCCAGGCTGGGGTGCAGTGGTGAGATTTCAGCTCACTGCAACCTCTGCCTCCTGAGCTCAAGTGATCTGCCACCTCAGCCTCCCAAATAGCTGAGACTACAGGTGTAAACCACCATATCTGGCTAATTTTTGTATTTTTAGTAGAGACAGGGTTTCACCATGTTGGCCAGGCTGGTTTTGAACTCCTGGGCTCAAGTGATCCGCTTGCCTTGGCTGTCCAAAGTGCTTGAATTACAGGCATGAGCCACCTCACTCAGCCAGATGAGGGTCTTTCTTCTTGTTCAATGGCCCATCCCTTAGCCTGTGTCCTTGAACCCATACGGTCCTATCTCCTCAAGAACTTTGTGCTGTCCCTCAAGTTTCCTTTCCCTTTTTTTTTTTTTTTTT
>NW_012116265.1:25368927-25370002 GCF_000951035.1 Colobus angolensis palliatus
TTTTTTTTTTTTTTTCTAGACGGAGTCTGGCTCTGTTACCCAGGCTGGAGTGCAGTGGCCCAATCATGGCTCATTGCAGCCTCGACTTTCCAGGCTCTAGCGATCCTCCCACCTCAGCCTCCCAAGTAGCTGGGACCACAGGTGCACTCCACCACGCCCAGCTAATTTTTAGTGTTTTTGGTAGAGATGGGTTTTTACCATGTTCCTGAGCTTAATCGATCCACCTCCCTTGGCTGTCCAAAGTTCTAGGACTACAGGCATGAGCCACTCCACCTGGCTCCCTCAGCTTTCTTTTGCTTACATTTTCAACTTTTTCCTTTTAAACAAATTCTTCTTCTCAAACAGCTCAGCTCATTTTCCAGTTTTAAAAGAAATCCTCCTTTGATCTCAGTACTCACCTCTAGCTATTGCCCCTCTAGCTACTTCTTTTTCCCCTCTGTATTCACTGTCTCCATTTATTCACTCCTAATGTCTCTTTAAACTTACAGCTTTCGCCACTGTGCCAAAATTCCATTGGCCAAAGTCATCAATTAATTTTCAACTGTCATATCCAAGAACACTGTTTAGGCCTTACTTTCCAGACTTTTTGAATATATCTGATATTGCCAATTCCTCTTACTTTGAAACCTTAACTCCTTTGACCTCCATAACGTCATATACTCCAGGCCCTCCTCATTCCTGGATGACCATTTTCTTTGTCTCCTTCAGGGGTTTTTGTTCTTTGCTGTCGCTAAGTGTTGCTCTTCGGGGTTCTGCCCTCTTCTCATCTCCACCTGGGCATTCTTCATGGGTAGTCTCCTGGTGTTAATATCATCCATATGCAGATGACTCTCAACTCTGTTTTGCCTGAGGTCAGGGCTATGCAGTCAAACTGCTTTCTGGGCAACGGAATCTGGACATTCTAAGAGCACTCCAAATTCAATGTATTCAAACTCAATCCATGATTCTGTTCCCAAATATTTTCTTCTTCTGTTCTATCTCAATTGGTCGTAGTGCCACCATTCACCAGATCACCTAAACTATAAACTCATGATTAAAGCAGGATTGCTCAGCCTCAGCACTCTTGATATTTTGG
>NW_012116265.1:25370337-25375294 GCF_000951035.1 Colobus angolensis palliatus
TTTCTTTCTTTCTTTCTTTCTTTCTTTCTTTCTTTTCTTGACAGGGTGTTGCTCTGTCACCCAGGCTGGAATGCAATGGTGCAATCATGGCTCACTGCGGTCCTGACCGCCCGGGCTCAAGCAATCATCCTGCCTCAGCCCCCCATGTAGCTGAGACTACAGAGTCACACCACCATGGCCAGCTAATTTTTGTATTTTTGGTAAAGATGGGTTTTTGCCACATTGCCCAGGCTGGTCTCGAACACCTGACCTCAAGCGATCCACCCGCCTCAGCTTCCCAAAGGGTTGGGATTACAGGCGTGAACCATCATGCCTGGCCTGGATAATTCTTTGTTGTGGGGATGCTGTCCTATACATTGTAGAATGTTTAGCGGCATTCCCAACCCGCATCCACTGGACACCAGTAGGAACCCACCAGCTGTGATAACCCAAAATGACTCCAGACATCAACAAATATCCCTTGTGAGACAGAGCTGTTAAAATATCCTAGGGTTGAGAACCACTGGGGTTAAAGGCATGGGTCTGGGAGTCACATTATATTGGTGCCATTTTGGACTAGTTACTACCTCTCTGAGCCTCAGTTTGTTTTCTCTATAAGACAGACACAACTCTTACCTTATAGGAGGAACTTAATATAGGTAAAGTGCATGGGATCTCTCAACAAAAACACTTCTCTTTTCTCCACAATCCTAGGTCTTTCAGTATTATCTCTTAAGTATTTCTGGTCTCTCCACACTTTTCCATTTCGACCTGGATTATTGCAACAGCTTTGCAACTGGTGTCAAAGCTTGCAGCCAGCCTTGCTCCCTTTAGATCCACACTCCACCTGGCACATGAGGCCTTCATGGTCTGGCTGCTCTGCACCTCTCTAGCCCCGTCTCTTGCCCAGCCTTGGATTTCTAGTCCAGCCACGTTGAGATGCTAGACATTCCTTTGTATACCATGCAGTTTCCTGTCCCTGTGCATTAGCTTGTGCTCGTCCTTCCTTGTGGAATAACTTCCCACACTCTTTATCTGGCTGATTCGCATTCTTTAAGGTTCAGTTAAGTTTCACCTCCTCCAAAAAGTGAAGCCTGGAGCCTCCTTTCCCACGGGGTTCAGTGTCCCTCCTCTGTTCCAACAGTACCCTTGTCATATCTCTTTCCTTGCATCTAGCTCATGACGTCATATTTTTGTTTCTGTGTCTGTCTGCTGGGCTGTGTGTGACAGCGACTATGGCTTTTTCATCTCTATATACATACCATCTAGTACATTCCCTGATACGCAGATGGTGCTCAGCAAATATTTATTGAGTGAATGAATGGATACAGCACTACCATTACCCTCTGTGTTAGGTTTAGAGCCACAGTTTAGAAGTGGTGATAAAATAGTCCATAAATCAGCTGTCTCTGTGGCTCAGAAGCAGCGTTTCCTTAGCCAGGGGCTTTTGGAAGGCACAGTGCTGAAGGGTAACACTCATATGAATGTGTGTGGTTGACGAATGATGCAGCCAGCGACACCACCCGATATCTGCTTACAACAGCAGCAGCGACTTCTGAGAACCAGGGGGCACTTTCTTCACCTTTTCCATGGGTGGCCTTTCAGAGTATCCACCATCAGCCTGGAGAGAAGGTAGAGGACAAAATCCAGCCCATAATTCAGGGCCCTTCCTGTCAGTGAACTTCTTCATCTAGCTCCTTCATTCACCTCTGAATTGACATATTTGCATTTCTAAATTTAAATTTAAATTTAAAGTTTTGCAGTTGATGGAGCCATTCATTCTACAAATACAGTCCTCCCTTGGTATTGGCAGGGTATTGGTTTCAGTATCCCCGTGGATACCAAAATCTGAGGATGCTCCAGTCCCTCACAGTCAGCCCGGGTATCTGCAGGTTCTGAAGCCTGTGGATATAAAGGGCCAAATGCATATATGTATGTATATATTTTATGACAGTCTTGTTTTGTCACCCAGGCTGGAGTGCAGTGGTGAAAACGCACCTCACTGCAACCTCGACCTCCCATGCTCAAGCGATTCTCCCGCCTCAGCTTCCCAAGTAGCTGGGACTACAGACGCGTACTACTTTTTGTACGCGGCTAATTTTTGTATTTTTAGTAAGGATGGAGTTTTGCCATGTTGGCCAGGCTGGTCTCAAACTCCTGGGCTCAAGCGATCTGCCCGCCTCAGCCTTTCAAAGTGCTGGGATTACAGGCATGAGCCACTGCCACCGCCGCCAGCCTCAAATCCATAAATGAAGCTCTACTGTGTGCTGGGTGCTGGGGTGGAAGACTGGCACAGCTGTTGTTCACAACACAGTGCATAACGTAGGAGAGGTTTATTTGCTACTGTTCTTCCGACCCGGGAGCCCATAGAGAAGGCTGCCAGAACGCGAGGCCTGCTCCTTCCCGGGCATTAGCGCTTTTATACTCTGCTCTTACTAAGCGCAGGGAAAGGAGTCCTGGCAGGTGGCAAGCAGAAGTTAGAGCTGTTTAGTCACTCCCGCCCTCCGTCCTCCTCCAATGACAATAAGGTTTTGTTTGTCAGGCATAAGGTTACAGGATTGGCCTGTGGAGTCCAGAAGCTCTTTCCGCGCTCGAATCTTTGAGCCTCAGTTTCCCCATCTGTCAGGTGTGTGTATGTGGGAGGGGGGCACGGAGTAGATCTACCTAGATCACTTGGGGCCGTCCCTTCCAGTTTTGGGGGAATGTCGGGGTGTCTGTGAGGGGGAGGGAGGACCCCGCCACGCGAAGGTAGTTTTGGCCGCAGCAGCCAGCCAAGTGTCCCCGCGGAGACCGGCAGGGAATTCCGGGAGGCCCCTCTGTGGAGCGGTCCCCAGAGCCCGAGGGCGAGCTGAAAGGGTTCCTGCGGCGAGGCGGGAATGCTCGGTAGCCCCTGAGAGCAGTTCGCTGGCGAGAAACCGGGCTTCTGCAGGGCAGGGATCAGCCGGGTCGCGCCTTGTAGGGTGGGGTGGGGTGGGGCGGGGCCGGGGGAGGGCGGTGGAGCCATGAAATTCCCAAGAAATTCCTTTCCATTGCCCCACCCCACCCCCTTTCCTAGGGTGCCGACCCGTCCAGACCAAGGTTCCCTGGAAAATAAAAAATGCATGCTCTTCGGGTTTCCTCGCGTCCCTTCTCCAGCCCCCTCCCACCCTGGGATTTGGAGCGCGCGTGGGAGCGCAATAACGGTGGCGGGGAACGGGTCCAATCCCGGCGGCTCCTGGGGCTCCCGAGCGCCCTGCCACTCAGTCCCCCAGCTCAGGGAGGCGTCTCCCGGCTTCGGTCCCGTTCAGCTTAAGCTGGCGTCACATGAACCGTGGGGGAATGGGCACCGCGGGAGTGGGCGGGGGTGTGCGCGCTGGGAGGGGGCCGCCCAGTCCACCTATATGCGCCGCAGCCTGGCTGACGGATGCCAGGAATTCCCAATGAGAGGCGATGGGGGGAAGTTTGGGCAACTCGGCCTGGCCAATGGAGAGCCTCGGGAGGGCTCTGCCCCTTCCCCCCGCCCCCGCCCGCCTCGGCTCCCGCAGCGCAAGTGTGTCCGCCTAGCTCAGTGTGCGTGGAGATTAGGTCCAAGCGCCCGCCCAGAGGCAGGCTGTCCGCGAGCTCAGCCGCCGCTCTCGCCGCCAGTAGCAGCCTTCGCCAGCAGCGCCGCGGCGGAACCGGGCGCAGGGGAGCGAGCCCGGCCCCGCCAGCCCAGCCCAGCCCTACTCCCTCCCCACGCCAGGGCAGCCGCCGTTGCTCAGAGAGAAGGTGGAGGAAGAAATCCAGCCCCTAGCACGCGCGCACCATCATGGACCATTATGATTCTCAGCAAACCAACGATTACATGCAGCCAGAAGAGGACTGGGACCGGGACCTGCTCCTGGACCCGGCCTGGGAGAAGCAGCAGAGAAAGGTTAGCAGCTGCCCCCGCCCACCGCAGCCCCCAGCCCCGACCAGCTCTGCCCGCCGGGCTCTAGGATCCGGGCTCTGAACCGGTTCCGGGCGCGCACGGGAGGGGGCGGGGGCGGCGCGGCCGCTGCGAGGTGGGGTGTTGGGTTACAGGCGCCTGGCGGAAGCGGGAGCGCCCCTGCCCCGGAGCCCGCGAACGCTGGGCCGGACCGCGGGGAGGTGGCGCCGCCGGCGGGCAGGTCTCCTTGGGGGTCCGTGGTCTAGGCCACCCTGCGGCTGCTGCAACCATCCCCGCGTGGGCTGTGCGCGGGGGCGGTGCTCCTCAGGCTGGGGCTGAGACCCCGGCTCAGGGCTGCTTGCCCCGGATCGATTTTCCCTTTTCTTCCGCCCCCGGCCACCTCTCCATATGGCGTGCGATGGCAGCGCCGCTTCCTGGGCCGCCCTGGGTTCAACCTGAGCGGCGGGCCGCCCGGGACCCTGCGGCCCCCCAGGCCGAGGGGAGAGCACCGGAGAGATCGGCGGCCGCCTCCAGGTCTGCCTAGAGAAGGACCAGCTGGAGTGCGTCTGGGACCGAGAAAACCGGGGGGCGTACGCTGGCTCCCCCGCGGGCCTGTTGGAGGCGGGGTCAGGACTGCAGACCGTTTTATTGCTTAACTCAGTGGGTTGGAAGCTGTAAGACCCACATGGGCTTGCGTCTACGTCCTGCCCCTCCGACCCCCGGGAAAGGTGGGCAGCTCGGTTCGAGTTGAGGGGCTCCAGAACGAGGGTCTGTCTTAGGGGATATTTGGGGCCAGTCACTGGGGATCCCTACTTAGCCACGGAACTGCTTCCCAGGCAGGCGCGGTGTGCCGGGTGCGCGCCCCGCCATGGGAGCTGGGCTCGGAGCTGGCGATGGGACCCGGGCACAGTGGCCAGTGGCAGGAAGAGGTCAGAAACCACTCGTGGTGGTTGGGGGAGGGCGCCTCAACCCTGCCGCTGCTTCCTGCCTGCGCGGTGAGCCCGTGCCCCCAGGCGGCCACATACCCTGAATACCCCTTTCCCTCCCGCTCCTCCTGGCTGCCCGCTTCCATCCGGTCCCTCCCCGTTTCAT
>NW_012116265.1:25375484-25411133 GCF_000951035.1 Colobus angolensis palliatus
ACCCCCCCACCGCCCCTCCTGGCTGATCTGGGAATGGGGTTTGGGGTGGGGGGGGACAGGATGGCGCGTCCCTTTGGATAGTGCGGTTAGGGCTGGGCTTGAGGGAGAACGCTCATGTCCAAAAATGGTAACATTCATTCCCTTTTTTAAACTTAAAAGGGGGGTAGTTTATAGAGCCGACTGAAGTTTTTTTTTTCAGCCAAAGGCATCCTGTATTAGCTCACTCAGGAATCCTAGGCCCTGAAATGGAGCCCTTTTACTCACTTCATCAGACAGGCAGAGGTAATCTAAAACACACACAATGGGATTCCTCAAAGCAGGACGACCTGGGCCACGGTGCCCAAGGCATATGCAGGGCTGGGCCCTATACAGCGACATCGGTCATCTAATCGGACATGGAAGGGTCCCCTGACTTCGAACTGACTTCTTTGTAATGTGCCAGTTGCTTAAACTCCCCCTCTTCCTGTCATCTTCCTAGTAAGAGCTGAGGACTGGGGGAGCTGCAGACAGTCCCCCACTCACTTGGCTAATTTCCTGGGACCATGGGTGCTGTGGGTGGAACTGAAAAGTGAGTGGGTAATTTGGAGATCCCTATGGGGCACCACACAGAAGGCTCTTTAATAATTTCAGGGTGAAGCCTTCTTGCGAATGGATTTTAAATTAGAAGTGAGGTTAGGATGGTGGATTGGAGTCTTCCTTGGGGTTTAGAAGCAAAAGAGAAATCCCTGCTTAGGGAGCACCTGCTTTGTGCCTAGGAGGTGCAGGAGTAACAGAGCTGCCCAGGAACTAGCCCCCAGGAACTGCCCAGGAAAAGGACTGTGAGACCAAGTTCCTGGGGGACAGACACTGAGCACCGGCCTGAACATAGTATTTAATATTTCTCAATGAATGAATATATTAAACGCAGTTGGGGAGAAGAATATAGATTCCCAGGGCTCTCACCTGGGTGGCAGTGGGTGTGCCCCAGGCCTTTGGGCGGCCAGGTAGGAAGAGGTGGTCTGGGAAATTGGGTTATCCTGGAGGCAAACTCAACAGTGCCAAGAGCTGGCATTTGCTGATATGTGCCAGGCACGCACAAAGATGAGGAAACCAGGGCCAGAGAGGGGAAGTAACTAGCTCCAAGTCCAGACTGGTGTTTGATGGGACTGGGGTGCAGCCATATTTGGGACTGGCAGCTTCCCCTCACTTGTCCCTCCTTGGCAAGGGAGGCAGGAAAGCTGGGCCTGGCAGCCAGAGCCAGAGCATCTCGGAACCAGGAGGGTGGACACGTGCTTTGGGCGGGGTTGATGGAGGGGCCACACAGAAGGAGCTCTGGGCCTGACTTGGAAGATTCAGATCCACATTTTTTTTGTTTCCTGTTAATTCTCTAGATTATCTTTCGTGGGCCTTAGTGTGCAGAATTTCTGGCCTGCCTAGTTCTCAGCAGGTTGATATTAAGGAGGTAGTATTACAGGTGAGGGATAAGAGTTAAGGGAAACGTGTTGCTTTTGACACTCTTTGTACTGACTGGGAGGCAGGGTTTGTGTGGGACCAGAGTCCACAAGTGGACAGAGGCTGATGGTTCCAGAGGAGGCAGGGAGTGAGTGTGAGGAGGGGAAGAGGAGGACACAGTGTAAAGGGATACAAAGGTCACCCGGTAGAAGGCAGAAGGCCCTCTTTTTAGCTTTGGTGTAGCCATGGCGATTTGTGAGACTTTGGGCAAGTCTTTCCATTTCATTGAGCTTTTATTATTAGATCATTCAGCAAATACTTTGTGAGCACTCATTCTGGGCCAGACACAGTTCCAGGTATTAGGGATGGGGCACTGAGCAAGACAGACCAAGCTCCCGTTCTTGTGGCACTTTCATTAGGTTTCCTCCTCTGTAAATGGGATGCATTTCTGCCCACGGAGCCCTCAGGACTCTTCCGGGGAATCAGGTTAAATGACGCATTGAGAAATGCTTCCTTGGTGAAAGTATGGCCTGATGTGGATGCAGGGAGAAGTCTGTGCAGGCAGAAGGCATGACTCAAGAAGCTGCACTGGCTTGGCCGAGGCTTGTCCCTCTTTCAGAGAATGCTTCGGTGCGGAGTTCATGGGCTGGTCGCCATGCCTCCAGACACAAAATGCAGTTATCTTCCAGATAGAGCACGTGGATTAGAGGCACTCCTCTCCTTTTCCAGATTTCATAATCTTCCTGGTCTTTGAGGCTGGGCTCTGAAGTTGCTTTTCCTAGGAGTTGCTGTTATTTTCAGGGTGACTGCGGCCCCCAGTTTTCTCCCTTATGTAATTTTGCTCATGTTCTTAGGTGTATGTGTGTACCCAGTGTAGGTCAAGCTGGAGAGAGCATCAACTTGGAGTAGGATCCTGGCTCTATTATTTTCAGGCTTGTGACCTTGGGCAAGTTCCTCTTTGAGTCTCCAATTCCCTACTTATAAAAAAGAGCTAATACCCACCTTGCTGGCTTGATGAGAACAGATATGTAAATGGTAGCTTCTGCTGTTAAATTTTATTTTCTCTCTTCCTTCTCAAGTCCTGGAGATTCTGGTTTAATGTGTGTTTCTACAGGTGCCAGCCTGCGGCCTTTTACATGTAGGAACTTAATCAATACTTGTTGAGCTAATGGATGCTGAAACAGAGAGGCAGCGTTGGCAGGTGAAAAGCGGTGGTTGTGAATAAGGCCCACATCCCCATTCAGCAGACAGGTGAGGATAGGTCACAGGAAGAGGGGACATGTTGTTTGCACTTCCTTCTGGACAGCTAGGCTGTTGCAGGAGCTAGCCAAGGCCACCAGTCAAGGTGGAGGACTACAGAGAGAGGAGGATCTGCTATAAAAGAGTTTACCTGGGGAGAGATGGGACATCCAAAACCAGGGTGATGCCTTGTAGAAATAAAACCAGAAAGAGGAGAGGATTGGCTGTCCTCCCCATTCTTGGGCCCCTCCCTGTTCTGCACTCCTTCCAGCTTCACCCCATGCCGTGTCCGTGGAGGCAGGGACCCAGCCTGTCCTGTTCTCTGCTGAATTCCTAGTGCTGAGCACAGGGGCAGGCCTGCTGTAGGTGGCCTGATCTAGGACTGTCTCTGAAAAATGGAGTAAATGGCATCATGCGTGGCTCCCAACTTCAGGCTTGGGGGCGGGGAAGGCAATGAAATGCTTTATGTTCAGATAACCACCTATCCTGGGGCTGTCCCAGACTCTGCAGATAAATGTGTGCTGGGTGCACCGTGAGTCCAAATCTTGGTGCCCCTGTTGACTGTTGAGATCTTGGCAAGTCAGCTTACCTGCTGTGTGCCTGATGATATCAATGGGGAAATGGGGATAATAATAGTTCTTGCCTGATAGAGTTGTGTGGAGGTTTAAATGAAGCAATGTATGTTGGGATTTAGCACAGCACCTAGCATATAGTGAGTGCTCAGTAAATGTTATTTGGAGGAACCAGAATTTCTATGGTCTTTACCCAATAGGCTTTGAGATAAGCCATAGTATATAAACCCATCTTTGCAGGAGCCAAGGTTGTTTAGGGGTGTACAGGAGTTGCGTTGTCCTTGACGTCTGACCTTAACCTCTGTGATTGTTCAATCTCTTCACCTGTGGAATAAGGTAGCCTTCCTTGCCTACTGTACTCCCAGGGTATGGGGATGAAGGGTGGATGTTAAAGTACTTAAAAAACAAGCAAACAACCCCACCGTGTCAGCTTATATAAGGAAAATGGCCACACGGTAGGAATTCCCTGTAAGTGATTTAACTCTGGATGTCTTCAGGCGGAGGCACTCCTCTTTTTTTTTTTTTTTTTTTTTTCTGAGACGGAGTCTCGCTTTGTCGCCCAGGCTGGAGTGCAGTGGCGCGATCTCGGCTCATTGCTACCTCCATCTCCCAGGTTCAAGCAATTCCCTGGCCTCAGCCCCCCTAGTAGCTGGGATTACAAGCACGCACTACCACACCTGGCTAATTTTTGTATTTTTAGTAGAGATAGGGTTTCTCCATGTTGGCCAGGCTGGTCTTGATCTCCTGACCTCATGATCCGCCAGCCTCGGACTCCCAAAGTGCTGGGATTACAGGCATGAGCCATCGCCCCCGGCCCCGGTTGAGGCATTCTTTGGGCCCCACCCATCCCTCCCAGCAGTGAACCCAGCCCTGCTTTATCTGAGCATCTGATGTGTCTCCTTCTCCAAACCTTGCCCCATTGGTTGGCGAAGTGATTGACAAAGCCTGAGGAGAGGTGGACTGGGGAATAGGGCTGCAGAGGCCAGCTGGCCTCAGACCAGGCAGGTGGGGGCTGCTTCTGGCTGCCACCCAGGCTGCGGTAAGACAGGCAGGTGTGAGGAGGCCTGGTGAGCCGTGAGAACCAGATTTTCCAGTTTTGAGAAATGGTGGTACTCCAAGGGGCTGCTGAAGTCGCCGGACACTGGAGTTTGGTTTGGAGGAGAATGAGGCTAGCAGCTCCTGTAAGATGCATGGCTACCACCTTCTCAAGAGGAAGAGGAGGAACCTCCCTCCCTTCAGTCTGACTTCTGGGGAGGTGCTGCAGGCTCTGCAGGCTGTGTTGGACTTGGACACCCCTTTTCTTCTGCTCAAGGAAGGCCTGGGGCTGGGCACCTGGCTGGGGCCATAAACCATCAGTCTGGCTCAAAGACTTGTCATACAAGACCTGGGGGCCTGGAGCCAGGGTGGGGCAGCCGGAGCCTGAGATGTGGCCTAGTCACAGATGTGCTACGGTGGGTCTCTGGGAAAGAGCCCAGCCCTTAATAGGGTGAGAATATGGATGGTTCCTCCTCATGGAGGCAATCAGTAGATGTTCATTAAACCCCTGTTAGTTATCAGATGCTCTGCTTGCTGTGTGGAGTGTGGAAATGATGGTTTAGGTAGATAGGGAACCAGAAATATGCAGAATTGCAACAGGCTCTGCCAATAATGGCCATTGGCAGGAGCTTGTGGAATAGGATCTGCATCTCAAAGGAAGGCGGTTCTGCTGGGAGCCTTACCTTTCTCTGGCATTTCAGCTGCATGTATGTGTGCGTGCGTATGTGTGCGTGTGTGTGTGATGTAGAACAGAGGTGGGGAGAGGGGAGATGCCTGAAAGGGCAGAGCAGAGCAACAGTGACTATCCTTGCTGGGGAACACCCCCTCCCATTACTCTCCCTTATCATTCTTCTATTATAGTTTTAAATTTGTGTTTTATAGAGATGGGGGTTTCGCTGTGTTGCCCAGGCTGATCTTGAACTCTTGGCCCCCAGTCGTCCTCCTGCCTCAGCCTCCCAAAGTGCTGGGATTATAGGCATGAGCCACTATGCCTAGCCTCATTGTTCTTTTCCATTTGTTTTGCCCCTCCCAGAGCTGACCTCTCACCTTTCTGTGAGAGGTGGCCAGGCCTTCTGGACAGGTCACAGACCAGACTCTCAAGGCCACACCTCTGTACAGATATTGCTGAGATCATCCCAGCCAGTTAATCCCACCTGAGCTGCCTCCATGTGTAACCCACCTGTGGTTTTCCTGGACTTGGTATGGAGCCAAAGCGCACCTTCTCCACCAGCCCTGCTTTTATGCCCTCTTTAGAGTACACAGAGAGGTGTTGGTAGGCCATGTCTCTGCAAGAGGGGCCTGTGGGTTGGGCTGAGTTACTCACCATGGACACTGGTGGGGTCCTGGAACCCGTCAGCTGAGTTGGTTTGGGCAGTTCTAGTCTGCACCTCCCCGGAGAGGTCACGGCAGAGAGGCCGGGGCAGAGGAAACCCGCTGAGCCTGCTTCCTTGGTTCTGGCAGATGGGTCAGCCCCCACTGCACTCATGATTCAGTTTAGCCCAGGGTTCTGGCTCCATCTCCCGTGGTGCCAGTGCAGGTGGCCTACTAAGTACTGTTTGGCCAAACCTGGCTCTGACCGAGGCAAGGAGCCTTAGGAGTGGTGGGGACAGGAGACATAGTAAACCAGGGCTCAGAGCCACCCTGGAAACCCTCCTTCTTCCTTCTTCATGCGTGACCAAGGTTTCTGTATTCATCTATTCTCACGCTTCTAATAAAGACATACCCAGCCGGGTGCGGTGGCTCAAGCCTGTAATCCCAGCACTTTGGGAGGCCGAGACGGGCGGATCACGAGGTCAGGAGATCGAGACCAGACTGGCTAATACGGTGAAACCCTGTCTCTACTAAAAAATACAAAAAAACTAGCTGGGCGAGGTGGCGGATGCCTGTAATCCCAGCCACTTGGAAGGCTGAGGCAGGGGAATGGCGTGAACCCGGGAGGCGGAGCTTGCAGTGAGCTGAGATCCAGCCACTGCACTCCAGCCTGGGTGACAGAGCGGGACTCTGTCTCAAAAAAAAAGACATACCCAAGACTGGGTAATTTATAAAGCAAAGAGGTTTCATTGACTCACAGTTCAGCATGGCTGTGGAGGCCTCAGGAAATGTAAAGTCATGGCAGAAGGGGAAGCAAACATGTCCTTCTTCACATGGCTGCGGGATGGAGAAGTACAGAGCGAAGGTGGGGAAAAGCCCCTTATAAAACCATTGTATCTTGTGAGAACTCACTATCATGAGAACAGCATGTGGGTAACCACCCCCGTGATTCAATTACCTCCCACCAGGTCCCTCCCGTGACACATGGGGATTATGGGAGCTACAATTGAAGATGAAGTTTGGGTGGGAACACAGCCAAACCATACCTGTTTCCCACCTATCCCCAGGCTGGGCATCAAGTCCAGGCTCCCAGGAATCCATCCTTCTCAGCAGATGGGGGGAAACGCATGGAGAGGGTTGCTCAGGCTCTCCCTTCCCTGCCTTTCTTGCTTTCCCTCCTTTCATGTCATCCCAGGGGGTTATCTGGCAGGTGAGTCTGGTTATCTGGGCATGGTGAGTCTGGTCTAGTGATGGGCAAGCCCCAAAGCTGTGTGTGGCAACATTCATGACCCCAACTGGTCCCTTCTGCATGCACCATTCTGCCATGAAGTTAACAAAATTCCTTTTCTCATAATAATTCTAGTGGCTCCCCTTTTTGAGCACATAGTAATTATCAGCAACTGTCCTAAGGACTCTATATGCATGAGCGCATCTAACCCTGTGAGATAGATCCTCCTGTTATCCCATTTTGCAGATGAGAGAGCTGGCTCAGAGAAGCTGCAGAACTCCTCCAGGCCCACACAACCAGCAAGTGGTGGAGCTGGGATCTGAAGCCAGGCAGTCGGGCTCCAGCATTTGCACTTCTTCTCAACTTTGCTGTGCTGCTTATACAACAAATGCTTGTGTGGGTAGAACACTTAGCCCAAGACAAATACATACAAGCAAAACCCTGGTGATGGAAATGTTCTGGAATTGGATAGTAGTGGTGGTTTCACAGCCTCACAAATATACCTGAAACCACTGGATTGTACGTTTTAAAATGGTGACTTTTATGCCATGGAATTTTATCTCAATTTTTAAAAACCTAAGAAATTATTAAGTAATATAAAGAAGAAAATGACAATTGCTTGTCATCCCACCTCCAGAGGTAAACAAGCATTCACAGGATTTCTGATGGCTTCTGCCATCCTTGTCCCTCTTCCCTCGTTTGTGTGTGCCCTCCTCTGTCATGCCCAGTGTTTAGAGCCGGGGTCCAGGTTCATGATGAGTGAGAGGAGCCTGGAAGAGGAAGACAAGGGCGGGAGCTTTTGTAGAAAGCGGGATGTGGCTCTTTCCTTGGAAACTGACCAGAATAGATCATAGATATGCACAGGCAAACAGAAGACTGGGTGGGGTGGGGTGGGGAGAGGGTGGCCTTCATTTTCCAAGTCTCAGTCCAAGGGGAAAATTCCTTCCCAGTCTCTGTCTATAAACCCTGTTGGCCTGGGATTGCTTCTCTCCATGTGCTCTCCCCAGGGTTGGCAGGGTGGGAGTCCACGTGAGGCAGCTTTCCTTAGGGTTGTAGGCAGGGGAAGGGGAGGGCAGGGTCAGGCTGCCCCCCAAAGGAGGCAGCTGTACCACTCTTGGAGGTTGCCTAGCAATCGTGGGGAAAGGTGACCTGGCCCACTACAGAGGTGGGAGGAGAATAAAAGGCAGCCGAGGATGGAAATCGGGCGTACATTGCAGAGGATGCTGTTCCCCTGGAAACTGCCTCCTTGGTCCTTGGCTACAGCAGGGGTGGGGATCTGTTCTCCATTAAGAGGGAGTGGAGTCTTCCCTAGGCCTGTCACCCACAGGTCAGGGCTGGGGGACCTAGGGAAACCCTTCTTGCACATGAAGTGTATGTCAGACACGTATGTCAGTGGCTGCATTTAACGTTGACAACAGCCTTGTAAGATATGTGGGATGATGACACTTCATAGATGAAGATCCTGAGCTTCGAGATAGAGAACAACACGCTCACAGCCACACAGTGAGAGAGGCCTGGAAATGAAGGTGCTGGTACCCTTCACCTTTAAAGGGAACCATTCATTTTGGTTCAAAACATTTCACAAGCCCAAGGTACTCGGAGGTAAATGTAAACACTGACCACCTCCTGGGGAGGGAAGAGAAGATGAGGGAAGGCTGGAAAGGTGTGTTACCTGTTTTATATCAACCAACCAACCAGCCAGCCAGTATTTATTAACAATGTCTTGGTTTTCCAAATAAGCACAAAGCCTAATAGTTCACACTGATTAAAGGCTGAATGGTTTGGATTACCTCGACCTGTCAAACAACTCTTTGGGGAAGGGACTGTTAGTTTTCTTGGTACAGACAGGGAAATGGAAGCCCAGAGAGGTTAAGTAACTTGCCCAAGATTAGGCAGATTGACCTCTGAACTCGGCTCTTAACCAGAAGTACAGACACACTCTTTGCTATTAGGAGTTTATGTTTGAATTGGGAGGCAAGGCTTATATAAAATTGAAATAAGAGAACAACTCACTGGCACATTTTTAACATTTATGCTTCCATGTGTGGCTTTCTCTCCAATAATCATGGTGAACAAACTTGTGAGGTCTTATCCCCATTTTACATGCAGGGAAAGTAAGGCTCAGAAAGGTTAAGCGACTTTACCCGGCTTTCTGTAGCCTGGAAGTAGAGTTGGTTTTCAATCCAGGTCTTTGACAGGAGGGTCTGTGAGGTTTAAGGGGATGGACACAGGCCTCAGTGAAGGTACTTTTCTTGGTTTTGAAGGTAGTGAAGGATGCAAGTTGTATTTCTCTGTGTTTTTCAGTTGAAGCAGTAACTGTCAGGAATAGACTAAAGTCCCCTGAACTTGGAGGCCTCCCCAATCCCACGTTCCTGGTGGCCGCTTCTGGTGCTGACCCCAGCTTTTGGGAGCTAGCTTCCCCTGCTTTAAGATTCAGCACCACCCTCCCCTTCTCTCTTGTTTTGGTTCCTTCAGTTTCACCTGTTCTGTCTGTCCTTCCCCTTAGAGAGTCTCTTCCTTTGTGGTCACCACGGGAAGCAAACAGGCTTTGAACCAGGCAGCTGAGGCTCAGGTTTATTTTGATTTTAAAAGTCTGTGCACGTGAAACCTGTAACGTTTCAGGTTCTTGTTTAAGCCTTGAGATGATTTAGAAAATTGATGAGGGAGTGGGGGACTTAGGTTGGCTTTTGGCACTGCAGGGCTGGGGAGTTTTTGTGCCAGGTCGGAGAACAGCACCAAGTGGGGGGCAGTGCCATTTCCTGACCCTCAGCTTTGAACTTTCCAGGCCTAAATCAGAGGCCCCAAATGTTCACCTCGAGGTGGAAGAGCAGCTGGCTGGGGGAAGGGAGGCTCCTCCCCGTTACCTTGTTTTTCCTGTGTCTTGGTGGTGGGTGATGGTGGAGCTGGTTGGGAGCGTGGTCACAAGGCCTGTGATTTGAGGCCAGGCCAGGGCTTGTAGGGGAGCATTTTTATGGGCCTGAAGATTTATTTTTTAAAAGCCATCTGCAAAGCTGATTATAACTGATGGGAGTGAGACAGCATCTGAGCTCTATTTTCAAATCATCTGTAGGTGAAATGACAGGAGGGGAGGCAACTTCAAGGTGGGTGGGCTCCTTTAGGCCAGTCCCCTAATGGAACTTGGCTTTTCAGGCTGGAAGAGGCACTAAACCTTGCATGTGGGTGGGAGGGGATTGTTAAAATCAGACTCTATCTTTTCTCCTTATGTCTGATGTGGAGATGTCCAATGCATAACAGCCTGTGGTTTGCGGATAGGGAAGAGGAGCTTTTAATTCTTCTGAGTCAAGTCTCGACACCCCCAATATGAGGGCTTGGTCGAGGAAAAGGAGGGCAGCTTCCACCGAAGCCCTCTGTCTTGACACTTGTGTCTGTCGGGTCTGTGAGCATGGGGTGTCTGTCAGCGTTTGGCTGCATGTGTCTCTCTGGCTCCAAGAAGCCCCTCTGTTGTTTTTGGCCACGTCCTTGACCTTGGCAGAGGAGTGGCTCCTTTTTAAACACCGCAGACATCCTCCAGATAATAGATAATGGCGCTTTGCAGTCAGTTCCCGATATTTTGTAAGGGCCTTTCTTTCCAGGAACCCAAAGTGCTTTTCCAGACTCGGCCCTGGGAGCTGGGAGATGCAGGAGGTGGCTTATGAATTGTGTTTTCCTGGAGGCAGGGAAATGGGGCCAGACCCCTGGTTTCCTGTCCTTCATTTCGGATACTGGTGGCTGGGGCTGCATGGAGGTGTCTTTGCATGCATGAAGCCCTGAGGCCTCTTATTAGAAATCTGCATATTTTCCCAACCTCAGCTCCAAATGAAGCTTTGCTTTGTAGCTTTCTTTTTCTCTTTCCTCTCTTTCTTTTCTTATATTTAGAGGTTCATTGTACGTAGTTTTTTTAAGGAATACCACATTGGGGGCTCAGTTATATAGTGGGCCCATGTGCCACCCCCTCATTGAGGCTCCTTGGCATGGGCAAAGAGGCCACAGTAGCACCCAAAGGTGCCTGGCTGGGGGACCTGTACCCGACGCCTTTTCCCCAGAAGCCACTGGTTTGGAAGCAAGCTTACCTTAGGCCCATCTTGCTAGCCCAGGGACTGTTCTGGGAATATGGAGCTGAGCATCTGTGCATCCCCCTGACCCACCCCCAGCATTAGCCAGCCCTGGGACTGTGCTTTGGGCCAGGCACATTTCTAAGTGCTTTCAGATATTAATGTAATCCTCACAATGCCCATATGGATGGCTTAGTGGGAGGTAAAGGACATTTGAGGGTATTTGGAAAGACCTGAAAGGTTCAGGTGGTTACAGCAAGTATTTCTAGATTTTCTGATCTTGAAGCCAGTTCACAAAGACCATGTTGGCTTCAGATTTTCATTTTCAGAAAAGAGTACCTCGTCGAGTTGCGGCCCCAGCATTCTCCCTTCCCTCACCGGAGTTAACCGCTGTTCCAAGCTTGGTGTTTTGTTCCTATACATTTCCTATACACTTCTTGCCTATGTAGCTGTCTGTATCTTTGTGCCTGTTTTAAAACTTTGTGTAGATGGGGTCATACCCAATGCATCACTTTGTTCATTGCTCCTTTCGCTCCCACCTCTCCTTTGCCGGGGAACTGTAAAGGTAGACCTGGTGGGAGCTGTGCCATCCCTGTTTTGTGGCTGAGACTGCTGAGTTCCAAAGCACTTGCCCAAGTCACACAGCTCCTTGTAGGTGGCAGGTGGGACTGAACCCAGCTTCCTGCCTCTGCGGTGGCGTTCGTATGTTACACCTGCCGCCCTGCACCCCGCCAGAGTTCAAAGACTTGCTGATGTTTGATGAGGGAGGGCAGGAGACGTCAGTCTCAGCGTCTTACTCTCTTCCCACCCACACATGTGTGTGGCATCTGGTGTCCGTACCTGTGGGTCCCTGGTCCCTTGCCTGCTGCCCTCTTTTCCTGGGCTTGAGATTCAAGTTCTTAGGGACCTATGCCACGTTGCCATTTTTTTCACCTCCCAGGGTAATAGTTGTGCTTTTATTATTACTTCTTGATAAAGCAAATATGTCATGACGAAAAGCTATAGTGAATTTGGGAATGCTTCTAAATGAATTTATATTTTACGGCTCACAGCAGCCTCTTGCACCATTTGGAAGCTGGTTGTGCTCTGCAAGACAAGAGACTGTGCTCTGGACACGAGGCTTGGGCTGCATGTAGAGTTTTGGAAGAGGCCAGATGTGGGGAGCCACGATGAGCCTCACTCTGCCAGTCCCGTTCCTGGGCTCCAACGACAGCAAGTGGGGTCCCGGTTGAGTGGTTCTTGTCCTTGCCTGATTTCCCTCCTCTTACCTTCTTATCTTCTGGCTCTCGGCCACTCAGCCGTTGCCTTGCCCAGTTAGTGCCTGAGCTAGGAGAGTCAGAGAGGACAGATGTATGGCGGCAGCCTGCCTGCCTTCATCACACTTTCTTGGGGCACTGTTGTGAAACTCCTCTCTAAAGACATTTAGAGGATTCTCTGGGATGTCACTGATCTGTGACCGATCTGAGGCTCCTTCGATGATCAAAGGTGGATTTATGGAGTCTCCTGGGGTCCCCCTAGTAACTGAGTCTCAGGAGCATCCTGATCAGCTCATCTTAGCCCCCCAAAGAGCAAGTAAGCAAGAATCAAGCTGCACATACTAGGTATTCATCGAGTATCCAGTGTTGATGAACAGTGGTGGTGAGGGCCTTTGGACAGGAGTGTGGCAGCTGTAGTCCCTCAGGAGACAACTGACAGATGCTGAGGGTCTGGGAGCCGGTGGTCCGAGTCACCAAGGACCACCCCAGAGATGAAGTTGATTCCTGGGGCCAGGGTAGAGGCCCAGTTGGCTCCTCGGGACTCAGAGGTGTGTTCTGGAATCAGAAGGAGGCCAGGGGCCAGGGAAGCTGGCCTTGTCATTGGGATGGGGGTCACAGAATAGGATGACCTCAGCCCCTGCCATGCTGCTCAGCACCCCTCTCTGAGCTGGTGCCTCCAATGGCAGGCAGGTTGGAGCTGGCACAGACCTCCCAGCTCCCTACCAATCAGCCCAGCTGCGTTTTTATCTTTGGCTAGCTGCCCATCAGATTCCAAGGTGCTGGCCATACTGACATGTCCCTCTGTACCCTGCCCCTTCCTCTCTGGAGGGTGGGGTTATTGCATTTGGCTGGGACCTGCCTCAGAAAATCACAGGGAATTTCTGGTCCTTTTGTGTGGGTTTGTGGGCCTTAAAGGAAGTAAAACATGGGTCTTGGTTTTCCTTCTCCTTCCGGTCCCTCCACTGAGGGTTCTCTCTGGAGTGTTGGACGTCAGCAGCCCACTGCCTTTAGCCATAGTATCCCAAGGGGTGTGGATCTAGATAACTGTGGGGCCTCTAGCTTCCCAGGATGTGGGGTTCAGCAAAACTTTCACCTGCCTCCTGCTACCTTTCTGTTGGAACTTTGGGAGTAGCATTTGGGAGTGGGGATAGGTGTGAAAAGACTGTCTTCTTTGATTTATTAGGCCAGCGAGCTGCTTGACAGAAACCTATCTTGTCCCCCAGGAACAGAAAGAGTGGTCGTGTGTTAGGTACCAGGACCTCAGGAGACCTGAGGTCTTGTCCTAGTGCTGCCTGTGGCCACTTTGTGATGCTGGATAAGTCACACCCGAAACCACCTATAAACCGAGAAATTGGATGGTAGGATGGTGGTGAGGCTCTGTTCTTAAGGCTGTACTTGGATTATCACATGCAGATGATCTCTGAGGGTCTGGGATGATGCCAACATTCTGTGTTTCTGCCCTCTTAGGGGACACTCAGCAGAGTCAAGCACTTCTTTTTTTAAAAACAAAATTGGTTATGTTTTTATTTTTTGAGAAAGGTCTCGCTCTGTCACCCAGGCTGGAGTGCAGTGGCATGATCTTAGCCTCTACCTCCTGGGCTCAAGTGAGTCTCCCACCTCAGTCTCCCAAGTAGCTGGGCCCACAGGAGTGTGTCATCATGCCCGGATAATTTTATTTTTTTGTAGGGACAGGGTCTTGCTGTGTGACCCGGGCTGGTCTCTAACTTCTGGGCTTAAACAATCTCCTGCCTCCCAAAGTACTGGGATTACAGGCATGAGCCACCATACTTATCTGAGTCAGGCACTTCTAAAGGTGACCTTGCAGTTGACTCCTGGGTTTCGTAGCCTGGCCCTGAAGTTGACTATGCTGTGAACACAGCTTCTTTAGGAGCCCTCTGTGTCTCAGCTTTGAGGAATTTGTTCTCACCCTCTAGGGAGGGCGCAAGTGGGGCCAGGTGAATGTGCTTCCTTTATAGATAGACCCAGAAGCTAGTGCTCTTTGTGTCCTGGGCTCTGCATTCACTCTGTCTCTGGAAATACCTGCTTAGGGTGTGGTCCTGATTGGGAGGCTAGGTGCCTGGGGGAGGTGAGAGTCAGGGAGGCACTCTCCCTTGTTTGGTGTTGGTGAAGGATACCTTAGCTCTGCCTTCTAGCCTGGGTGCTCCAGGTGTGTCTGGGGATGCTGGAGGTGGCTCAGGAGAACTGCAAGGTGGACTGATCATAATTGGTCCTTTGTGTAGGCTTGACTGACCCACAGGCCTGGTGTGAGGAGGCTGCTTGCTTCTGGGCTCAGTGGGTCTGAAACACTGGCTGGAGCCAGGGAGCAAGGCTTTCAGTCTGGAATCTGCCCAAGGGACTGGTGTCAATAGGTGGCCTTGTCTTTCACTTGTTTATTTCCAGAGCCTAGCTCTGGCCCTTCTCTCCTTTGCAGCAGTTTGAGAAATCAATAGAATGCCCAAGCCAGAAGGGACCTGCACTGTCACCTACCCCTCTTCTCCCTCAGGTAAAGGGACGAGGTCCACAGTGGTAATCTGATTTGTCCAAGGACACTCTGCCATGAGTTCATTCCTTGTGGGGCTAGATTTGGTGAGGATTCTTTATTCTGGGTATACGTAAGCCATCTTCTGAAGTCATCCTTGCAGGTGGGCTCCAGAACACCTGCAGATAGATGCACATGGGGCGGGCCTCTGTATTCTGAAGGCAGATGAATCTGCTGGGGTTCTGGCTAGTGTGGGGGTGGTCAATTTCAGATGAATTTCACACATGCAGGCAGCTGTACCCTGCCAAGTTGGAGGTAGTGATCCACATGCGGGCCCTTACACTCTGATGTTCCTGAGGCTGGCTCCTGCATTTGCAGTTGAGGGAATGGAGAAATGAGCCTGCAGGACAGAGGCAGCCTGTTGGCTGTGGTGAACTTGGTATTAATAGCCAGCACTTATTACTGCGTGTCTAGCACTGTGCTAAGTCCATTACGTGCATTATACCAAGGAATCCTCACAGTCGCCCTATGAGGAAAAGGTACTGTGACATTTTTAATCCCACTTTACAGAAGGAACTGAGGCTTAGAGAGATTAAATATTTTCTCCCAACTCACAGCTTTTAGTGGGGCAGCTGGGCTTTGATTTCAGGGCTGCCTGGCCAGAGCGCACACTGCTAACCACTGTCCTAGTTGCTTCCTCTCTGCTGGGTCATTCCTTCTGGTGGTGAGCACCAGCTGTCAGCCCTGACTGGAGAAGGGAGGCTCCTCATGAGAGATGGAGCTGAGTCTCCACCCTCCTGGGCCCCATACACTTCTCTCCTGACCCATGCATTCCTGTGCACCAGGAAAGTGGCCCGTCTCTGGTCATGGAGACTGAAGTCCCAGCGCTGTATTGAGCAGTGGAGGTGGGGGTGGCTCAGGGTCAGGTGGAGGCTTTACGGAAAAGTCATAATGGTAGAATGGAGGGTACCTGAATCCTGTTTTTTGAGGGAAAGTTGCCTTTAAGTTGGAGGGATGCTGTTGGCTTCTGCAGCTCCTTGCTGCCTTTCGATGATGCCCCTGTGCATGGGAGCCTTCAAGTGTAGGTGGAATAGGCAGGGTTGGAAAGGCTCCCTGCTCCCCACAGTCCAGGAGAGGCAGTACTGGAGCCCCTTATTTGCTGTTCATCTTTGGTGGGTCAGCATAACCTTTATGTTACAAATGCCAATAGATGTTTAATTCCTGGGGTGGGATAAGGTAGCAAGCAATTTAGAATTTAATAAAGTTATGAATTCATGAGGAGGTGATTCTTATTTCTTTCTTTATCCATGATGCATGTTAGTTGCATGAATAAATGAATGAATTTTTTTTTCTTTTTTATTATACTTTAAGTTCTAGGGTACATGTGCACAACGTGCAGGTTTGTTTCATGTGTATGCATGTGTCATGTTGGTGTGCTGCACCCGTTAACTCGTCATTTACATTAGGTATGTCTCCTAATGCTATCCCTCTCCCCAACCCCCACCCCACCACAGGCCCCGGTGTGTGATGTTCCCCTTCCTGTGTCCAAGTGTTCTCATTGAAATGAATGAATTTTTAAAAACTTATTATGGAAAATTCACACACAGGAGTAGAGAGAATAGTATAGTGATTTCCTGTGTACCCATTACTCAGCTTCAGCAGTTAACAACAGAATTGCCTGTAATATTTAACCATCTGGGCTGTTTTATTGGCACTGAGATTAGTGTGCTAGTGTGAACTGCAAGGAACTTCTCAAGTGAGAAAGGACGCGGAGAAGAAATGATACATAGTATGAATAAAACCTCATCTTTGTGGTGCTGCCATACTAGGCAAGTCGCAGGTGCTCCCCTGAGGGTTTGAACTAACTGCTCTGGATAACTGGCCAGGTGGTGTTGGGTTCCAGCCCCAAGTGGGAGGAAAGTTTCTGAAGGGTGAATTCAGCTGGGTATGTGAGATTCTCAAACACACATTGGGGCGGAGGCACTGCAGCCAGCCCCAGTTCATCTACTCAACTCATGTTTACTGTGGATCATCTTTTTTTAAAGTTGACATTTCAAACATAAGAAAAAGCATTGAGAATAATAAAAATGAATATCTACCTGCTTGCCACCCAGACTTAACAAACATAAAGCAGACATTCGTTCCAGGTGAGGGGCAGATGCACGGTCTCTGTCTCCAAGGAGGCCCGTGGGTGAGAGACCCAGGGACGGGCAATTTCCTGGTCATATACAAAGATATCACATCGGGTGTAGGAATGGAGTTCCAAGGAAGGCTCCAGCCCGTCCTGGAGGAGACAGGTAGGACTTCCTGGAGGAGGTGATCATGTGAGCTAAAAATCAAATCTGGAATATGTGAGTCAGGCCAAGCTGGTGTGGGGGCAGGGTCAAGGGGAGGTAGGCCTGCAAAGAGTGTGACCAAAGGCAAGAAAAAGGGAATGCAAAGTTCTGAGGAGGGAGGGGCAGGAGGCGAGTGAGGAGTTGACTGGATGCAGCTGGAGTGAAAGATATTTGGGGGTGGGCAACAGTGAGGACTGGTGAGTCAGTGAGGGATAAGCTCTGGGCATCTTCGAGGCAGTAGCAGGCACCAGGCTTGTCCTGAGACCTGCTCAGTGCATGGCTGTCTGAATTCGACTCCATACGTTGAGAAGATTATAGACCAATATAATCCTATGCAGAAAAACCCACACAGCGGGTGCAGAAGGGTGGAAACTGTATCGGGACTATTTGATTGACCTGGGCTGCTTAGAGCAGGCTCCAGGCTGTCATTTGAAAGAGGGGATGTATTGGGTTGACCCAATGGGGAGAAGTAGGACTTGGTGAGAGTTGTATGGAGATGGACTCTAGCTCCCAATAGAATTTCTGACAGCCTTCCAAAGAAGGGATGCATGGTTGGGCGAGAGTTTCATGGTCTTAAATGTGTTGAAGTAGTCTCAGGTTGGAAGCAGGCAGGGCTGGGGTGTGGAGAGAGGAGGGCTCTGCATTGCCTGGTCTTCAAGGCCTCTCCTTACTCTGAGTTCTGAGATTTAGGCTGGGGAGGGTGGGTAAGTGACCCGTGGGCACAGGCAAATGGTGCTCCTGGGAAGGCGGCTGTGGAGGAGGTGCTGGCCCGTTGCCATGGGAACCATCACTGCTGTGGGTTTCCAATTCCAAGGATGCCCTGGAAGGGAATGAGCTCACTCCACCTGCGAGCTGGTGAGTCAGCCCTGCCTCTCCCGCGTGCTTGCCAAGGCTAGGCGGGAATTTGAGCAGTGAACCCTGCCTCTACCCCCTCCTCAGATCACCCAGGCGCCCGTGCCCTGGATGTGGGGTCTTGTCATAAAAGATGCGGGGCAATAAAGGCAGCTGCCAGTCATTCTGGCGTCACTGGGGATCCTGACTCGGGGAAGCTGCTAGCCTAGTTGGCTAAACCTTGGCCATGTGCAGAGGGTGAGCCATTCTCTCTGCTGGCCACTCAGCTGATGTGGGCTGCACACCAGCCACAGCTGTACTGGGCCAGGGCTTGTGGTCCAGGGGGTAGATGGGTGCAGAGGGCAAGCTTTCAGGGTGCCTTGTGAAGGAGAAGTATAGGGTGGGTGGGTGTGAGGGCCTGTCGTTCGGGCATGGGGGTAGTTTCTGGAGGTGGCTGAGGAATGCTTCCTGTGGGGAGTGGCTTCTGATCCGGTGCTGGAGGGATGAGGAGCAACTGGTTTGCCCACCAAGTCCTAGGCATCTGAGGCCGGGGTCATGGCCCCTGGCTCCTCCTTCTGTGCCCCTTCCCAAGTGCCCAGTTGTGAGGGAGTGATCAGAACATGTCAGGGGTATTGCAAGAATCTCAAACAGTTGTGACTTGAGTGTACAAGCCATTTTATCCAAGACCCTGTGAAATCCATGGCACCACCCACTGGGGGCTGGTCCCTCAGGACCACGTAGGGCCTATAGCCCGCCCCCGTACCCCCGCGCCCTGCGCCTCGCGCCCCGTGCCCCATGCGGCGTCCTGTGAGATGCATCAGAACACCCAGGGGAACGCTGCATTTCTAGCCTCTGCCCGCCTTACTTGCTTCACCCACATGGGCCTCTGTTTCCATTTGAGAAGATAAATAAGTTAGGGGAGAAAAATGACCATCTTAGACCCTTTCTCCTAAACACAACAATTTATATTTTTAGAAACCTATTTTTATTTTTAGTCTTCATGCCTGCATTATTCTGATAGCAGTAATCATAGTGTATATAAAATTTCGCTCTGCTTTTTTATTTCCCCACTTGGCATTTTATCAAAAACACTTTTTCTTATATAGCCACACAGCCTTTATGTTCCTTCCCTGGAGAAACTGAGATCCAAGTATAGAGATTGTTTCATAAATACATGTTTATTTGTACTTTCCTGCCTCTTTCCAAAAAGCATTTGAGGTGGATATATTAAAAGGCTCGTGTATAACAGCTTTTTTTTTTTGTTATTTTGTTTTAGAGACCGAGTCTCACTCTGTTACCCAGGCTGGCATGCAGTGGTGCTATCACAGCTCACTGCAGCCTCAAACTCCTGGGCTCAAGGGATCCTCCCACCTAAGCCTCCTCTGAGTAGCTGGGACTACAGGTGCGTGCCACCATGCCTGGCTAATTTTTACATTCTTTTGCAGGGTCTTGCTATGTTGACCAGGCTGGTCTCGAACTCCTGGTCTCAAGAAGTCATCTGACCTTGGCCTTCCAAAGTGCCAGGATTACAATGTGAGCCACCACACCCCCTTCCTTCAGAAGCTTTTTGTTGTTTATTTATTTATTTTTTTAATAGGGATAGGGTCTTGTCAAGTTGCCAGGACTGCTCTCAAATTCCTGGCCTTCAGTGATCCTCCCTGCTTCACTTCCCAAAACGTGGGGTTCCAGGTGTGAGCCGCTGTGCCTGGGCCAGAGTTTTAAATTAAAGTTAGAAGATCCAGAGCTATGTCGTAGTGGCGGTGAGACAATTGTTAAGAAAACAACATTAAAAGAGGTTAGTTTTTAAGAAATTTTAATGTAATTCCCCCAGCTTTATTGAGGTATAATTTAAAATTTTAAATTATATATATTTCAGTTATGCAACGTGATGATTTGATAGACATGTACACTGTGACATGATTACCACAATCAAGTTAATTAACACATCCGTCACCTCACACAGCTGTCATTGTTTGTATGTGTATGTATGTGATGACACTAAGATCTTAGCAAATTTCAAATAAACAATATACAACCGACCCTTGAACATCACAGGTTTGAACTGTGCAGGTTCACTTACAAGCAGATTTTTTTTTTGTAAAAGTTATACCGAGTGTGCCTGCCTCTCCTGCCTCCTCTTCCTCCTCTTCTGCCTCTTCTGCCTCTGCCACCCCTGAGACAGCAGTAGCTGTCCTCCTTCTCCTTCTCCTCCTCCTCAGCCTACTCAGTGTGAAGACAACCAGGATGAAGACCTTCATGATGATCCACTTGCACTTCGTGAATAGCAAATATAGTTTCTCTTCCTTATGATTTTCTTAATAACATTTTTTTCCTGTAGCTTACTTTATTGTAAGAATACAGTATATAACATACAACATGGATGTCGATGTGCTTTTAATCAAATGTTTGTACTATAGGTAAGGCCTCTGGTCAACACTAGGCTATAACAGTTCAGTTTTTTGGGAGTCAGTTATACGTGGATTTTCTACTGCATGGTGGGAGTGTGAGGGTTGTTGCCTCTTACCCACATGTTCTGGGGGCTCAACTGTATGTAGTATTATTAGCAATAGTAACTATCCTGATGGAAAGTTTGTACCCTTTGACCAACATCTCCCCATTTCTCTCAACCCCCCTAGCTCTAGTAACCACCATTCTACTCTCTGCTTCTGAGTTTGATTTTTTTAGATTCCTTATACAAGTTAGATTATGCAGTATTTGCTATGTCTGGCTTATTTTGCCTAGCCTAATATTAAAAAAGATTAGTTTTTGTAAGTCAGCACAGACCCGGTTCTGAGCTTCCTGGCAGCCAAAGCAAAAGGAGAACTTGGAAGTATCAAAATGTTTATTTCTTAGTAAAAGAAAGTATACCAGTTCACAAGAAAGGGGCACTTTTTGTAAGTACTAAAAGCTGAGTTTTACCATTTTAGGAGAGTGGTGCAGTAAACAGTGCTGTCAGTATTAGTTTCATGGAACACACAGAAACTTTTTTGTATACTTGTTTCTTAAATCAGCTCCCACTGAAAGCCACAGGTATGGTGTTAAATCACACTTGTAGGAAGGCATTTCTGTGGGGAGCTGAGGCAATGAACTCGAGCTCCACTCTTTCCAGAGGTTTAACCTCAGAGAGGCACAAGTCCTTTGAGATACCCTTGAGCACTTCTTGGAGACTCTCTTGTGGCAGTTGTTTGACAAGAGCTGGAGAACAGGCTGTGTGGACTCCTGGTTCGGAATTCAGAGGTTTTCTGAGGTCTTGACAGAAAAGAGAGCTATTAGGTTGGTGCAAAAGTGATCGCGGTTTTTGCAATTAAAAGTAATGGGAATTTTGCACCAACCTGAATATTTGCTTTGGGTGCTAAGCACGTGAAGGGCAAAGCTGCTATTTTATTATGAAAATGAGAGCCTGGCCCACTCTCCCTTTCCAGAAGGATGGCTGTTGAGGTCAAAGTTGTCTTCTAGAAGCAGTTTGGGATCTGCCCACAGAACTGGGATGAGGCCCTTCAGGAAGGGAACAGTGTGGTCAGTCGGGGCTGGGCCTGGGCAAGTCCCCCTTACCAGCTGCCTCACGCTCGGCTGCTGACATGTCCTCTACTCATAATTCTCCCATTATTGGACACTTTCGTGGTTTCCAGTTTTGGCCTATCGTAGATAATGCCTCTATAAATATTCCTTTCATGTGGACGTTTTCCTGCATTTTTGGATAATATCCAGAAGCTGGGTTTTTTGACCATACTTGGAGAGGATCATTTCTGAGTCCTTTTCCATGTGAATCAATTGCTTTGAAAAGACTGACCAGCCTAATATGCCACCTGTTGTTTTCTTAATTGAAAAGGAAAGTAATATTTATTGTGGAAAATTTGGAAACTACAGCAAAGTACAAAGAAGAAAATAAGAATTAGGAGAAATTCTACCACCCTGAGAGCACAGAAGTGTGTGGCCTGGTGCACACACCTGGTTCACTGCTGCAGTGAACTCGTCTCTTGTCAGGCAGGGGATTGAGCCTGGAACAGTCCCCTGCTAGTAGTCTGTCTAGGTGGATGGGCCACCTGATTTTCCTCTGCCCCAAACGGTCTTCTCAGCCACTAATTTGTCTGTCTCTGAGCATACATTTCTAAGGTTTTGAAGGACCTGTTAACCTATTAATCTATTAATCATAGAAAATGGTTTAGAAAAGTTTTAAATGTCTAAATGTTTGGGAGGAAATGTTAAATTATCAGTGACTGGCTTCTTAGCAGATTTCTCAACAGCTACCACCTGCCAGGCTTGAGACCCAAGTGGTCGGGACCCCAGGCTGATGCGCTTCGGTGCGAGAAGTGGTGGAATCGCCTGGGAAAATGTTTCCCAGATCTGACCCCTGACCACGTTCCTCAAGTTCCTATCTGGCTCTGAGGCTTGTCTGGAGAGCCAGGGTGTTTGGTAAAATGGAAGGGAAGTGGGAGCGATCATAAATGAGAACCTAAACCTGCCGTCTCTCACTTCCCTATCTTCACTTCCCTGAACCAGACATTCTCTGGGCCAGGTAGACATGCCCTTCTTCTCCCCAGTTGTTAGGAGGAAACTTTTAGGGCAGGGAGCCTTTCCCATGCTGGCCAGATGCCTTGCCGAACTCTTGACCAAGGCACTGGTTGTGGGCTGAGGGTTACTGACCCCCGCAACCCACAGAGTTGCTTCTGTTACTGGGTAACTCCACCATCACTCAAGCGGTTACATGTCAGACTGAATTTCCCAGAATATGGGGCAGGAAGAAGACGGTCCATTTATGGAATTACTTGACCTCAAATAGAGAGTGAGGCTTCAGTCCTTAGGAACTGTAATGACTGACCAAAGAGTTCCCAGGTGGCTTTAAATGCCAGAATGGGCACGGTGGGTATGCTGGGCACTGTCATTGTTCAGCATATAGGAGCTGATGCACAGAAGGCCCGCTCTCCTGCCACTCTAGCGGTTTCATTGAGTTGGGTGGGATCTGGGCAGGGACCACAGCTGGAAGTCACAAGGGGTCTCTTGGGGGAAGAGGAGATGAAAGCCTAAATGATGGCATCTTATCGAAACCCCTCTTATCATGCATGGAACTCTCAGACAGATGCTGTTAGAGATGTGCCTTGAAGATAGATGCTTGATGTCTTGAGAGCTGTGTATCCTCCAGCCAGCCCATCTGACACACAGTTGCAAACAGCTTTCAGTTTTCCAATATCCAGAGGCTGTGGGTGATTAGAACTTTGGAACCATGGGATTCACCAGAGAGAATCTTGGTTTGGGGATGTTTTCTTGGGGCAGAGAAGGGGGAAGCCACTGGAATGTCTCAGTTGCTGTTTGTGTTGTTTGGGTGAAGAGCTCCCTTTTGGGATCTCGTGATGCTTCCAGCTTGTGGCCATGTGGATGGGCTGAGATTGATTTGTTCTGTCTGGCTTGTTAGACACTCTACCCGCCTTGTCTCTCCCCACCCAGAAAACCACAATGAACTCTAAAGGCTGGTCCAATTAAGATTCATGGTAATTGGGGGAGAGAGAGGGGGACTTGAGGAGACAAGAGTGACTTGTGCTTTGGTCTGTGAAGGAGAGGTTCCTTTGCGATGAGGATTGGAGGTGCGTCATGCAATGAGGGGCCTCCTGCCTAAGCTGTATTCAATGATCACCCACTGCAGGTGACCACAGCTTCCTCGTAGGTATTCTCGCTCCCCTGGGTATGTCCACCCTCTGCTACCCAAATGGAGAGGTTCACTGCAAGGCTATATCCCTTATAGAATGGCCTGTGGACCACCTAGGTTTGTGTAACACTGTAGTTTCCTGGGCCTTTTCCAGACCTCCTGAACCAAACGCTCTGGTTAGAGCCCAGAAATCTGCATTTCCAGCAAGTGCCCTACGTACTTTTTAGATAAAGCTAGGTAACTCTATGA
Organism: Colobus angolensis palliatus; assembly: GCF_000951035.1. NCBI lineage: Eukaryota > Metazoa > Chordata > Mammalia > Primates > Cercopithecidae > Colobus > Colobus angolensis. Next base: position 25,399,145 of record NW_012116265.1, read on the forward strand.
AGGATTATCTGGAGGAATATTGCTTCAGTCTGAATGGAAGGAGTTTTGCTAAAAGAACTCAATTCCTTTACTTTTTTTCCCCCTTTAATGTTTTTCGGTTTTTATGAAAATGGAGACAGGGTCTCACCATGTTGCCCAGGCAGGTCTCAAACTCCTGGGCTTAAGTGATCCCCCTCCCTCTGCTTCCCAGAGTGCTAGGAATACAGAAGTAACCCACTGTGCAGCCTCTTTTTTTTTTTTTAAACAGGGTCTTCATCATTCTGTAACCCAGGCTGGAGTACAGTGGCATGATTATAGCTCACTATAGCCTTGGACTCCTGGTCTCAAGCAGTCTTCCTGCTTCAGACTCTTGAGTAGCTGGGACTATAGTGTGTGCACCGCTGTGCCTGGCTTCAGCTCCTTCACTCTTATTTACTCTTCCTCCAGGACATTCTTAATGAAGCTTTGTCTCCTTGTGACTTAGGCCATAAATTCACTAGCCACCCCCAAATGTGAATCAAATATTTCTTCTGGACGCCAAAACCCCATGACTTAGACCAAAAGTGAGGAAAGGAAAGGCAATCTGTTATTGCTTTCCTGGTTGTAAATTGCTTTTGGATTTGGAGCACGTGGTCTGGTTGACTGTCTGCAAGGCTGCTTTAAAGAACACTGCAGTGCTAGCAGTGGAGGCCCTGCTGATGAGTGATTCATCCCAGGGATTCTGAGGGGCCATCTATATCAGGCAGGTGGCCCACCCTGCCCACTGATCCCTCTCACTCTGCTCAGCAGGTCCTCCCCTGCCACCAAGCACAAACATCTGTGTCCTTCAGTGACCTGCCCAGCTCTGTTGTTCAGTTTCCTGTGGAGAAGGGCTTTTTAACTTTCTGCTTCCTGCCTCGCCCTGCTTCCCTGGTTGGCCCACTGGAGTGACCTCTGATCCTCTAGTCTCAGTTGAGCCAAATTCTGACTGTGCAGTGTTGTCTGGGTTCTAGCTTTCTTCCAAACCGCGTGACAGTAGGAGTTTGGGTTGGCTCTAGAAACGGTGAGCGGCTAGTCATTGTCATGAGACTGGATCATTTCAGCCTGGGGGTCTGCCAGCAGTTGTGTGTTTTGCTGGGATAGACTCAGACAGCTCCTTTGAGACATTCCCAGGCAATGGGAAGCCTAGGAGGCCTGCAGGACTCAGTTTACATGCAATCTCCTAATGACTCCACACTTGAGGTTCATTTTGGAGGCTCTTGGTCAAGAAACCCTCTGGGTGCTTCCCTCTTTTTCCCTGTGGGAGTTTCATAGGGGAGATGTGGAGGCCACAGTGCAGATGGGGACCAGGAAGCTCAGAAATAGAGGGAGGCCGATGATGGGGGAGCAGAATTGAGTGTGGCATGGAGGCCGCCAGGAGAGCTGTTATAGGTCTGCTTGCATCAGAGTGGACAAGGTTGATGAGAAGGATTAGTAAAGAGGAGCTGGGACCTGAAGCTAAGATTTAAGAAAAAGGATCTCCAGGATACTTCATCTGGAGGCCCAGAGAAGGCAAAATCTTGCAGTCAAAACAACTTTGCTGAGAAACAATTTCTTAAAAGAAAAAAGTCTGACCAGGGCAAGGTTCTAATAGAGCGAGTGATGTGTTCGTTTCTTAAGGTGTTGCACATTGGCACAGCCTTCAGGTTAGCATCATGGCCACTGATGCAGCAAAAGCTATGAAAATGCTCAGACCCTTTAGCCCTGTAATTTCACCCCCCAGGAGTGTGTCCTAAGGAAACTGTCCAACTGAAAGAAAGACATGCTTAAACATATTCTCTGTGTGGGCTGGGTGCCGTGGCTTGTGCCTGTAATCCTAGCACTTTGGGAGGCCAAGGTGGGCAGATCATGAGGTCAGGAGTTCAAGACCAGTCTGGCTAACGTGGTGAAACCCCATCTCTACTTAAAATACAAAAATTAGCTGGGCGTGGTGGCAGGCGCCTGTAATCCCAGTTACTCGGGAGACTGAGGCAGGAGAACCTCTTGAAACCAGAAGGTGGAGGTTGCAGTGAGCCAAGATTGTGCCACTGCACTCCAGCTTGGGTGAAAGAGCGAAACTCTGTTTCAGAATAAATAAATAAATAAATAAATAAATAAATAAATAAAATTCTCTGTGTGGAACAGCAAAACTGGGGGGAAAAGAGTGCTTCCATATCTAACTAACCCTGGGGAAGGAATTTAACAAACTATCCATCTTGATACATCATGGTGGTGTAATATTTTTGCAGCCTTTAAAAATGATAATTAGGAAGATTGTACAGGAACAAAATATTCAACAGACTGTTGAAAGTCGGAGAACACTAAAGAGTAGTACATTATAATTGATTGCACTGTAAATAAGATAGTGTAGTAAGTAGTGTAAATAAGGAAGATAATATGCAAAAATATAAATGGCTATGTTAAGGCTAGAGAATTCATTATTTTAAAAAAATTAGTATTAAATTATATGGCAAGTCAGGGAATTTCTATCTGAAGCATCATTCCTCTTCAAATATTTTTCTATTATCACTCATCCCTTTTCTTTTTTTTTTTTTTTTTGAGATGGAGCCTCGCTTTCTCACCTAGGCTGGAGTGAGTGGCATGATCTTGGCTCACTGCAACGCCCCCTCCTGGATTCAAGTGATTCTTCTGCCGCAGCCTCCCGAGTAGCTGGGATTGCAGGTGCCTGCCACCACGCCCAGATAATTTTTGTGTGTGTGTGTGTTTTTAGTAGAGACGGGGTTTCACCATATTGACCAGGCTGGTCTCAAACTCCTAACCTCGTGATCTGCCTGTCTTGGCCTCCCAAAGTGCTGGGATTACAGGCGTGAGCCAGCATGCCCGACCACTTGTCCCTTTTCTTAGGGAGTCATGGCAACTGGGTGAGATTGAATCAGCCATTTTGAGCACCCTTAATGTGTGTTGTGCGCTGCCAGGCTCTGTGGAGTACACACAGTGTAAGATGTCATCCTCTGGGCTTAAGGGCAGAGGATGTATGTCTTTGCTGGGGAGATAAGATGTCCCTGTGCTGGACATGCTGATTAGTGCTGAGGCTGAGGCATGGCTCAGGCATGGAGTGAGGGACATGGAGGCTGAGGGTGGCGAGTGGGTGGAGTGGTTTGGGCCTTTAGCTGGGGTTGGAAGGAGGACCAGGAGAACTTTCAGGACATGGAAGCAATCAGCCTGGCATTGGGGCAGACCAGCAGAGTTGAGTTTGCCTAAGAGGGATTTTCAGCTCATCACAGCTGTGAGTGAGCTCTGAGTTAAATAAGATATCTGTTATTCACCCTGTTTTCTAGAGATTGGAAACTGAAGTCCAGGAAATAAGCTCTTCCAGGAATCTCCAGAGTCCCCTGGGGACAGGGGTGGGTGCACAGGCCGGCTCCCGTGGGTTGGCTGTGCTCCAGTGGCAGATCCCCCTAAGGGTGGGAAATCATCCTCCCGACCCTCTAGGGAAACCCTTTCGGTCCCTTGTGGGTTGGTGGCGTCACTGGTGGCGGAGGATCAGCGTTCCTTCTCCTTTCAAATCTGCCCGTGCCCTGCTTGGGTGTCAGGCCCTCCTGGGGACAGCCCCATCCACACTTTCCGTTTGGGGGACTTTGACATTTTGTTTAAGTGGGGATGTGATTGAGAGTGTGTGAGGGTGAGAACCGGAGGCTCTGGCTCTTTAAGGCTCGGCCTTCAAGTGAGGTTTGGCAGAGGAGATACTGAACGTTTAATTTTAGGGCCAAGGTAGGGGGTGGGGGAAAGTCCCTACCGCATCTGGTTTGTGTTAAGCCTGTGCCTTCAGAAAAGTACTGTGTTTATGGTTAAAATCCAGCAGGGAAGGGGGGTGGGCGGGATGCCGCTTTCCCCTACTAGGCATTGTGGCACAGGGACAGGGCACACACCTACCTTCCTTCTCATGCTTTGACCCCATCCCAAGCCTGACAGTTGCAACTTGGAGAAAACTGCATGTGACATCCATTTTATCTCTGCAGTTAAAACCAGATGTTTGCTTTCAAGCAGCCTCCAGCAGCTGGACTTTGCCAGGCTGAAGCCGTATCCTTTGTGCCCCAGAACTCCCTGCCGTTGGCTGCCTGTCACTTCGGTCTGTCTGCAGCCCACAGGGTCCCGGGTGGGTCAGGGCTGCTGCGGAGTCCAAGCTGGGGCCTGTCAGAAGCTGCCCGGGGCTGGCCTCCAGCAGGCCGCCCTCCCACGATCTCAGGATTGAGAAGTTGAGTCAGTCCCTAGGATGTCTAGACTGCCAGCACTGGAAGGTCCCACAGAAACCAGATCCAGCCCCTTCTGTCAGATAAAGAAACTGAGGCCCAGAGAGCTGGAGACCGAACCAGACCTCCCCACTCTCAGCTTGGCTCACTGCTCTTTTCCCGCCTCCACGTAGCTTCCCTTTTTTCTACTGTTTGTGTTGCTCTTCCATGCTCTACTCCCTCAGAGGGCCGGCCCTGGGAACAGGGAGTAGGGTAAAAGATCTTCAGACCCAATGGGAAGTTCACAAGGCTGTTCTTGTTAACTGCTGTTTGCCAGCATTAATATAGTACCTTGCACAGGGTGAGAGTTTAGAAAATCTTGAATGAATGAATGAATGAATGAATGAATGAGTGAGTGAATGAATGATGGGGTTGCTTGGCCTGAGGGTGGGGACGCTGGTGTTGCACTTAGAGCCATTACTTCTGGGAGGGCTACCAGGCACGAGTCTCCATACCCAAAGCTCGCCCTGTTCCAAGACCATGTCCAGTCTTCTCCAGGCCTTCCTCAGCCCAGCCTGTCACCCAGCTCTTACAGAAGCCTGGAGTTTCAGAGCTGAAAGGGGCCTCATATATCAAATATTGCATCACCTTCATGTTAGAGATGGGGAAACTGAGTCAAGGGCACACAGCTAGTCAGCAGAAACGTCAGGACCAGATCCCAAGTCTGTGGGGTTGCAGAGCTTCCATGTATCCCTCCTTGGGCGTTTATATTGGGAGTTGAGGTTGGAAAGAGAGAAGGCCCTGTCTTGTCCATTGTGCCTCCCCCTTTCTGTATCTTCCTCCCTTGGATGAGCTGTTTCCTCTTTCTCTCCCTCTTCACTCTGACTTCCTCTCCTGTAGTGGAGGACGGTGGGGTGGTTTCTCCATAACAGTCTGAGTAAAAAGGCTGGGCCCCTGGGATTGGGCCAAGTCATTCCCTTGTGTCTTTCTAGAAAGGGAAAAAGAGAGTCGGCTGGCTCACTTCCTTCCGGGGAAACCAGTGCCTGAGTCACCCTGGAGTCAGGGCCCAGGGAGGAGCCTGCCCGTCACCCCGTTGCCTCTGGCCATGGGGGGCGCTTCCCTACCACTGTTTCTCAAAGGGCGGGGGGCCAGGGAAGGCCTGTGCCATACAGCTGCCCCACCGCTCGTCTGCCTTCATGGCTTCTTGGAAGGGTTTCTTGGCCTTCTGTAGGGAGGCTGGTGCTGGTGGCAAGGAAAGCAGGCAGGTGATAACATTGCCACCCTCTAACTGGAGGTCTTAAACACCCTTCTGAATCACAATTTGAAATGTTTTTGATGTACACGTCTTCAGTATCTGTTTTGTTTTATGATAAAAGTTTGACATACTTAGGGCTGGGTGAGGTGGCTCACGCCTGTAATCCAGCACTTTGGGAGCCGAAGTGGCCAGATCATGAGGTCAGGAGATTGAGACCATTCTGGCTAACACAGTGAAACCCCGTCTCTACTAAAAATACAAAAAGTAGCTGGGCGTGTTGGTGGGCACCTGTGGTCCTAGCTACTCGGGAGGCTGAGGCAGGAGTATGGTGTGAACCCGGGAGGCAGAGCTTGCAGTGAGCTGAGATGGCGCCACTGCACTCCAGCCTGGGTGACAGAGCGAGACTCCATCTCAAAAAAAAAAAAAAAAAAGTTTGACATGCTTATGGTAAAATAAAAAATAACTCCCCACAGGTAACACTGTTATTTTTCTATACCACAGATAAGATTTTATATGTTTGATTGATATGTATATACACACACGCACATATATATTATGGTAAAAGATACATAGTATGAAATTTACCATTGTAACCAATTTGAAGAGTACGTACGGTTCAGCAGCATTAAGTACATGTACCTTGTTGCACAACCATCACCACCATCCGTCTCCTGAACTCTTTCTTTTTTTTTTTGGTGAGATAACAACTCATTGTCACCCAGGCTGGAGTGCAGTGGCGTGATCTCGGCTCACCGCAACCTCCTCCTCCTGGGTTCAAGTGATTCTCCTACCTCAGCCTCTCGAGTAGCTGGGATTACAAGCACCCGCCACTACACCTGGCTAATTTTTGTATTTTTAGTAGAAACGGGGTTTCATTATGTTGGCTAGGCTGGTCTCAAACTCCTGACCTTGTGATCCGCCCGCCTCGGCCTCCTGAAGTGCTAGGATTATAGGTGTGAGCCATCGCGCCCGGCCCCATCTTCTGAACTCTTTTCATCTTGTAAAACTGAAACTCTGTACCCATTAACAACTCCCCCTGACAACCCCATTTTACTTTCTGCCTCTATGAATTTGACTACTGTAGGGGCCCCATGTAAGCGGAATCATACAGTATTTATTCTTTTGTGTCTGGGTTATTTCACTTAGCAGAATGTCTTGAAGGTTGGTCCATGTTGCAGCATGTGTCAGAATTTCCTCCCTTTTTAAGGCTGAATCATATTGCATTGTATGTATGACCACATTTGGTTTCTCCATTCATCGTTGATGGACATTTGGGTTGTTTCCCCCTTTTGGCCATTGTGAACAGTGCTGCAGTGGACATGGGTGTACAAATACCTATTTGAGTCCCTGCATTTAATTTTTTTGTGTATATGCTCAGAAGTAGTATTGCTATATTTTATGCTCTTACTGGTTATGCCTCTCAGGCACCTTGGGTTCCCGGGGCAGTGTCAACAGGTCAGCAGAGGGTTTTGGATACCACCCCTTCCCCCTGCCAGCGCCAGGCCTGCCACAGTAGCTGTCTGCGGAGGCTAGGGCTGGCCTGGCCATTTGGGTCCCCGAGGGCACACTGTGGAACTGCAGAGCGAATGAAAAGTTTTGGAATTTGTTGGTGCAGAAGGACCTCCTTGAGCCAGGTCCCCACCCTTCCTTCCTCCCGACCTCCTCCTGTTTTGTACTTGGGGAAGGGGGATGCAGCCTTCTGGGAGCCCTGGGGAGGCACAGGGACCCTGAGCTTACTTTGGGACCCAGAGCCCCATTCTTCTTATGAACTCCTCCTCCTGCCCCTAGTTCTTCCTGTCCTGGGCTGTTTTTCTCTCCGAGGCTCTCCCAGAGGGTTAGTGTGAGAAAGATTTTTGGCCCGTGAGTTACAGAGATTAATGCAAAACTTGCTAGCTTCCTTTGGAGGAAAATTCTATTTCTTGCTAACAGAGCAGGAGCTCCTTGTCCTGATTCCTGCTTTCACCAATTCGGGCCCCAGAGCGGCTCCTCACCAGAGCCCTGTGCACAGCTGACTGGTCTCTGTGGGCTCACTGGTTCGAGCTTCATTATGAGCTGCTCTGACCCCCCTGGCAGAGATCTGCACGTGGCTGTCTTTTGGGTACCCCATGCGCCTCAGGAGGCAGTGTGTCTGTTCTGTCAGCTAGATCACAGCTCTCTGAGAGCAGAGCTGCTGGTTGTTTCTCTTTGTGGCCTGGTAGTGGCTGGTCTGGTAGCCTGTACTTCCTGGATGCTCAGTTAGAGAGAAAGCGAGGCCATGAAAATAATTTGGGATTTGGCATTGGAGAACTCCTGGCTTTTGGTTTGGGGCCTGCTCTTTGCTAGCCGGCTTACTTAACCCTCTCGAGCCTGTTTTTCTGTCTCTAAAACGGGGATCAGAAAACCCTACTTCTTTTTTTTTTGTTGTTTTGAGATGGAGTCTTGGTGTTTTGCCCAGGCTGGAGTATAATCTCAGCTCACTGCAACCTCTGCCTCCCGGGTTCAAGCCATTCTCCTGCCTCAGCCTCCCGAGTAGCCGGGATTACAGGCGCACGCCAGCATGCCTGGCTAATTTTTGTATTTTTAGTAGAGGCAGGGGTTCACCATGTTGGCCAGGCTGGTCTTGAACTCCTGACCTCAGGTGATCCACCCACCTTGGCCTCCCAAAGTGCTGGGATTATAGGCGTGAGCCCACCATGCCCAGCCAGAAAACCCTACTTCTAATAAGCTTGTTGTGAAAAGTAAATGGGGTCATTGTTATAAAGTGCATGGTAAGTGTCAGTGAATGTCAGCTTTTTGTCACCGTTGTGCCTCTACTAAGTAGAAGGGCCTGGGGAGGACTCCCTGCAGAAGGCCAACTTCCTAGGACCTCTTTATGCTTTCTCTCCGTCCAAGCCCTGCTCCCCTGGGAGAGGCTGCGTGTGGGGTTGTCTGGTTGGGTGGCAGCAGCTTCCCCTGCAGAAGGAAACTGCTTCCTCCCCAGGGAGATGGGAGTTGCTAAACCTGGCTTGGGCCAGCTGTGTGCTCTAAGCAGAGATTATGTGCGTGTGTGATGAGGGCGGTGCCTTGGGCTTCATTCCAGATACACCGTGTTCTCTGACCTCGAGCTCCCTTCCTTGGAGCCCCTCACTCCAGCACCAGGCATTGTGGCTCAGAACTCCCACTGCTCTGGATTGCTATTTGACTGTTTCATAGGTGGGTCCTACTTCCCTTTTTAGATGATAGGCTCCAGGGCCTCCGTATTCCTCATATTTGGGGACAGAAAATAAGGGCTTCTCTTTCCATGCAGTAGGGTGCCCCTTTCTCCTGTGGGATGATTGGGACTGCCCTGTCCAGGCTTTGGGGAGGGAATGGGAATGGGAACCCTGCTTAGAGCTGCATTCTGTGTTCGGCCCCTGCCTGCAGAAGATTTTACCTTACAGAGACTGCAGGGTGTTAGGGAGAACCCAGCTTTGGAGCCAGCAGCACTGGTGTGGAGGCGAGCTCTGCTGTCTCACTTGCTGTGTCCTTGAGCTGGTCCTTATTCTGAGCCTCAGTTTCTTCCTCTGTAAAAAACAATCTGTCTTGCAGAATTGTTGCCGAGACTAAATGAGATGATGGATGTAAACCACCCAAGTTGGCATCCCATACCTGGTAGGCTCCCTGAGTGTGGGCAGGTGTTGTTATTTTGTGTGTGGATGGGCCAAGGGGTGCTTTTAGCAAACCATTCTTCTCCACACAGAGAGGTGTGGTGAGACAGACTTCCTATAGGTTTCTGTAGCCCAGAGTTGCCCAAACTTGCCTGATTATAGGATTCATCTGGAGTACTTGTTACTTGTTAAAATACCAATCTGTGAGTCCCATCCCAGAACTTCTGAACCAGAATGGTGGTTGTTGGGGTGAGGGGTCTCTACTGTTAACCTTTTTTATAGTCGGGCCAGTCTGGGAAATGCCGTTTCCCTCAGATTGCGCTGCCAGTTGCTGTGTCATTCCATCTTCACGGGGACCCACTGGAATGAGGCAGGTATGGCCCCTTGGAAAGTAGGAGACTTTGCACGTGAGACTGAAGCTTGAAGCGGCTGGCCTGAGGCCCTGAGCTCCTTGTGGTGGAAGCAGATTTAGAACTGAGATCTCCCAGTGCTGTGCGTCCACTGTGCCTGCAAACATTCCACTAAAGCATGGAAAAGTTGAAGGTGGGGACGGAGAGAGATGGAGTGACAGGTAGGAGGTGAGGGCCGAGGGCCTTCATGATGGCCTTGGGACCTGCAGAGACTGAGTGGGGGATGGATGGTGGGACAGAGCTCTGAGCCCCACTGGGACGCTTCCCCAGGTGTGCCTTCTGAAAACCGGGGCTGCAGTGAGCAGGCGGGGCCTTGGGCTTCTCAGAGCCACTGGGAGTCCACAGGTGTCCGCCGGAGGCGCGGTCTTAGGCAGCATGGACCCGGTGGGAGGGGCTGGGACTCCTCCCCAGGGCTGCTGGTGGAGTCCTGAAAGTCCTGTGGGTAGGACTTCTGCCACTTCTCCCCTCTCCTTCTGCCTTTTTTGTTGGGCTGGGAAGTTTTCTAGAAGCACGGGCAGGGCTGGCTCCCTTGTTCGGACAGGGAAGTTGAGGAATAGGTATTTCCAGGGTCAGCCGATGATGTCAGGCACTGGGGTCCTACTGCCTTGTCTGCTTCCTCCTTCTCGAAGTTGGCCTGGTCCCTTAGAGAAAAACCCTTTCAGGTCCTCACTATGCCATCCTTCTTTCCATTTTACCCTTAAGAGGCCCTTAAGGAGGATTTCAACCTCTGCTGGGCCCCACCCCCAGAGGGTGACTTGATTGCTGGGGGTGAGGTGGGCTGGTGGGCTGTGAGCGGAGGGACCCTGTTATGGATGGTTGTGAGAGTCTGGCCGGGGCACGGTGACCTGCTGCCAGGCCCTGACTGAGCCTGTGGTTAAAAGTGTGCGACTTCCACTGTGGGTGGAATTCTGGCTCCTCTATCTACTGTTTGCTGGGACCTTGAGTGGCTGTGACCTCTTGGCCTCGGTTTTCTCATCTGTAAAATGAGATGCCTTCTGGGGTGGTTCGGATTCATTGGGCTGACACTGGTAGAGCACTTGGGGCAGTGGATTGGGAATGACATCCTGATCTCTGAAGCTCTTCCACTCTGACCTTTCAATTAGATCTGCGGCCTCAGGACTTTGGCCCTTTGGGGACTGCCGTGAACAGCGAGCTGCCCCAGGTGTCTGGGCAGGCAGGGAGTATGGGTGCAAAGCTGTGGCCTCTCTGACTATTCCTTCTTCTATTGACTCAGGTCTGAAAATCTGGGTGTGGCCTCTACCCCTCCGCCCCATCTCTCCTGAGTATTGCTTGTATTCACCTGCTTCTCCGTCTCCTCCACTGCCAGCCTGGACTGGCTGCCTTTGTCTCTGGCTGGGACCTTTTCGTGATCTCGTGCCTGCTCTCTTTTCAGCCACTCTTGTCCATCTCTGATCTGGCCTTCCCATGGCATTTAGAGATCTCTTTCCAAGATGCAGGTGGAATTATGTAACCAGCATCTGATTCACACCCCCAGCTCAGCCCGCCACAGCCTCATTTGTTTCTTTCAACTGAAATAAAATGTCTTCAGTGACTTCCACTGCTCTCAGGAGAAACAACAGCTGCAGGCACCCGAACACCCATGTTGCTAGCTCATCTCCAGTCTCTGGCACCCTCTCCTTCCCTCCTGCACTGTGACTTTTTTTTTTGTTTTTTTCAGTTTTTTGAACAGACCTTACTCTCTTTTCTCTGGGGCCTTTGCTGTTTTTTTTTTCTTTCTTTCTTTCTCTCTTTCTCTTCCTCCCCCTCCCCTCCCTTCCACTCTTCTTTTCTTTCCTCTTTTCTTTTCTCTTCTTTCCTCTTTTCTTTTCTCTTCTTTCTTTCTCTTTCCAGCATGCAATTCTCACTGTAAGGGCTGGTAGATCTCAAGCAGTGGTCGAAGTATGTTGATCTTGCATTGTCTTACAGGGTAGACCAAAGACAGATAGAAGAATCCAAAACTGTTCTCCCTCTGGGATGTGGCGAAGTTCACCTATAGCCTTTATGAGGCAGGCTTTGATTGTCTCCATCCCATTCCCTGCTCCAGGAGACCATAGACAGACTGACCTCACAGCTGGAGGCTTTCCAGGCCAAAATGAAGAGGGTGGAGGAGTCCATTATGAGCCGAAACTATAAGAAGCATATCCAGGTAGGTGGCAGCACCCTGGGGGCTTTTCCTCCTTGAATCTCCAGGGAAGTCAGGGCCGGGCAACAGGAAACACCAGCCCCTCTTCAAGGACAAGACTCAGACCTGACACTCTTACCTACACAAAGGCCTGGAAATAAAAGGGTTCCCATTTCACTGATGGGAAAATTAAGGCCCAGAGAGCAGCATCTGGAATAGTAAAGTGCTCACGTTCTGCATTCAGAGAGAACTAGGTGCACATAGCAAACCTTCCACTTAGCACAAGTGACTCAACCTATCCAAACCACAGTCTCCTCATCTGTGGTGCTAGTATGTCTCAAAAGGTGTTATTCGGATACAGAGATAAAGCATATTAAGCACTTAACATAGGCTGAGAGAGGAAGGTGGGTGACTTGTGAAAGTCCAACTGA
>NW_012116265.1:25411183-25455363 GCF_000951035.1 Colobus angolensis palliatus
GAGATGGGGTTTCACCATGTTGGCCAGGCTGGTCTCCGACTCCTGAATTCAGGTGATCCACCCACCTTGGCCTCCCAAAGTGCTGGGATTACAGGTGTGAGCCACTGCGTCTGGCCTGGGCCTTTGCTATTTTGTTTCCTCTGCTTGGGCAGCATCACCCTCCTGACCACCCTGCTACCCGCCCCACACACGCATAGGGTGACCTACAGCTCTGCCTATACCTGCTATGCTGGTGTAATTATTAGTAGACCCCTTGGTGCCTTGGTTTGGATGACAGGTTATATGGGCCCCCTTCACATTTACAAACTTTTCATCTAATACTCCCCAGCCTTATAAATTCACTGACATCCTTGGGGTAGTGATCAGACACACTGCCCCCCTCCCACAGCCCCCCAGGATCAGTTCAGGGTCCTGTTTTAGCCTCATACCTTCCAGGACTTTTTCTATAGGCACTGGAGCTTAGTGTACAAGAATATACTCATTGATATAATCTTTGCTTACTGTTTGTCTTCTCCATTAGACTGTAGGCTCCATGACTTAGGACAGTGCCTGTATTTGCCCATGATGTAACCCCAGTGCCTGATACAGAATCAGTGCTCAGTAAGAATTTATGGAAGGAAGGAATGAATGAATCTGGCCGCAGCTGTCTGGCAGGGGAGGCCTGGAGCCTGGGCGAGTCTGTAGAATCTGCAGTGGCCTGCATGAAGGAGGCTGCCAACATCGGGCCAGTCCAAGCCCTAGCAAGCCAGTTGCCCACACTCTGGCACACATCATCGGCTTGGCTGCCCCTTTAATTATTCATCAGTCTTTCTCAATGGCCTTTGTGTTCAGAAACCCAAGGGAGAAGAATTCTAACCCTCTTTCCATCTCCCTAAAACTGAGACCTGGAAGAAAAACCTGCCTGGCCCATTCTGTGTCCCCAGGGGGCCAGCAGGTCCACAGCCTCCTCTCGGGGCTGGCTTTGAGCGTCGAAGTGTCCTGGGTTGCCCTGTGGCTCTGCTCCCCAGTCCACTGGGCCCAGGGACTGCCTGGGCACAGCTGAGCGGGAGCCCGTGTGGCTTGAGACTGAGCAGGGACTGGTGCAGGCTGGTGGGCAGAGCTGGATGAGTCCCCATCATTCCCCAGCCTGAGCAGAGGCTGAAGGCTGGCCTGGAAGAGTTTAGCCTCCCAGCAGAGTGGAGCAGGCTCAGGCTTTGACGTCCTAGAGACCTAGTTCACACCTCAGTTCTGCCTCTTGCTAGCTGTGTGACTGTGGGGAACTGGCCCTTGGTGTCCTGTTGCTTTGTTCCTTTAACCTAGAATTGTTGAGTGGATTTGCTGAGATGGCACATGCCTCGTGGGTGATGACAACAGTGAGTGGGCACTCACTGAGTGGTTATAATGGTAGCCAACATCTTTGAGCAACCCTAGGATATGATTCCCTCTCCTTCCCTCACCTCCCCTTGGGGCTCCCTGAAACACGTTGCCATCAGTGTCCCCATCTTGAAACCAAGGATGGAATGCTGAACTTTCCTCTCAAGGTCAGGGGGAGCGGGGTGCTGGGGAGCGGAAAGCACCCCTGGGGCTGCCCTTGCTGCAGTATCTGAAGTGAAGCCTAGGAGCCCCCGGTGCTGGTGGGGAGCAGCAGGTGTGGATCTCTTTGATCTTTGAAGAGGACTGTGAGTACACTGACCACAGGCGGAAGCCCCTCGCCCCGTCCTGCCCCGCCCAGAGGTCCCTGGGCTTCGCAGCAGAGGTGGACAGATCTGCCTACAGCTGCCCTTCTTCCCACCCTTCTGGAAATGGAACTTTCCACAGACACATTCCTGTTCCTCAGCTTGCTGCTCCCTGCTGCTGATACCTTGCTGCCCTGTCCCTCACGCCGGGCTGGCCATACCAAGGTGTTGGCGAGCTGCTCAGCCTGCTGGGCTGCTGACACCCCAGACCACCGCCAGCCTAGTGGACAGGCCAGGAGGGCAGTGATGGCACTGGGTCATGTTGTCCTGGGCCTGGGTGAGGGTTTCCTTGCTGCTTTTTAAGGTGCTGATCTGTGGGTGTGTGTTTTGGGAGAAGAAACTTTGTGTTGCTGAACCTCAGGTGAAGAGAATTGAGGTCGTTAGGATCCTCCGTCATGGCCCAGTGTCATCTCAGGGCCATGCAGGGCCACTGTGTGTCTGTCACATTTTATCCTACAATCTTCTGTGATGGCCATGCAGATTGTCCCCAGCTGCTCTCCTGCTGACACAAATGAGACAACGATGAACGTTCTGCCATACATCCCAGTGCAGCTGTATGACGATTGCATTGAGCAGGGAATTGCCGGGTTGGAGGGAATTTCCTGATACGGTGCTGGGTTACTCTCTAAAATGGCTGTGCAGTCTACTGTCCACCAGCCAGGCATGAGGGCTTCCGGATCCCTCAACCCCACCGACATTTGGCATAATCACCTTTCTAGTTGTTTGCCAGTCTCTTAGGTGTAAAGAGATGCATTTTAGTTTTGAGCTGCAGCTGAAGAGGAACTCTCCACGTGCCAAGACTGCTCCCCTCCTCCAGTCAGCTCTCTTGGAGCCAGAAACTTCCTCCTGGGTGGTGTTGAGAATCATGGTGATGCTCTGCAGAAAACCTGTCCTCTGTAGTGAGTGGCAGTTTATAGATAACAGCGTTTAATGCCTCAGTCCCTGCAGGAAGTTCTTTTTTTTTTGAGATGGGGTCTCACTGTCTCCCAGGTTGGAGTGCAGTGGCATGATTACGGCTCACTGTAGCTGTGACCTCCCTGGGCTGGGGTGATCCTCCCGCCTCAGCCTCCTGGGTAGCTGGAACTATAGGGGCACACCATCATGCCTGGCTAATATTTTAAAATTTTTTGTAGAGACAGAATTTTGCCTGTTGCGTAGGTTCCTGCGGGAAGTTTTGCTCCCTGGGGATGTCTGCTCCAGTCCCACCCCCAGGGTGCAAATCACTGGTGTGACTTGTGGTGGCTTGTGATGCTTCCACCGTTGCTGAACTCGTTCCCTCATCCCTTGGTATCTCTGGCATCCTGAGGGCTTGGGTTCCCTGGAGCTTTGAGAATTCCTTTGCAAAGTCATGTGGCTGCTGCTGGGTGGTTGTCCCTCAGGGAGGAGGTGGGTAGTACTGTGGCATTGGCTTGGAGTTTGGGCGGGATCAGTGCTGAGGTCCTATTGATCACGTTTTAACTGAGAGAGGTTGGGGTGCAGTGCCTGCTGGATCCTGCGGCCCACGTAAAGGAACACACTGGGCACCAAGGTGTCCCCCATGATCCCTTGATACTACCTGGGACCGTTTAGTGACAAGGGCAGTTCCATGGGTCCTGGAGTCATTCTTTTTGTCTCATGCCTTTCCATGAGCACCCTTTCTCTTGTCTTTCTTGTACTTTAGTAATGAACTCTAGACACTGTTAACTACTTAGGGTGTGCTGGGCTTTTTGCATAGATTATCTCATTGAAACTCCTTACCAACCCAGTTGAGAAAGGTATTGTCCCTGTTTTACAGATGAGGAAACCGAGGCTCAGAAAGGTCAAGAACTTGCTTAGGTTCCAAGGTTAGTAAGTGGCAGACTCATACTGAACCCAGCTCTTCTGTGCCCAAATCCGTTCTTAGCCACTAAGCCTTGGTCTTCAGAGTGTGATCTCTGGACTGGCAGCATCAGCATCACCTTGATACTTACTAGAAATGCGGTTTTCCTGCCTGCCTAGAACTTTGGAATCAGAAACTGGTGGTGGGGCCCAGCAGTCTGTATTTTAACAAGCCCTCCAGGCGATTCTGGTAAATGTTCAAGTTTACATGTCAAGTTTGAGAACCATTGCACTCAATTATTCTGCTGTTCTTTTTTCTGTTTTTTTTTTTTTTTTTTTTTTGCCCGGCTTCTCCCCTTCTGTCACTGGGCCAGTCACTGTAAGCCCAGACTTTGGACCCTGGCTACTCCTCAGTGGCTTCATGAGCTTTTTAAAGAGGTACAGTAATCTGTCCTCTGGGGCCTCCAGGAACCCCTCCCAAGTCCCCAAAAGCAGTTGACAGAGCTGATGCTCCAGCTGCCTCCAGCTGACAGCCTGGTGACTGGAACCACCATGGGGGTCAGAGTTCCCAGTCACTATGCCCGGGGAGGTGCTTTGAGGGGTATGAGTGATCCAGGGGTGGACTGTGGGACAGACCAGGACAGAAGCTCCTGCTGGGAGGTTATTTTAGGGCCACAGAAAGGAGACTTGGAAAACTTCCTTGTCCAAGCAGGATCTCTTTCTTTCTTGCAAATTTGTAATGATAAGTGGTTTGATCTTTGGAGAGGAGCTTCCACACAGGGGGTTGGAATCTAGGCAGGTTCCTTGTTTCTGGTCAGCAAGGCACACTCAGGAGAAATGACCCTGGGGAGAGGACAGAAGCTATTTTTTTTTTTTTTCAGTAGAGACAGGGTCTTGCTATGTTGCCCAGGCTGGCCTTGATCTCCTGGCCTCAGGCAGTCCTCCTGCCTCAGCCTCCCAAAGTGCTGGGATTGCTGGTGTGAGATACCAGAGCCAGCCATATTTAATTTTTGAGCCCCCACCGTAAGTCTAGTTTTCTGCTGTTTAATTCTTAGCTCAACCCCAGGAGGGGTGGATTTCATCATCCCATTCCACAGATAAGACCATGGAGGTTTCAAGCTGGAAGATTGAGGGTCATACTTCAACTACGTGGAGGGGTCAAGTTAGGGGCCAAAGTCTGCCAGACCCCGGGGTTCCCATATTGTATGAGTGGCAGGCTGGGCCAAATCCCTGTCAGTCAGCTGGGGGAGTTCTCTATGGAATTGAGTGACCCAGAGCTCTCAGCATCTGTGCCAGAAAAACCAAATGACCTCACTTTTGGTGGCTTTTCCTTCTTTGGGGAAGGAATGTGCTGGCCACTGCTGGGAGCTGCAGCCTGCTGAGGCCTGTGTGCTCTTAGACCTGCAAGAGCCAGAATCAGACTCCAGACATGGGGGAGGGGTTACAGGCAGGACCAAACTGTAACCCCGGAGGAGTGAGGAGGAGGCTGTTCTCACACTGGCCTCCTGGAGCGGGTGCCACTCTGCTTCGAAGACCAGCTCCTCCCATTTAGTAATCCTCATCTCAGCAGGCTCACCAGCCACTGTTCAGTAGCTGAACTAGCTCAATTACATCAGTCCCCTGAGAGGGCACTGGTCCAGGGCCTGCCTTTGAGCCTGGTTTCTTGCCAACGGGCCAAATGGGTTAAAAACAAAACCACATCTTGATATAAAAGGCTTAGCAGGGTCCTGGAACATTTTAGTTTAAAAGAGAAATAACAGCTTTATTGAGATGTAATTCACATACCCATACAATTCACCCATTTATACTACTTCATGGTTTTTAGGATGTTCACATAAATGGGCAGCTATTTATGTCATCAGTTTTGAACATTTTTATCACCTTAGAAAGATATTCTATACCCCTTAGCTATCACCTTCCCCCAACTCCTCCGTTCCCAGCCCTAAGAAACCACTAATCAAGCTGCTTTCTGTCTTCATAGGTGCTTTTGTGTTTTAACATCTAGTGAGTGCTTGGTCTGCGTCTGGCAGCGGACTGAACCCTTTGCACTAGCTCACATAGCCCTCCCTTGTGACTACCTTACGGGCTGCAGGCTCGTTTTATCTTTATTTTATTACTATTTTCACCATCATCATTCTGGCCTACAGAAGCCTTTATTGATGTGAGAACCAAGGCTCCGGGAGGCCCAGTCACGAGTCCAGGATTGTGAAGCCTGTACTGGACAGAGCTTGCTGTTGGCTGGCAGTTGGGGTGGGCTCTTGGGTCCCTGGGAGGGGGTGAGGCTGTGGATGGTGACAGATTGGCGGAGGCAGTTGACTCTCATTGGCGAGGAGCTAAGAGGACAGACCTGTTTCTTCACTAGGATCGTGTGCCCACCTGTTTTAAAGCAGCTCTGATTTCTCCTGGGAGCCCATAGGTTCCACCTGTACCAGGCAAGAAGGAGCTGGGCAGTGTGCCTTCTGGGGGGCCGTGGATGGCAGGAAGGCCAGATCGGAGTCTCTTGGTGGCCCAGGAGTCCTCTCAAGCAGGGTGCCTTTGTTAGGTCAAACAGCCTCCCAGAAAAAGCTGCGGGCTCCCTGCTTCTTGGCCCTGGTGACCCTCTGGGGGTGTGGTGCTGTGTCTTTTGAAATGGGCTGTAGATGGGTGTAAACCAGGAAATGTGGGCTCCACTCCCCACTCCCTGTCTCCTCCTCTTGGCCAGAGGCCGGTCTCAGTTCTCTCATCAATGGAGAAAAAAACAACAGGACTTCTTTCTTGCTCTGTGAATGATTAACTTTGATTAAATAGACAGTGAATGGGAAGTGAGAGCATCCTGACCGCTGACATTGACTGGGCTCCTGATATGTCCGGGGTGTCTTTCTGGCTGTTTTGCTTCCATTGTCATAATCTTCACAAAGTGGTGATGTTCTTTATCTGCATTTGTAAGGTGAGGCAATTGATGCCTAGATAGTTTAACTAAAGCCGTATAGTCAGTGAGTGGTGAGGACCTGCTGGGTTAACATTGTTGAAGTGTCTGTTGTGGACACAGCACCAGGCTAAGTCTTTCAGGACATAGGATCTAATTTGGTCCTGTCTCATTCTGTGCCATTGTAGGCCTTGTTATCCCCATTTTACAGATAGGGATCCTGAAGCTAGGATTAAATCTCTGTCCAAGCAGACAGATCTAATGTGAGGTGTGGGCTGGCACTGGAGCCTAGGTCTATCTTGTTCCAAAGTCCAAGGTGCACCCCCAGTCCCCTGCACTCTAGTCACCAGGACCCCAGCACTCACATGTCTTGGGAACAGGCTGTTAGGGCAGTGCCCGGTCCCAGCAGAGGCCTGGCAGTTGTCAGCTTTTTCAGCAGCCACTCCCAGGTGGATGGGAAGTAGGCAGATCTGGGTGGAGATGTTCCCGAAGACTCTGCTTTTCATCAGCGCATGAACCAGCTGACGGCTGGCTTTGAAGGGCTGGCAGTCAGCCCCTGATAAGTTAGCCAGATACTCCTATTTACCTTGCCAGAACACTGGGCATCTGAGATCACTTCTGGGCAGGTCTTTGCTTAGACAAACCATCCAGGGCCCACGCCCTGGCCAGACTGGCCATACTCTATGGGGGTCAGAGGGATTCCAGCACACCCCGGCTGCACCTCAGTAACCTCTTCAGCATCAGTGGATGCTGCAAGGGATTCAGCCCTGAGCACAGGGGCTGGCCTGGCCTTCCCCAAGGACCCTGCTAGTTCACACACCCTGCCTGCACAGCAGGGGGCTGGCTTGGGCTGGCAGGGTGCTTGCCTGGGGAGGCTTGAGGGCGGTTGGAGGCTGACGAGTTTGTTTTTGACTTGATGAGCCTAGACCAGAGTCCTGGGTGTTCTACTCAGGGAGAAGAAGGACCATCAGATGAGAAGCTGGCTTGTATAGGAGGCTGTGTACCATTTTCAGGAAGCACAGAAGCTCATTTGGGTGATTTCCTGGGGTCACTTGGCCAGAGTACAGCCCTTCATCTTACCCAGTTAGCAGTTTGCTGTCTTAACTATTGGGGAGATGTGTGTGTGTGATTGCTGGTGTATCCTCGTGTCCCGCTCCCTAATTATGACTTTCTTTAAGATTTTACACTGATAAGGCACTTTTAAGTTCTTCAGAGCCTTTTCCCTATATTATGTCTTATTTTATTCCCAAACTCATCCTTTTAAATAGATGGGATAATTTTTTCATTTTTTATCTTTATTTCGGAAACATCCTTTTTCCTTCTCCGTAATACCTGAGACTTGTCCCACCCTTGCCAAATAATCCCAGAGAAATGGGAAGTCCCCTCTATCCTATCCTAGAGGTCTGACATAACAATTAAATGTATATATTCCCAGACAGACTTTTCTTTTTTCTTTTTTTTTCAAAGCCACTAACTTTATTGATCTAAAAAACTTTACAAGGACAGTGACTGTTCTGCCAAAAAAACAGCCAAATGGTATCAAATGGACTGAAAGTGAGGGTGGGGGTGAGGGACGGGGCCAGGGATCCACGCAGGAAAGCTGATAACTGTCACCGGGGAACTGGCAAGGGAAAAAGGAAGGGGGAGGCATGCAAGAGCGAGACTCCAAAAAAGTTGAAATGGTTAGGGGAGAAAACTCCCAAAAGACCTGGAGTACGTTGGAGGTGAGCACAATGGCAATCTCTTCCTCTGTAGAAGACGGGGAGGAGTCCCTCCTCGGCTGCAAACTCTGGATGAGGGCTGGGGATCGAGGGCTTCCCAGACAGCATCACAAGAAGGCGTCGCACCACTCTCGAAGGCATCCGAAGCAGTCCTGGGACTGCTTGACACTTGGACCACAAGTGTGCTCCAGCCATTCCTGGAAGAGATCTTCATCTTTCTTCGGCACCAGAAACTGGCCAAGGACAACACAGGCCTTGTCAAAGCCCCTTTCCTCCAGCTTCTTGCCCAGGACTTTGCTTGGCCAGGCTCCCCACTGGCTCTTCCCCCATGGGCTCTGCCACGAAGTCTCGGTGCTTTTGGGAAGTTGTCATCTTGATCAGGCCTAATCGGCAGCTTCGGTTCCCGTAACCGTTCCTCCCGCCACCCCCTAGACAGATTTTTCTTATATTTGCATACTTAAAAAAAAAAAAAGGTAATGACAGCACATTTTCATACAAATGGTTTTGGTACAAAACTCAAAAGAAACAAAAGTATATTCTGTGAAAAACAAGTGTCCCCCACCCCCTGCCTTCCCATTTCCCTCCCTGAAGGCAGCCGATGATCCCGGTCCTTCTGTGTCCTGCTAGGGAGGTTGTAGCATAAAGCTTTTAGATACTGTTCGGAAAACTAGTATCAGGGGTCTGCTTGGTGAGGAGAGTTAGGAGCTGGCTTCCTTGAGACTGAAACACTGAGTATGTTCTGAGTTCACGGAGATGAAATTGTCCCGGGGGAATTTTTTGGCTTTCTTTGGCAAGGGGGAGAGCCCACCAGTCAGAATAAACCCTACACAGGAACAAAAGATTGTTGCTGGGTGCTATTTGGTTGTGTCTTCTAATTAGGCATGTTATGGGAAAAGTTGCTGGGCTCTAGCCTACAAGGTAGGAGGGACTTGTTTGGGCTAACAGAGCTGGAAGGGATTGAAGTGACTTCTCTGAGGTCACACGCCTGGCCAAGCCAGGGCAGGGCCCAGGTTTCCTGACCTTATCCTCTGAACACAACTCTCCTGGCCTGAATGGTGGCTGGTATTTTTGATTCCGGGAGAGTGGGAGGATGTGCTTGGAAGAGGTGTGGCCAGCACGTGAGGTTGGAACCTGGGCTGTCCCACCACTGCCCAGCTAGTCTTGTTTGGCTGCGGGTGGGTTATCTTGTTTATTCCACTGTGCAACAAATGGAAAAAGCACCTTTGTCAATGGAGGTTTCTCTGGGGAGGTCAGCCAGAGTGGATGGCCTGGATTGTGTGTTGAGACTTAAACATCAGAACAGAGTGCTCTGGCTGGGCGTGGTGGTTCATGCCTGTAATCCCAGCACTTTGGGAGGCCAAGGCGGGCAGATCACTTGAGGTCAGGAGTTTGAGAACAGCCTGGCCAACATAGCAAAACCCTGTCTCTATTAAAAATAAAAAAATTAGCCAGGCATGGTGGCACACGCCTGTAGTCCCAGCAACTCAGGAGGCTGAGGCAGGAGAATCGCTTGAACCTGAGAAGTGGAGGTTGCAGTGAGCTGAGATTGCACCGCTGTACTCCAGCCTGGGTGACAGAGGGAGACTCCGTCTCAAAATAAATAAATAAACAAACAAACAAACAGAGAGTTCTCTGACAGGAGAAGGGAGAGGGAGCAGATCATCATAAAAACCAACTGTACTGCCGGGCGCGGTGGCTCATACCTGTAATCCCAGCACTTTGGGAGGCTGAGGCAGGTGAATCACCTGAGGTTGGGAGTTTGAGACCAGCCTGACCAATATGGAGAAACCCCATCTCTACTAAAAATACAAAATTAGTCAGGTGTGGTGGAACGTGCCTGTGATCCCAGCTAGTCAGGAGCATTAAGGCAGGAGAATTGCTTGAACCCAGGAGGCGGAGGTTGCGGCTCTGAGCCGAGATTGCGCCATTGCACTCCAGCCTGGGCAACAAGAGCAAAACTTCTTCTCAAAAAAAAAACACCAAAAACCAAAAACCAAACAAACAAAAACAACCAACCACATTTACAGACAACTGTAAAACAGCAAAAATCCTCGGCAGTTCAGTTACTGGAGTGCAAGCCCTGTTAGCGTTTTGATGTGTTTTGTTTTTAGTCATTTTTTTCGTGTTTGTGATTGCTTACATAGTTTTAAACTTGGAGTACATACAGTCTTGAATCCTGCTCTTTGAGTTAATTACATATAAGCAGTTTTTTTCATAGTAACAGTTTCAGAACCCATCATTTTGGCCATGTACTATTTCATTAAGTGGATGATGAAGCCTAATATACTTAACCTAATACCTTATTAATATAATTTTTGGCTCTAATTTTTCTCTTTCAAGGAATGCTGGCAAGAACATTCGTATGCTTACAGCCTTTGCTTTATTTAGAATTATGAGTCTTTATTCAGGATGGTGGCCCAGAATTGGGCTAAGGGCTGGTGCACATCTTAGTTCACCTTGGTGAGTTGCTGTCCATCAGAGTTGTACCAATCGCCTGCCCACAGTGATGTGCCTTTGTCATTGTACCCACCAACAGCGGCAATGATCAGAAAAGTACTTCACACATGTAATAAGTGACAAATATATCTTTTTAAAATCCACAAGGCATGGCGGCATGTGTGTGACATGTCTAACCGCAGGCCCTTGTGACAGGTTTTGACATGGGTTCCTCATTGATCCAGCCCCAGGAGAGGCGCGCCCGCTGCCCCTCACGGGAAATCTTGCCAGCTTTTGCCGACTTCCAGATGGCTGATGTCCCCAAGGTCTGTCAGGAGTGTTAACTGTGGTAGGCACAGCTGTCTGCTGCATGCTTGTTTTAACATGTCATACATTATTACGTGTGTAACTTTGTTAGGAGACTTAGAAAGCTTTCATGTTTTCCCATTGTGAAACCAAAGACCCATTGGGTCTTAATTCAGATTTAGCCTGCGACATTTTTGGGGGGCCTGTGGGATGTCTTATTTTTTACACTGTGGCAGCATTTCAAAACTGAGGGAGTCTACATAAAAATCTAGTTTTTTTTTTTTTTTTTTTTAAGAGAGGGTCTCACTCTGTCACCCAGGTTGGACTATAGTGGCACAATCATGGCTCTCTGTAAGCCACGACCTCCCAGGCTCAAGCAATCTTCCTACCTTAGCCTCCTGAGGAGCTGGGACTACAGGTGTGCACCAGCATGCTTGGCTAAATTTTGTTTGATTTTTTTGTAGAGATAAAATCTCACTGTGTTGCCCAGGCTGGTCTTGAACTCCTGGACACAGGTGATCCTTCCACCTTGGCCTCCCAAAGTGCTGGGCATAAGCCACTACACCCAGCAAAAGTTCAGATTTCTGTCTCTTCTTCATTGGAGGTGTGGCAGCCCAGGGCCCACGTTCCCATATGAGGCACAGAGGAGCTGCTTCTGCTTCAGGCCACCTCCTGCCGTGATACAGAGGCCGTGTTCTAGTTGCCATTGGGCAGCTCGCATGTACCCTGGTACACCTGTATTTTGGGATAGCCATGTTTTCTTCTGGGTAGAAAAACAAAGGATAGCCCAAGAGAGCCACTGTTTCAAGAAAAATGCATAAGAATACAGGGAGGTGGCTGGGCGCGGTGGCTCACGCCTGTAATCCCAGCACTTTGGGAGGCTGAGGTGGGCGGATCACTTGAGGTCAGGAGTTTGAGAACCAGCCTGGCCAACATGGTGAAACCCCGTCTTTACTAAAAATACAAAAAAAATTAGCCAGGTGTGGTGGTGCTCGCCTGTAATCCCAGCTACCCAGGAGGCTGAGGCAGGAGAATCGCTTGAACCCCTGTGGCGGAGGTTGCAGTGAGCCGAGATCGCACCACTGCACTCCAACCTGGGCAACAGAGCGAGATACATCTCAAAAAAAAAAAAAAAAAACAGGGAGGTGAGGACTAACTTGTCCTACACTTGACCCCTCCTTTTGTTTTAGTGTCCTCATCTCTAAAGTGGGGAGAATACTTGTCCCAGAGTGTCATGTTGATGATTCAATGAGTTAAAGGAGGTAAAGCACTCAGGAGAGGATCTGGCATGTAGCAAATATTCCATACATATCAGCTGCTGCTGTTACTATGATCTTTGGCATATGTGTTTGTCTCCTCCAGATGAGGAACTGAGGGGTGAATTTTGGTTGTCATAGCTTGGGGTTGGGGAATGTTACCAGCAACTAGGGCGGGGTCCAGGGGTGCTGCCGAACGTCCTGTGATGCATACAGCAGCTTCCCTGCCCCCACCCAAACATTTTTCAGACCCCAAATATCAGTAGTACTGAGGTGGAGAAACCTTGCTGTATATATAAAGGGGAGTTTGTTAAGGAGTACTGATTCACACGATCACAAAGCAAGGTCCCACAGTAGACTGTCTGCAAGCTGAGGAGCAAGGAAGCCAGTCCGAATCCCAAAGCTGAAGAACTTGGATTCTGATGTTTGAGAGCAGGAGGCATCCAGCACGGGAGAAAGACGGAGGCCAGGAGACTCAGCCAGTCTAGTCTTTTCATGTTCCTCTGCCTGCTTTTATTCTGGCTGTGCTGGCAGCTGATTAGATGGTGCCCACCCAGATTGAGGGGGGGGTCTGCCTTTCCCAGTCCACTGATTCCAGTGTTAATCTCCTTTGCCATCACCCTCACAGACACACCCAGGAATAATAATACTTTGCATCCTTCAATCCAATCAAGTTGACAATCAATATTAACATCACACCGGGCATGGTAGTGTGCACCTTTAGTCCCAGCTACTTGGGACGCTGCAAAAAAAATCCTCTAAACCAACATTTTCAAGGGCTGCCTTTGCAGGGCTGCCTCAGGCTCTCAGAGTCAGAATGATGAGGGACCTTACTTAGCTCTGCCGGAGGGAGCTGCTTGAATCCCTTCCCCAGCGCCTTTGCGAGCCCTGCCTTTAGCCACAGGTAGCACACTGTATAGCCAGCTTGTGGTCTGTTCTTTATTATGTTGAATTCTAATCTTCCCTGAAACTTTCTGTCCTTCATTCTAATAATAGTAGCTCCCATTTTTGGAGGCTTATGTGTGGGTAATTGTGCGTAAGTGTTTTCCACGTGCTGCTGCAACGATCTTCCCCACCCTGTGAGGTAGGTTCTATTACCATCCCCGTTTTACAGATGTGGAGATGGAGGCCTGGAGAAGTCAAGTCACCTGCACAGTCACTCACTGGATCCAGGTCCATCTTGCTCTAGAATCCACTTTCCTCACCATTCCTCATCACTGGCCTGTTCTGCCTGGTCTGTACCCAGCAAGTTGACTCACTCATTCACGGGAGGGTCTTTAGATATTTGCAGTGAATCCCTCAGCCTTCTCATCTCTCCTTCTGGTCATGGAGCCCCAGTCCCCAAGGTTCCCCTCAAAGGCCTGTCTGGTCTGCTTACCATCTGGAGTGATCTCGCTTGCCTCTTGACAACCACCTGCCTGTCTCTGGGCTCGGCCTGTCTCTGCCAGGCTGCCCCAGAGAGGCTGCCCATCTTCTGCCAACTCTGCTGATGTTCCGTCAGCTCAGACTGTCTGTGCCAATGCTGGCTGCAGTCCCCTGGATTTCATCTGGTTGGTGTTTTCACTTCACAGTGACCCATTTTCAGTGACACCCTGTGAGATTCAGCTTACCTGTTTGGCCCCTGAGAATCTCAGCCTTGGTTCTGGTGTTCCCTTCCAGCACCCACCCGTGCCTGCACCTGAAATCCACATCATTCGGGTGGAGCAGAAAGTGTGAGGGGCTGGAGGAGTCGGGAGGTTGGGTTATGAATGTAACCCAGCCGTGTGAGCTGGGGAAAGCCGCTCACCCTCTCTGGTGTGTGTTCTTAGTTGTAAAGTCAAAGTTTGACTTGGGTGGTGCCTAACACCTCTTCTAGCTCTAACATTCTTTTATGAGGTGTGTTAACAGCATAAACTGATAATAATTATACTCCCAATTGTGGTGGCAATAGTAACAATGGTTAATTATTGCAGTTGCTGTAACATTTTCAGTGTTTTAAGTGGACTGTCTCATTGACTCCTCCAGTAGTCTGCTGGGTAGGTGCTGTTACTGCCCCCACTTTACAGATGGTGCCTTCAGGCAGAGCCATGCCAAGTGACTTGTCCAGGGTTTACCACCTGCTAGAAGTTGATAGGCCTGGATTTGCAGTGTCTTCTTTAGAGTGACTAAATCCTTGCATTCCCGTGGATACTTGTCTGCAGAGTGATCCGAGCAAATCCCATGGCCCTCCTGCTTTAGGGTCTTGTGATTTATCCCTCCCTCCCCCCTGACCAAGGGTGTGAAGGATGCTTGACTGTAAAAGCTCATCCCCTGACTCATGCTTCTGTGGTAATCTTCTGTACCCCAGATCCCTGCACAGTGTGATTATTCAGACATCCTTTTAGAATCTAAAATTCAGGCAGTGATGATGATGGCAGGAACCACCACTTTGTGCACACTTACTATATTTAAGACACAATGATACTATATTGTCATTATTCACAGAAATTAACATTACTATGCTAATATTATTTACTACATAAGGGTATTTCCTCTCAGTCATGCCTGGGAGATGCTGTTGTCCCCCATTTACTCACATGAAAACTGAGGCTCAAAGAGGCCTATTGTGGCCAAAGTCACATTGCAGTGTGTCTGAGCTGGGGGGCAGGGAAGGCATGTTCTCAAAAGCCATACTCCTTTCCAACACATTTTAAAGGAAGTGTATCAACGTGATAATTGTGAAAGATATGACGAAAAGATGTTAGCGGCATTTGTGAGAGCAAGGCTGTGAGACCTGGACGGAAGGTGGACAATGTGATTCTGTCTCCATGGCCAGCTCCGTGAGCCCTGGCCTGGGTTGGGGCTTCTCTGTTGGCACCTGGCCAGGTCCCTCTTTGCAACCCTGAACTTCAGGGCTGGAAAGTTGCACTCTTCACCTCCTCAAACCACCTTTAAACTGGATTAGACATGAGCAGTGGCTTCGAGGTCAGTGAGAGGCTGAGCAGGGGTCCAGGCTGTTTTGCGGCCCCTCCCTCTGTCCCAGGTCCTCAGAGACTGTGCAGGGCCGGAGCGGGTGGAGTACAGCTAGGGCTGCTGAGAGGAGAACAGGCCATTGCCGCTGCTCTGTGGGAACATCCCAGTGTGGATCCTTGGCATCCCCGAAGCCATTTCTGGAACGGAGTGGATCCACTGAAGACCTGCCGTCCCAGGTCTCCTTTGTCAGGCTGTGAGGCTGAGCGTGACCCAAGGAGGTGACTTGAAGATGGCCCTCTCCCACGAACACGCCACAGTTCCACCCTCTCCCACGAACACACCAGCACCGGTTCAAAAAGCTCGCATGTTGTCATCTTGGAAACAGTACAGTGCATGGCGGGGTGGGACCTACAACAGGAGGGTTTGGTGGCTGGGGGCAAGGAGAGGATGGGGGTGGGAGTGCAGGGGAGCAAGAGCAAGTCCTCTGAGACCTGGTCCTGAGAACATTGTGGGGAGCTAGTCCTCTTCCTCCTCCCCACTGTTTGCTGAGCATTTACTCAATGGCAGGTTCTTTACGGATATTTTTTGAGTTAATCTTTTTAACTTTTATGAAGTGCTCTTACTGTCCCTGTTTTACTGCAAAGGGAACTGAAGTTTAGGAAGGTTAATCTGAAGGTCACACAGCCAGTAAATAGTGGATCTGAGAACAGAACCCAGCTCTGATGCGTCCCGAAGGGCATGTTGTTGATCACCGAGTCACTGCCACCATTTCCTCCTCTTGCCTCAACTTTGCAGTGGGTGCTGCTTGTCGGGGAAACTTTGCAGTTTGAGAGGTGCTCAGAGCCCCCTTCAAGGCAGTAATCTGTGGGGCCTCTGAGGATTGGGGCTTTCAGTAAAGCCGTGTTCCAGTGCTTTGTCCAGGAGACCCGAGCAAACACAGCTGTGTCTTGTTTCCCAGGGCTAAGCCTGGCTTCTCCAGGAAAGGGGACTGGCTGCTTTCAACAGCGCTTTTCCTCTTTCAAAAGCAGTGTCTTTTTACAACAGCAGCCTCTTCCTCCTTTATCTCACCCCCAACCCCCTCCACGACTGGGTAGTAAACAGTGAGAATTTACAGCCCCCAGCTGGGCGGGCGCAGGGCGGTGCCTGCTAGGACCCCGGGTGTTTCAGTTCACATTGGACCTGAAAGCGTCCCTTCGAGTTGCTGGGGCTGACACGGTTCCCCTCAAGGGAATAGAAAACCTTAGGCTGAAGGTTCAGTGCTGGGGGCCTGGGATTGGGTGCTGGGGATGGCCAAGTTGGTGATAAATGAGAAAAGACCGTCCACCCCAGTGTGAACGCACACTCCAGTGTGAATGCACAGCTTGAAGACACTGGGCAGACCAGTGTCAGCTGGGAGAGAATGTGCAAAACCAAAATAAATTATATTTGTTTTAAAGAGTTAAAAATCCTTTAATATTTTTTCTACCAATAAAAAGAAGTTAAAAATAAAGATAAAGGCTAAAGGATAAAGGTGCAGTGCCAGCACCGGAGGAAGGATGCTTGATACATATGCTTCCCTCCCCTGTTGTGTCCTCTTTCCTCCGAGCTGTCTTCTGTGTCCAGAGGGTCCCTAAGAGCACTGTTTGTCCCATCACCCCCTGCCCTGAGAGCATTCAGCCTCACCCACAAGGTACAGTTGGATCTCCCAGGACCCTCTCAGCTTTGCATCCAGTTCCCCACTTGTTCCTTCACCTGGCTGCCCAATTCTTACGTCCACTAGAATGTCTGCTGCACAGAGGCAAGGACTTTTGCTGTTTAGCTCACTGCTGTGTCCCTGACTCTGTGCCCTGGGTCTCTGGGATATAAAGGTGAACACTGAGTTTCTACCTCCAGGAGCTCCCAGGCTGGGGGCGTGGAGCTGACAAGTGGCTAGACATAATGGGTGAATGCAGGGTACTGTGGGTGTATGTCCAGCACAAACATAGTAGGTGCCTATCAGGAAGGCTCCCTGGAGGAGGTGATATCTCTACCCAGTCTTGAAAGATGAGTGAGTTAGCCAAGCAAGATAGAGAGGACACTGGAAATCAATGTATGCCTCCTATCCACCCCGATTTGTGTGCCAGTCTTCCCAAAGCTCTGGGATAGCACAATACGCTGCTTCTCTTCATCGTGGGAGTAGGCTGGCCTGCAGAGTGGAGACATGTTTGCAGGAAGAGAGGTATTCCGTATTGGTAAGTCACTAGTGAGACATGATTGAAAGATTAAGCCCAGAGTCACAGGGTATCATAATGCTGTCCCTTTCTCCCTGCCTGTGTGGAGTGATAGCTCCTGTCCCCCTGTTCCCTTTCTTGCTCATAGGCTCTTCAACTTTTGCTTCTAAATCTAAGCAGCTATTTCTTTCCCCCTAATACTCGCTGATGTGATGTTCTTCCCGCTTCCTGCCCACTCATTGCCACTTCACCTTTGGAGTTCCCCAGGGCAGGAGGAAGGGGGTGGGGAGCATGAGGCTGTGACCTTTCCCATGAGGAAGAGTATTTCTAGTGTGGTTCCTACTATCACATGAATGATACTCTTCACACCCTTTGAATTTTGCAGGGCAGGTGGGAAGAGAGCTGAATGGCTCTGGTGTTGGGTGAGCCCCATGTAATTGGTAGTGCCATTTGGTGCAGAGAAGTCTGGAGTTGCCAATGCATGATTTAGATCTAAAGCAAGGGAGCTCTTCTCTCTGGTTGCCATAGACTGGAGACAACTGGAGAGAGACACCCATTTTAGATGTGTAAAACTGAAATGCATGCTTTTCTCATGTTTGTTGAGACACCTGTTTCTGTTTGAACCACCAGGTGGTGCTGTTGGCACGGGATGGCTTAGTTGCTGCCTCACCTGATCATGATCTGCTTGATAGAGAACTGTGAAGCTGATGATCTTTGATTTAACCTCCTTACGTTCCCTTTCTGGAACTCCTCATGCTTTTGCAGCTTAAGGTGCCCCTATCCCCACCCAAAACACACACAGATACACATTGGGGTGCTTACTCTTCTTCCCCCTTATCCTGACACCCTGCATCTGAATTCTGTTCTCAGCGAAACTTATTACTCCTTTCTCTTAGCTGGCTGCTAATGAAATGATTTAATATACTAATTTACCCTAAGGTGTCAACAGGGCTTAATATGTTACTTCCGGGTTACTCTGTCTTAAAACTGTGAAGATTGAAACTAAGTCTTATAACTTAAGAGGTAACTTATAAGAGTGGAATTGTGGCATTTTCAAATGTGGGTGTGCATGATGTCTGTGAGAGAGGGCTGGGAGGTGGATGTTAAGGAAATTTGCTGCTTCATCTCCCCTGCTTGCTCCCACCCATGTAGCAGGCTCTGTGTAGGGTCCTTCGGCTGCTGCCCTGTGGGGAGCTCAGTGCTTGGTTGATGCTGTGAATGAGACCATGGTGGGGCAACTCTGTTGAGAGGCTCTGCTGAGTAGGTGTCCACTGCCCACCTCCCAGCGCTGTTAAACAGCTTGTCCAATGAGGATGACAACACCAGTCCCCTGACCACTTGCCCTTCTTCTCTCTGCCCAGACATTCACGGCATGGTGTAACTCCCACCTCCGGAAGGCGGGGACGCAGATTGAGAACATCGAAGAGGACTTCCGGGATGGCCTGAAGCTCATGCTGCTGCTGGAGGTCATCTCAGGTGAGGCGGACCTTGGCCCAGGACGAGATGCTGTCTATTGGTGCTGTCTGACACCTTGGCATCGCTCTGCCCATGGGCGCAGCTGGTTTTGGGACTCTTGAAACAAGTTGGGGATGACATGTATGAATTCCTCCTAGGAGCGTGGGTCTGAGTTCTGGTTCTGGTGCCAGGCATCCAGGTGCCTTGGACAAGTTGCTTTGCCTTTCTGTTTCAGCATCCTTGTTTGTTAAAAAAAAAGGGAGGCTTTGAAGGAACTGAGGTTCTTTCTCCTCCCCAGTGCCAGGAATCTGTGGTCAAGAATGTTAACCATGGGTGACTGTCTCCAAATCTTGGCTCCATTACTACTTATCTAGCTGTATCCAGGTGACCCAGGCCATTCCCAGTACTGTCTCCAAATCTTGGCTCCATTACTACTTATCTAGCTGTATCCAGGTGACCCAGGCCATTCCTAGTACTATCTCCAAATCTTGGCTCCATTACTACTTGTCTAGCTGTATCCAGGTGACCCAGGCCATTCCCCAGCCCCCGGTTTGTCCAGATGTCTGGAGGGACAGCTCTACTGGAACACACATCTCATCCTGCTTATGAATGCCTTTCTGCTACCATCCCTTAAAGAGTGGGAGTCCCGTGAGTCTAGCCTTGGTTGATACACTGGGCCATGTTAGCTACTCTCTTCACTTTCTCTTCACCTTGATGCTGGTAAGCCTTAGACCTAATCCCAGCCCAGGCCTCTCCCTTGAGCCACCTCTCAAATGCTGAACCTCGCTGGGCGTCTCCACCCCAGTGTCCCACACGGTCCTCTCAGCATGTCCAAAACTCTGTGCTTGTCACTCCTGCCCTAGCAAACCTCTTTTCCCTCCCAGAGTCTTGTTCTCTGCACCCGAGGTGGGATCATAGACAGTTCTTCTTTGCAACTTGTTACTGATGTTCTGTTCATTCTGATTCCTTCTTCTCAATCCTTTTAACTCCTACTGTTGTGGTGTCATTGTGGCCTGTGTCAACTCTCACCTAGATGATCCCATAAAGGCCTTTACCCCAGCTCCTCCTGGCAGTCCACCCCTGTCGCTGTAGCCAGAGGGCTCACCCGACAGTCAGTCCAAATATGGTCACGCTGTTCCCTGCTTACAGCCCTCAGCCCGCGGTGCCTCTCCAGGGCTTTCAGCCTGCAGGCCACATTCCTTAGCATAGCTTATGGAATCCTGCATGGGCTGGCACCTGCTTTGTTTTCAACTTACTATTCCCAAAAAGGTATCAGACCTTAGATCCTCTGCCATTTGGCGGTGGGGGTGGGGAATGTGCAGCTCTCCTCAGATGACATCCACTTTCTGTTCCCTGTGCCTTTGCACAAGCTCTAACTGCCCTTTTTTTTAAAGTAATTTTTTCTACTTTCAGATAAAACCTGTGTGTATGGTAAAGTAATATATAACAAAAATGTATCATTTTAGCCATTTTAAAGGTTGCAGTGCAGTGGTATTAAATGCATGTACTCACTGTTGTGCGGCCATCACCACTGTCCATCTTCAGGGCTCCTCACCGTCTAAAATCAACACCCTACACCTGTTAAACACTAGCTCCCCGCTCCCCCTGGCCCTCCCCTGGCAGCCAACATTCTACTTTTTGTCTCTGATTTGACTCCTCTAGGTATACCTTGTACGAGTAGAATTATACAGTATTTTTCCCTTTGTGACGCTGGTTTATTTCACTTACTAGAATGTCTTCGCGGTTCATCCGTGCTGGAGCATGTGCTGCCATCCCTTTCCTTTTTAAGGCTGAATCATATTCCATTGTATGTATGCCCTACAGATATAAAATGGCTGCCTACATTTTGTTCATTCACCTGTCAGTAGACACTCGAGTTGTTCGTACCTTTTGGGTATTGTGAATAATGCTGGGACATGGGTGTACAAAATACTTTTAAAATCCCTCTTTCAGTTCTTTTTCTGTATATTCCCCAAAATGGAATTGCTAGGTTACATGGGAATGCTCTGTTTAATGTTTTGAGGAACCACCATGCTGTTTTCTTCTAACTGTCTTTATTTATTTATTTATTTTCTTTTTTCTTTTTTTTCTTTGAGATAGGGTTCCACCATGTTGGCCAGGCTGGTATTGAACTCCTGACCTCAGGTGATATCCCCGCCTCAGCCTCCCAAAGTGCTGGGATTGCAGGTGTGAGCCACCGTGCCCGGTCTCTAACTGCCTTTTAGAATGTCCCTGCTTCCTACCTCCTCCACTACCCTTCCCCAGTTTTAAACAAACCTGGCCTTACTATTTATCATTCTTCAAAACACAGCTTGAGGGTGTCCTTCAAGAAGGCTTCACCCCTCCTCTGTCCCCTAATCTGAGTGGGCTGTGCCCAGCCCGCACCACAGCCCCCTACCCCCCGCCCAGCTCCCCAACACCTCTAATACCCCATTAATTCCTCTGCTGTGTCTTTTACCATGAAGTGTAATCATTTTTGGTTCGCTTGTTTTCTTCTCTGCTCCACACAGCTCCTTGGGGCAGGCCATCTTCTCTTTGTGTCCCAGGTGCTTCGAACAGCACCAGACATGTAGGTAGTGCTCCAGGAACATTAGAACGACTGAGTGCTCAGAGCTGGACTTGTCTGCATGATACCCAGTGTATTCCTGCTGCATGGGTCTGACCTGTGCCCGGGGGAACCTGTGCACTTCTGTGAAGCATGTGTCTCTTTCCCAAGGCTGGGGAAGATCTGTTCTATGAAATGATCTGTTCTCCCCTGGACAGGAAATGCTGGGGTATCTTCTGATCATCGTTGGAGATGGGTAGGGTGCCCCAGGATAAGGAGAAGAAGGGGGATGCTGCCTACAGAGGTTCTCAAAGTGTGGTCCTTGGACTACCCACGCCAGAATCAGCAGGATTGCTTGTCAAAATGCAGATTTCCAAACCTTACCCCAGCCCTCCTAATCACAGACTTAGTGAGAGGGGGAAAGGGGTTGGACAGCCACAGATTAGCAAGTTCTCCAGGTGATTTTGTGCTGACTGACGTTTGAGAACCACTGGCTCAGGTCTGGGAAGCGTTTCCCATTCTCCCATGTTTAACCCTTGCCTCCTCCACTGTCCTCTGCAGAAGCCTCCTTCCGGCCAGTATGCGCAGCTGCTGAGTGGCTGGGGCACTCCACTTAGCTGGACAGGCCCCAAGGGCTGGGGCTGTAGCAGGAGTAGCCTTCCAGGGAGGGACATGGTGCTGCCTGCATCCATCCTGTGGGGAGGGAGCCCCTATGCCATCTCCCCTGGACAGGAAATGCTGGGGTACCTTGCTGGGCTGCAGCCAGAGCCTTGGGAGGGCCCCAAGTGGAAAGTCTTGATTTAATTTAAAAAACAGCTGTGCTTCCCTGGGAGCTGACAGCCAGATCCCATCTGTGGCAGGAAGTCTGCTGTCTTCCAGAAGCTAGCGGGCTGCTGGGAGGCCACCTGGAGAGGTGCTGCTCTGACAGGGTGGGCTAGGCCAGAATCCCAGTGGCTGGTCCCTGGAGCTCTCACAGCCAGACTGTCGGCCTGCTGGGGAGACAGTGGGGCTGGTCGGGAGATCAGGGCAGGCACAAGGGGCCTGAGTTCCAGGCTCTGTGATGGTGGTTCTAAGCCTTTTGGGGTCCTTGGCCCCTTAGAGACCCTGAAAGCTATGTACCCCTTTCCTAGGTATGGCCACATGCTGCACTTAGAAAATTCTCAGAGGCCCCTAGATGCTCTTTGTTCTGGGATAAAAACACTCTTAATGGGGGTATTTGGAGAGCCAGCTCCTCTACCTCTATTTTCCCTTTTTTTTTTTGAGAGGGAGTCTCGCTCTGTCGCCCAGGCTGGAGTGCAGTGGCCGGATCTCAGCTCACTGCAAGCTCCGCCCCCCAGGTTTACGCCATTCTCCTGGCTCAGCCTCCCAAGTAGCTGGGACTGCAGGCGCCCGCCACCTCGCCTGGCTAGTTTTTTGTATTTTTTTTTTTTTAGTAGAGACGGCGTTTCACCGTATTAGCCAGGATGGTCTCGATCTCCTGACCTCGTGATCCGCCCGTCTCGGCCTCCCAAAGTGCTGGGATTACAGGCTTGAGCCACCGTGCCCGGCCTCTACCTCTATTTTCTCGAAGGTTCTGACCTTGAAACCTGAGCAGCAGAAGCTACTGTGTGGAGTCTGGAGTTGGGGGTGGAGGGTTGACCTGGAGCTGAGCCCTGGGTGCCCATGGGAAGCAGCATAACAGGACAAGAACTGCAGTTCTCAAATGGGGATAGCAGCCCATTTAAATACCAGGGAAGTTCATACTTGAGTGACCTATACCCTCCTCCCAGGGCATAGGGAAGGCTAGAAAGGAGTTCAGGGCCTTTGCATGTACTATTCCTTCTGCCTTGATCATCATTCCTTGCTTTCTTTGCCTGGCTGCAAAGACTCAGACCTTTCTGACCAATCCTCAGTTCCTCCTTCCTCTTCCTCCTCCTCTTTTGAAGAGCATGGATCTTTCTTTGTATATGTTCATTGTATATATTTATTTGTGTTTCTCTGTTTAAGGTCTGTCTCTCCTACTGGACTATAATTACATAAAGGCAAGAAACTGTTTTGTTCACCCCCTATGCCTAGCACCCAGCCAAATCCCTGGCATGCAGTAGGGGCTTAATAAATAAATGTTGAGTGGATGCAAGCAGGTTTGGACCTGAGAAGCGGAAGAAAGAAGAGGCAGGGTAGATTTGCCTCCATTCCCTGCCAGGGTGACATTCTCCAGCCCCTGAGCGGCGTGTGAGCGCAGACACACATGCACACATGCACACGCTCCTGCCTAGCTAAGCTGTGCCTTGGATGAGGGTGTAGTGATAGTAGCTCTGGCCCCTGGCTCACAGCATCTCACCTTCCTTTTCCTCCCTCTTGGTCCAAACAGGTGAACGCTTGGCCAAGCCAGAGCGAGGCAAGATGAGGGTGCACAAGATCTCCAACGTCAACAAGGCCCTGGATTTCATAGCCAGCAAAGGTG
Organism: Colobus angolensis palliatus; assembly: GCF_000951035.1. Classification (NCBI taxonomy): domain Eukaryota; kingdom Metazoa; phylum Chordata; class Mammalia; order Primates; family Cercopithecidae; genus Colobus; species Colobus angolensis. The sequence continues at coordinate 25,434,883 of NW_012116265.1, forward strand.
TCAAACTGGTGTCCATCGGAGCTGAAGGTGAGTAAGGCCTGCCTCTGGTGGCCCCAAGGAGTCTGATTTTCTTTGTCCCCCCTGGTTCTCTTGGCCTTTTTTGAGCTGCCTCCTGGGCCCTGCATCACTTGGGGGCATTGGGCAGTGGGTCCCCAACACCTCCATCTGGTCGCCTGTGGGTGCTTTGTATTGCGACAGCGCTTTTCTAGTCTCAGCCCTGCCCAAAACCGAGGACTCAGACCCCTGTTCCCATGCCTGCACCCGCTGAGCCACGTGCTCGCTCTGTGGAGTCCTTTGTGTGTGTGGCATGCCACCTCCCCTATCCACAGGCCTGACTGCACAGCATTGCCTGGAGCAGAGGATTTGTGTGTGGGCTGGAAAGGGTGTGCACACACAGGCTGGTAGAGGCCGGGGGCTGCCCCGAGACTCCCCCGGGGTCCTGGCAAGACTGAAGTCTGTAGGAACATTTTTAATAGCATTTCCCTGCAGTGTAGCTTCCTAACTCTTTCACTTTTACTTAGAAACACTTCCCAAAAAAGCTATTACTAAGATGTCCTTAATGATTGAAAGAAGATAGTGTAATTTCTTGTGTGCGTGGTGGTGGCTCTGAAAAATTGAGAGTTGGTCGTTTAGAGCAGGCAGAAGATATTCTATCCAGGCCCCTTCAGTCCTGTGACCATGGATTTAGCAAGTATTTATGGGGCACCTGCTGCGTGAGGTCAGAGACCTGAAAACGAACGAATCTCACTCATTCGAGACACACCCTGGCTGTGAGAGTGGACTACTCGCTCTGTGGCATGTACTTAATCCTCCAACAACCCTATGAGGTAGTGCTCGTAATTAATTCTCCCAATTTTGCCATAAGAAAAGAGATGCTTAAAGAGATTACGTTACTTCCTTAAGGTTCTGCCGTCAATAAATGGCAAAGCCGGAACTCAAACGCAGGTCTTTGTGACACCAGAGAAATGCCCTCAGAGAGTGGCCTTTCCTTGGAGGGGACAGGAGTCTTGCTCCTGGTAGGTCCATAGGAGCAGATCTCTTCTCTGGTTGAGGCTTACAGTCCCCTCTCTTCTAGAAATGGAGGGATATTTTGTTGATGCATCAAATGGAGAACTTTAACACAGGCTGAGCAAACTGCAGTGCATGGGGTCAAGTCCAACTGACTCGGATTTTTGGAAATATTGGAACACAGCACACCCGTGTTAATGTATCATCAGTGGCTTTTGTGCTTCAATGGCAGTGTTGAGTAGTTGCTACAGAGATTATATGGACCACAGAGCCAGAAACATTTGTTATCAGGCCCTCTACAGAAAAAATTTACTCACCTCTGGCCTTATCTGGAATTCAGGCCAGTGCCCAAGGTGGTCGCGGGAGGTGCCTTGTGGATTCCAGCATCTCCCCCACCAGCTATGAGCTTCCCAAAGGCAGAAAGCATGGTTTCTACATCCTGTGGCCCCAGCTCCTAGCAGCATGATGCACACAGTAGGTGCTCAATAAATGTTCAAAGGATTGACATATAGCAGTATACTCTGCTTTGTGATTAGGAAGATGTTCTCCGCCTTATAAGAAAAGAACAGTTTGTTTTATTAGGGAGCAACTCAAGACTTGCAGAAAAAGTTATAACTAAGCAGGCGTGGGAGGCCAAAGACAGTCACCCGGGTGATTGGTGCAGGCTCAGATGCCCCCGGGGCAGGGGAGTGTAGAGAATTTGTGAAGTGGTTCAGGGGTCAGTGGCAGGGGTGGGTAGGGGCTGTGGCGAGCTGCAGAATCATGTCCTAAGTGGGGTGGGCACCTTGTGGATGTAAGAAATTGCCGCTGTGTGGATCCAGTGCTGCTAGATCTTCCGGTTTTTCAAAAGAAGCCAGAAATCCAGATTTTTTGAAAAGAAAAATTTGGCAACTAAATTTTTTTTTTTTTTTTGAGACGGAGTCTCGCTCTGTCGCCCAGGCTGGAGTGCAGTGGCCGGATCTCAGCTCACTGCAAGCTCCACCTCCCGGGTTCACGCCATTCTCCTGCCTCAGCCACCCGAGTAGCTGGGACTACAGGCGCCTGTCACCTCGCCCGGCTAGTTTTTTGTATTTTTTTTAGTAGAGATGGGGTTTCACTGTGTTAGCCAGGATGGTCTCAATCTCCTGACCTCGTGATCCACCTGTCTCGGCCTCCCAAAGTGCTGGAATTACAGGCTTGAGCCACCGCGCCCGGCCTGGCAACTAAATTTTAAAAAACAACTTGTTTTTTCTTTAAAGCCTCTACCAAAGCCGGGGAGGAGGGCAGGGAAGGGGAAGGTGGAAGAGAGTAGCGCTCACCGAGTACCAGCTCTGTGTTGCCAGACAGGATGCTTTGCAGGGGCATCTCCTGCTACCGTCACGATGGACTCGTAGGGTGGGTATCGCCAGCCACGTTTTACAGTTAAGGAAACTGAGGCTCAGAAAAGTTGCTAGAGTGGAAGAGTGTCGTCGGTTGAGCCCAGGCTCTGAGCCAGACTGCTTCTATGTGGCAGATCCAGGGTTAAACCTAGGGTTAGGCTCCAGAGCTGAGGCCTCCCTCTTCCTGTCAGTGCTGCCTCCCCGGGTCGGGTCCCAGGACAGAACTTTCACATGGAATTGTCTTCAGTAATGAGATGGTAGACCAAGCCTGCCCCTGCCGTGCTGGCCTCAGGGGTGAGGAGTGAGAGGAACACTAGCGTGAACTCTCATCTCACTGCCGCTGCTGTGCTGGGAAGGTGATTCACCTGGCGGCCTCGGTTTTCCCTTTTCCTTTGACACAGGCCTAGCTTCTCTCAATATTTTGAAAAGGCTCCTTTATTTTTTGTGTTTTGAGGCAGGGTCTCACTTTGTCACCCAGACTAGAGTGCAATGGTGCGATCTTGACTCACTGCAACCTCCGCCTCCCAGGCTCAAGTGATTCTTCTGCTTCAGCCTCCCAAGTAGCTAGGATTACAGGTTCGCGCCACCACGCCTGGCTAATTTTTGTATTTTTAGTACAGATGGGGTTTCACCATGTTGGCCAGGCTGGTCTTGAACTCCTGACCTCAAATGATCCGCCTGCCTCAGCCTTCCAAAGTCCTGGGATTACAGGCATGAGCCCCCGCGCCCAGCCAAAAAGCCTCCTTTAAAATGAGATATTCTTTACCTTCTCCCTGCCCTGAGGAGCCAATGTTTTCAGCTGCGGCTTCCAGGTCTGAAATCATCCACTCCCATCCGGCTGAGCGCTAGGATCATGCCACAGTGGCCGCTCTGCTAAACCAGGAAACTAGATGAGGCAGCAAATGGCATTTTGTGGGCTTTTAAAAGTGAAATGGAGTTTATTGATGTAGATTATAAATAAAAGGTGACAGGCAGATCGCCTGGAATGAGCTCTCCTGGAAGGGGGGCGGGGGAACGTTGCAGGTTTTCCATCCTGGGCTGCTGAAGGCTGTGACTGTGGAGACCAGGTCCAGCAGGGACACCCCTCAGCCCCCCGCCAAAGTCTTTGAATGATTATCATGCAGTGTAAGGACTAAGACCTCTGGCTGACTCCGAAGGGCAGAACCAGGCCCAGAATAGGTACTCTGTTGGGTGGGTGGGCTCTGGATAACATGCAGAGCCTTGGGAAATGGAACCGGGGCTCTGGGAGGGTCATGAGTGTCGTGTCCCTGAAGGTGTGCACATGGAGGCTGGAGACAAGGAACTTCCACACATCAGGGAGAGGTTGGAGCACATCCTTAAGGTCTCCCTTACGATACTTGGTTCTAGAATGCCTAGACTTCATGGAACTGGGACTTGGCCTGGGTGAGTGGTTGGAATGTAGTTAACCAGGGGAAGGAACTCAAAAAGGATTTTGTATTTGAAGGTCTTTGGGCAGGTAGAGCCTGGGGGTTTGGGTGCTGTGAGCGTGGAGGTGGTCTCAGTGAGGTAGCATGTATCTTTAGGATGGAGGGGGCCATGGATGCCGTACCACAGCATTGGTCTGGGAGGTGGTGGCCCCTGGGGTTCTAGTTTCTGTCACATGGAATTTCTGCAGCATTCATTCTGCCATCTGAATACTGAACAGACAACGGTGTCTCTGGAGCGAGAAGGAGGGAGAAACAGGTTCCCAGTAAGCAGGGGATGCAAGCAGCTTCATAGCTCGCCATAGACCAGGAAGGGCAGACGCTGTTAATCTGTCATCAAGATCTTTCCCACGAAGCCCAGTTGTGACTTTGGGGCCCTCCCTTTGGGCCCAACCTTCCAAGCAGTCCCTGTCACAAAGCTGCCTGCGAGATGCGGCATCCCTGCTGCAAACGTTGAGAAGCTGGAGGCCTGGAATACAGGACCTGCCATGCCAGGGAAGGGGAAGGAGAGTGAATGGGATGGGAGTCAGGTGGGAACTGGGGCTGGGCGTACATGGGCTGCTAATTAAGCACACCCTACTCTCTGTGCTCGTGCTTGGCACCTCTGTTTTCTGGAGTGAAACTATGTCTTTGGTGTAAATGAGAATTCAGTAAGCAAAATTCTCTAGGGAGTTTCTGGGGAAGGAGAAGAGGATAAGTAGGCAAGACCCAAGAAAGAAGCCACCTGCCTGTCTCTCAGTCCCTCCAGGAAGGCTCCAAGATGGCAGATCTGCAGGCACTGAGGTCAGGGCCAGCGGGAGTCCCTGAAGTTTGGCCGTGACAGAGTGGGGCAGCATGTGGGGGACCAGGGGAGGGCTAGCATTGCAGTCCCACTCTTAGGAAGGCCAAACCATGGGATTACCGCCAGAGCTTTTTTCTAGGCTTAAAAATTTTTTCCCTTATATTTTAAACACTGTTTATGAAATTTTTTACCTGCTTTTCCCATTTCCCATGTTGAACAGTTTTTCTAAGTTATTAAGCACTCATGATGTAATCGTTAACGGCTGCATTCATTGTCTTTTTTGTTTTGTTTTTGCCACGAGTCTTGCTCTGTTGCTCAGGCTGGAGTGCAGTGGCACGCTCAGCTCACTGCAACCTCCCTCTCCCGGATTCAAGCGATTCTTCTGCCTCAGCCCCATGAGTAGCTGGGATTACAGGCACGTTTCACCATATCTGCCTAATTTCTGTTTTAGTAGAGACGGGGTTTCACCATGTTGGCCAGGCTGGTCTTGAACTCCTGACCTCAAGTGATCTGTCCCACCTTGGCCTCCCAAAGTGTTGGGATTACAGGTGTGAGCCACTGCGCCTGGCCTCATCATCTGTTTGTCGTACTTCATCCCAGGCCTGGGCCCTGCCCTAGAAGAGACTGAGGCCCATTGTGTTCTCAGGGGGCCCAGGCCTGTGTTAGCTCTGCCCATTCCCCCACTTGTGGTTAGTGTTTGTTCACTCATTCATTCACTCAGCAGGTGCTGATGGGGGCTTTCCCTGTGCCAGGCTTCATACTGGACTGTAAGCAATGATGCAAAGTAGGAAGTATTCTTACCCTCAAGGGGCTTACGTTCTAGAGGGGAAAGAGAAAATATGCATGTACACCTGTCAGATGGAGAAAACCAAAGCAGGGAGGAACTTGGGTGGTCAAGGGAGGTGTCCATGACAAGGGGGTATGTGAGTGAAACTGGCAGGAGGCAGGGACAAGCCATGTAGGTATCTAGGGAGGGGGAGCTGCAGGGGGGCCTGAGCAGAGGGGGAGGGGAAGAAAGAGCAAGGGGAAGGGGAACCAGAGGCCCAGGCAGCCAGACCACAAGGGCCTTGCTGGCCACTGGCTTTGACTCTCAGGGAGGTGGGAAGCTGTGGAGGTTTTAGCAGAGGGCGATATGGGGTCTGGGGATTTACTTGGTCATTCTGTGTACTGTGTACATTTGCGAGGTTTCTAGTACGGGGCTGTGATAAATATAGCCTTGCAGCAAGTGCATTCATACAGGAACCTTACTCTGCATTTCCTTTCATTGGCTAGGGATAGATTCCTGGAGATAGAATTTTACTGCCAAAAAGTTGAGCAACTTTAAGATGCATACTCCTTGTGGCCAAATTATTTCCCAGATTAATTGATTAATTTCCCAGAAATTATTATTATTGTTTTTTAAACCAATTTACACTTCTAATGTGGTAGCCTTGCTGACATCAAGGCATGTGGTTTTTCAACTTTGGGTTTTTGTTTTTGTTTTTGTTTTTAAGAGACAGGGTCTTGACTTGCCACGCAGGTTGGAGTGCAGTGGTGCTGTCACAGCTCACTGCAGCCTTGAGCTCCTGGGCTCAACCCCAGTCCTCCTGCCTCAGCCTCCCAAGAAGCTAGGACTACAGGTGTACACCACTGCACCTGGCTAATTTTTTCATTTTTTTGTAGAGACAAGGTCTCCTATGTTGCCCAGGCTGGTCTTGAACTCCTGGACTCAAGCGATCCTCCTACCTTGGCCTCCCAAAGTGCTAGGATTACAGGCATGAGCTACTTCACCCAGCCTAACTTTGTTTTTTAAGTTTGCTGATTTAATAGCATGGGAAGATGATCTTATTTCTTTGATTATAAGTGAGATTGAACATTCTTATGAATTGATTATTTGTATTTCATGTTTTATGATTTTTTGTCTTTTGCCTATTTATTGAGAGTTTAGTGTTTGTCTTTTCAATTTAGATGAACCCTTTAAACCATTAGAAATCACAAATGAAAGTGCTTTTTTTTTAAAATATCAAAGCTTTATGAGCCGATTCCTTTACTTTTTTGTTTTATCTTATTTTTTTGAGAGAGGGTCTCACTTTGTTGCCCAGGGTGGAGTACAGTAGCGCGATCACAGGTCACTGCAGCCTCTGCCTTGGCTCAAGCAATCCTCCCACTTAAGTCTGAATAGCTGGGACTACAGGCACTACCATGCCTATTTAATTTTTGTATTTTTGTAGAGATGGGGTTTTGTCATGTTGCCCAGGCTGGTCTTGAACACCTGGGTTCAAGCAATCCATCTGTCTTGGCCTCCCAAAGTGTTGGGAGTACAGACTTGAGCCACTGCCAGGTCTATGAGCTGATTCTTAATGAGTAGTTCTGCCTCCCCACGATGTGGACTGCAGAATGCTGGCTGGCTGTGTTGCTTAGTAGCAAAAGGGGTTGCATGATGCTACAGCTCTCTGTTTCTCCCCAACCCAAGCGCTTGGATGTGGGACTGTGCTCCCCTGGTGGCTGGGGCTCTGGGAGGGGCATTTTTACTTCCCTGTTTGCAAGAAGGGTTACATCCTATTCCATGGAGAAGTGGACACTTCTTCCTTTGCTCAGCATCCCATGCAGACTCAGTGGGTTACCTGCTCCCCTGGGAGGTGGCTGTGGCCAAGCACCGCTCCATGGACTACACCCTGCTGGTCATGCAGCAGCATACAGTTTTGCCCTCACTTTCGGGAAAGGGGCTAAGATGTCAGAGTATACCGTCCCTAATGGAAATCCACTCTTGTTTCAGGGGTTTGTGGGATGCAAATCCTAGTAGGGTCAGGACTCCCTGGAAATTGATCCTTCTCATGGTTCTGTTGGGTCTCCCCTAAAATTAATGTTGTAGGTAGGAAAAAATAAGATATTCTTTGGGTGCCTTACTCTTAACTGAGCGTGTTTTACCATGGGCCAGATTACTATCTCCTGGTCTGGAAGCAGGTGATGAGGGGGTGTGGAATGTACATTTGAGTATCACTTGTTCAACCACAAGACCATAAATTGCTCCATGTATTGGGCGCCTTAAAATAGGGCTTATTTATGTTGTATTCCCTGCCATTAGGCCTGGTACAGAAAAAAAGAGAAAATCTACTTCATAGAACTTCTAGATTCTAAAACTCTAAAAGGTGCTGCTTACACTAAATATAGTGGGTTATCTGTTAGTTGTGATCTTGAAGCTGTTGTTTGATTTTTTTTTTTTTAAATCTGTTTTAATACCCAAACTAATGGCATTGTGAGGTTGAGTCAGTGGATGGTTCAAAATGGCAATTTACAAAACTTTAAGTTTGTGACTTTCTCTTGATTCCATTGGTTTTTCCACATGTGGGTGGCTATTTTGAGAGCTGTGATTTCCCAGACAGCCCCAGCTCACAGAATTGCCAGAACATTTGTGATTGTTTAGAAATCCTCCCCTCTTCTTCATCAGCTGGGGACACAGATCAGGATTTCAAATGCCCCCTTCTCTGTGGCCTTCCCTGATGTACCCACTGTCTCCAATTAGGATTGATTACACTTTTTTTTTGGTGCCCTAAATAGCACAGTTTATGCATTAACTTTAAGAAACATCCAGGCCAGACATGGTAGCTCATGCCTGTAATTCCAGCACTTTGGAAGGCTAAGGTGGGAGGATCATTTGAACCCAGGAGTTTGAGACCAGCCTGGGCAATATCGTAAGACCCTGTCTCTACAAAAAATGAAAAAATTAGCCGAGTGTGGTGGCCTATCTGTAGTCCCAGCTACCCAGGAAGCTGAGATGGGAGGATTGCTTGAGCCCAGGATTTGGAGGCTGCAGTGAGCCATGATTGCACCACTGCAGTCTAGCTTGGGTGACAGAGCGAAAACCCTGTCTCAGAAACAAACAAGCAAAAATCCGGTTTCCCTCTAGAAGTAGAGCTCTGGAGTCTGATTCCTAGTGTGGGGCATGGAGTGCTGTGGGTGCTGAGGGAGTGTTAATTCTGTCCCCGCCGAGGCCCTTTCTGATGCGTGGTGCTGCTGTTTCTGTAGAAATCGTGGATGGGAATGTGAAGATGACCCTGGGCATGATCTGGACCATCATCCTGCGCTTTGCCATCCAGGACATCTCCGTGGAAGGTGGGTTTCCGCTTTGTTCCATCCTGCCATCACCACCCCGTCTCCCTCCCTGGGCTTCGCCTGGAGAACTCCCACACCCAGGGCAATGGACATTCATCAGGGGCCGTGTCCTAGGCTTCTTGCTCATTTATTGGGCATCAGCCCTCTCTTCCAGTCAATGTAGAAAAAAGAACTATTTGCCATTCTGATTCTCATAGGCGTGTTGGCCCCAGGGAAACTCCCCACTTTGGGAAAGCCCAAGGCTGCCACGGGGAAGTATACTGGAAAACCCACCTGGCTCTTGGGTCGTTCCTCTGAAAGGGTGGGGAAATAGCCGCTGGAAGTGCCAGGAGGGTCGCTAACCCCGTCCTCTACTCTGCTCCCCTAGCACCCTCTAGTGGCCACTTCTCAGATCTACAAGGGCCGTCATGGTCTGGAGAAGTGATCTCTACATTTGGTTCCATACTCGGGCAGTTTTTGAGCTTTATGTCTGCTATGCATGTATTTATCTTGCATAATATTTGTGTATTGCTGTGCATATGATAAAACACACATACTGAAACAAACTTTTACAAGATGAGATGGAGATAATATTTTTAAAATGTTTGTTTTAATGGCATAGACATAAACATTTTTAGTCAAAGGAATTTCTTAATAAAAACAACGTGGATTCAATTCAGTTGCTTTGTGATGGAGATGTTGGTTTGACACTCTGTGATACAGCAATGCAGGGGTCCAAGTTTGGTTTATGGGTACTTGGTATTTAGGGTTGAAGTGGTTGGAAAGAGGGTCATAGTAGTCACCTGGGGTGTGGTTCTTGTTAATGACAGTGGATGTAAATCTATTTCTCAAATAGCCTTCTTGATGATTTTGATTCTTTTGGGTGGACTTCCTGTCAGCTCTGAAGTCATCATTGTGTTACTCTTGTGATTTAGCTGACAAAGAGCTTAAGCTAAGTAGAAGTACTAGCTTTGCCAATTTTTAAATTGTCTGCTTTCGCTTAGGTGGTTATGGTCTTTGTAGGAACCCTTGAATGTCATTTTAAAGTCCATTTTGTGCATTGAAAATAAATGAGATCATTCATGAACCCAGTCCACTGAGTACCTTAACCTCCAATTCACAGGCATGAACACAGGAGTATATTAGTCAGTTTTCACACTGCTGGTAAAGGCATACCCGAGACTGGGTAATTTATAAAGAAAAAGAGTTGTAATGAACTCACAGTTCCACATGGCTGGGGAGGCCTCATAATCATGGCGGAAGGCAAGGAAGAGCAAAGGGACCTTTTACATGGCAGCGGGCAGAGAATGAGAGCCAAGTGAAAGGGGTTTCCCCTTAGAAAACCATCAGATCTCGTGAGACTTATTTGCTACCACGAGAACAGTATGGGGGGGAACCACGCCAACGACTCAATTATCTCCCACTGGGTCCCTCCCACAACACATGGGAATTATGGGAGCTACAATTCAAGATGAGATTTGGGTGGGGACACAGCCAAAGCATATTGGGGGGTAGTGTGGTTTTCAGTCTTTCTTCTGTGCTGGGAGCTCCGTGAGCCCCCTCAGTTGCCTGCCTAACCTCACAGACACGTGGCTCCTTCACACACAGAGGGCAGCAGTATTGATCCATGAAGTAAATATAGGGAGACCTTATTTTTTATTTATTTTTATTTATTTTTTATTTTTTAGATTACAAACAAAATCTGTCTAGGAGTCCTAATGCTTTCTTCTCACTCAGCTGTGTGCACCCTCAGGCTGTGGGATCTCCTGTCTGGAGACCCCTGGATGTGTAGATTTCTCAGATCAATCAAACCTTCCTCCTCAACCTGATAGAGGTTGCTGACTTATTTTGTATCATTACCATTTCTTTGAATAAAAGGAGTAGGGGGAGATAATTCTTGAAGTTGGAAAAACTGTTGTCTCAGAATTTATATGTATAGCACAACTAGCTCTGAAAAGCTTCCCAGCTTGCTTTTTCTGTTTCTCAAATAACTTCTCAAACTTTGTCAAGGGAATAGACTTGATGGCCAGGGCTCCTCCTTCAGCCCTCTGAAGGAGGGTTGGCATCAAGGGGTCACAGTGGGGCCTCCATCAGCCGGCATCCCTTCCTCCACCGAGTCAGCCCTCTGACCTCGCTGCCCGGTCCCCTTCCCCACAGAGACTTCAGCCAAGGAAGGGCTGCTCCTGTGGTGTCAGAGAAAGACGGCCCCTTACAAAAATGTCAACATCCAGAACTTCCACATAAGGTGAGTGCTGGGGGCTGAGGGGCTCTCGCAGAACCAGGCTGCCTCCCCCGGGAGCTCCCAGACCCCCCACCCCCACCCCTTGACTGGGTCAGTCTCAGCTTTAGAACCAAGTGGAGACTGTTGGTGGAAGAAGTAGCTTTCCTTGGGAAGGGGGTGCCACCATCCCTCTGAATCCCCCCATCTCTCTCCCTGCAGTGTCTTAGGGCTGCTGCCTGATATAACTTTGGTTGATGCTTTTGCTACTGGGAGCGTCCCCAAGGAAATTGTCCAGGAAGTCCCAGCCCAGGGCTCTGGAACAGCAGACTAGGGCCGTGGGCCTTGGTTGGGGGTAGGGCTGGATATGGCAGGTTTATCTCAACCTGCCAACCCCGCCACAAAGTCTTGACCCCAGTGCCTGGGATTGTGGCAGGAACAAATGTCCCTTCCCATCCTGTCTTCTAACTCCTGCTCCAGAAAGCTCTGTGTTCATCTCTCTGGAGTCCAGGAGGCCCCTGCTTTGCCCTGGTTAGTGCTTGGCTGCCCGTTTGTTCAGCCTCATTTACCAGCCTACCCCTTCTTCTCTCTCCCCGGGCAGTTGGAAGGATGGCCTCGGCTTCTGTGCCTTGATCCACCGACACCGGCCCGAGCTGATTGACTATGGGAAGCTGCGGAAGGTATGTGTGCCCACCTGACCTCCCACTTTGGGTCCCTGGCAGGTGGGGTGGGAAAAGAGCAGGACTAGGACCCTTTCCATGTCAGTCCATGGTCCAACCCGAGTGGGGTTGGCCTCTTAGAATAGCCAGACAGAGCTCCAACTGAAAGTGAAGAGAAAAACACCTTCCCTGTTAGGGCAACGTCATTAGCCTTGTGCATGGTGTGTGTTCTTGCACACATACACAGCCCACCAGGAAAAATATCACAGCTGTGGCAGCAGCTTTGTCAGAGGGATGGAATGGTACATAACGTTTCTCCTTTCTGTTTTTCCGGGACTTGTAAAGAGGAGACACATATTCTAAGAGACAGTTCATCCCCGCCTTGTCCTTGACTTCCTGTGCAGTCCTGGGCAGCTTATCCTATCCATGGATTTGGTTTCCTTTATTGCTGAAGTTTGGCTGGGGGATTTTCTTTTGGTTTCACTCCCGCCTTCAGCATGAAGCTGCAGTGATTCTTCTTGAGTGGATGTGTGGAGTGGGGACAGATGTGGGAGTGGGAGCTGTGTTTCTAGCCTCATGGTGGTTCTCAGTGTCTGAGCTGGTTGGATGACACTGCCCTGGACCTTGGAGAAACCTGTCCTGGACCCTCTGACCACACTCTCCAGGTTTCCTCCTGGACCCTCTGACCACACTCTCCAGGTTTCCTCCTGGACCCTCTGACCATACTCTGCAAGTTCCCTCCTGGACCCTCTAACCACACTCTCCAGGTTCCCTCCTGGACCCTCTGACCATACTCTGCAAGTTCCCTCTTGGTCCATCTTGGTGCCAAGAGGCCGCAATGGCTTGGCCATCCTGGGAAAGGCCCTTCCCAAGCCCCCAGTTGGTGACTTGGAGTTGGGGTTGGAATGTCGCCTATCTGTGCTCAAATCTCTTGGCAAGGGAGGCTTCAAGGAGTGGCTGGACTTGTGTGTCTCTACTTCACCTTGACGCTGGAGAACACAGTGTTCAGTGTAGCTCTTGCCTTGCCTGGGCCTCCAGGAAGGGCGTCTTTCTTCTCAGTGGCCAGAAGAGGTCTAGTATTGCTGGGGCAGGAGCTGCTGTGCAACTCGTGGTGGTGGCAGGTCCTTTGCTGCGGGCGAGTGGTTAGCAAGCTGCCAAAAATGATTTTGAGGGAGGGAAGGAGCAGATTCCTACTTGCTTCCCTGTACTGCGCCCTGCCTCCTCCAGTCCCCCACACACTGCCCCGTCACCTGAAGCTTGGGGCTGAGGCCTCTGTCCACTGGAAGGGCCCATTTGCTGAAGGAGAGGAGCCACAGCAGGGGCCAGCCCTTCCCCAGCTAACCTCCTGGGGGCAGAGGATCCTTGGCCCACTTCCTCAGCTGCTTTGCAAGGAAAAAAAAAAAAGAGAGGAACTTCCTGTCCTGCTGGGAAGCTGTGTGGCCAAATCAAACGTGGCCAAGGGGGAATATCCTAGAGGTGGCAGTTTTCTCTCTTTTTTTTTTTTTTTTGAGACGGAGTCTTGCTCTGTCGCCCAGGCTGGAGTGCAGTGGCCGGATCTCAGCTCACTGCAACCTCCGCCTCCTGGGTTCACGCCATTCTCTCGCCTCAGCCTCCTGAGTAGCTGGGACCACAGGCGCCCGCCACCTTGCCTGGCTAATTTTTTATATTTTTAGTAGAGATGGGGTTTCGCCGTGTTAGCCAGGATGGTCTCGATCTCCTGACCTCGTGATCCACCCGTCTCGGCCTCCCAAAGTGCTGGGATTACAGGCTTGAGCCACCGCGCCCGGCTCAGTTTTCTCTTTCGAAGGCATCATCACCACTTCCTATTCAGCTGATGGGCTTTGGTGACAGGTGTGCACGTATCTCTGTCCCTGCTTGAGTATGCTGGGGTGTCAGTGGCCAGTTCATCCACAGCTGTTGGACATCCCCACATAAAGGGGTCTGTGCTGACCGTGGCTCTGGAGCCCCCTCCCTTACTCTGAAGAATTTGGAAGCATCAGCCATTTGGGAGGTGAAAGTCCAGGGGTTCTTTCTGATACCCAGTTAGTGCCCTCCCACACACTATCCCTCTCTGTCTTTTTATTTATTTCTGCCAATTTCTCCCTGTTTCGCTGTCTCTGTCTCCCCTTCTGTTTTTTTATTTTTATTTATTTATTTTTTGAGACGGAGTTTCACTATTGTCGCCCAGGCTGGAGTGCAATGGAGTGATCTCTACTCACTGCAACCTCTGCCTCCCGGGTTCAGGTGATTCTCCTGCTTCAGCCTCCTGAGTAGCTGGGATTACAGGCGCGCACCACCATGCCTAGCTAATTTTGTATTTTGAATAGAGATGGGGTTTCGCTATGTTGGTCAGGCTGGTCTCGAACTCACGACCTCAGGTGATCCACCCGTCTTGGCCTCCCAAAGTGCTGGGATTATAGGTGTGAGCCACCATGCCCAGCCTTTTTTTTTTTTTTTTTTTTTTTGAGACATAGTCTTGCTGTGTTGCCCAGGCAAGAGTGCAATGATTCTCCCAAAGTACTGGGATTACAGGCATGAGCCAGTGCGCCCAGCCTGCGTCCTTTGTGTCTGGCTTATTTCACTTAGCATAACATTCTCAAAGTTCATCCATGTTGCAGTGTTTGTCAGAATTTCCCTCCCTGCTAAGGCTGAATAATATTCCGTTGGGCGTATGCCCATGTTCTGCTTATCTGTTCATCCATCTATGGGGACTGGGGTTGCTTCTACCTCCTGGCTACTGTGAATAATGCTGCTGTGGACAGTGGAGGTATAAAAGTCTCTTTGAGAACCTGCTTTCAATTCTTTTGAATATCTCCCCACAAGTGGAATTGTAGGACCATGTAATCCCATGTTTAATTTTTTGAGGAGCCACCATCCTGTTCTTACAGCAGCTGTACCATTTGACATTCCACCTACGTTTATGTTGCATTCATCGCACAAGGATTACAGCTTCTCAACATCCTTGCCAATCCCTGCTAAGTGTTCTTGAGAAGGTAGCAGAAGCCAGAAGAGTCCAAAGCTGTGGCTATTTAAAGGAGCCTCCAAATTTCATGGAATGTGAGCACCAGAGGGGTCCTGCTCCAAATCTTGACTAGTCTAGAGTTTAGAGCTCCCTACTCCAACTCTTGAGTTATGGGTGGAAAAGCTAAGGTCAGGTTATCCACCCACGAGTCCCGCTGGTGGGAGGCAGAGCTGAAAACAGAAGCCAAGATGGATGGTGAATAGGCCAGTGCCCTGCTCCTAGCACACATTTCTTAGGAACTCCTTCCTACTCCCGACGCAGGCTGCAGACTACTTCGCCCCATTTCCCTGACAATTTGAAGCTTGAAGGGGGAAAGAGAATGCTTTAAACCTCCAACCAGTGAGCCCCAGTGGTGAGACCAGCCTTCCACATCTGGAACTGTCCCCTGAGGATCGAGCTGGGGCTGGGAGAAAGTTGCTCTGCTCCCCAGTTTGGGTGGCCACCCAATTGGGAGTAGCCAGTGACTTGCTGTGGCTCTCACTTTATCATCCCTTCCTCCTTTTCTCCCTCTAGGATGATCCACTCACAAATCTGAATACAGCTTTTGATGTGGCAGAGAAGTACCTGGATATCCCCAAGATGCTGGATGCCGAAGGTGAAAGTCGCTTTCTTTCTGTGTCTCTTGCCCATCCCCCCCGTCACTCAGTGGCTAAGAAGGGGTGGACCCCAGCAGTCCAGGGCTGGACAGGAGCAGGGCCTGGTCTTCTGGGACTGCATTTGAGGAGCATGGGGATCACAGCCTCTTGGGGATTCTTCCATCGTCCCCTGAGCTTTGGAGGGAGAGGTGTTAGCTGATTCTGCAAAGGGCTTAGGGGCTGTTCTTGCATCGATTGCCTGAGGATGGGTCTCGTCTTTGCCTTGGAGTCAGGGTAGCAGGTGCTGGGGTGCGGGGAAGTGTGCCCTTGTTGTCCGACACAGTTTGGGATGGGAAGTTTCTCTTGCTGAGAGGTGCACTGTCCTAACCCTCTGAGCCTTGGGCGGTCTCTGGACGGCTGAGCTTAGCATCTCCTTATGCCCCAGCTATGACTGGGGCTGACTGGACATGGTGTTTGCTCTCATCTATAACCCTGGCTTCCTTCTAGCATCTTCTGAGGAGGGTGCTAGAGAACTATGGCTTGGACTTTCTCAGTGGTGGAAGTGTCCAGTTCTGACCTTGCTGGGCAGATCCCAGCCAGAGGAAGTGGCTCCATGTGGGGTAGGGAAGGAAGGAGGGGGCCTAAGTTGAGTGTTGACTTTTATGTTCCTCACCAAGGCCTTGGTGTCCCGAATGCTGCTAACCAGGACACCTGGATGGGGACAGGTTCAGGGTTTGACACTAGAACATCCTTACCAAAGATTGGGCCTGGGGCTGGACACCCAGCTCTTCCTGGCCGCTGACCCCGCCATTGCCCCTCTCCCCATGCAGAGCATCTCGGATGGGGTGAGCAGGGGCTGTAGGGGGAAGGGAGGCATCTGGGAGCATAGGGGCCTGTGGGTTCATGAAGCCAGGGCTGGCAGCTCCAGGCTGGGGTCAGGCTGGGTCTTCTTGTCCCATCTCTGTGCTTGCCCCTTGGGAGGAGCCTGACGCACCATGGCCACTTCCCTGTGTGCTCTCCTTGGCCCCACCTACTCAGTGCTGAGGGGCTAGAAAAGGGTTATGGGGACAGGAAAAGACCGCAGTGGGGTCCACACTGCTCCCTGCCCTTCTGCCCCCCAGTGGCTTTTTTTTTTTTTTTTTTTGAGATGGGGTCTCCCTGTGTCACCCAGGCTGGAATGCTGCTCACTGCAACCTCCACCTCCCAGGTTCAAGCGATTCTCCTGCCTCAGCCTCCCGAGTAGCTGGGATTACAGGCACACACCAATGGCTAATTTTTATATTTTTAGTAGAGACGGGGTTTCACCAAGTTGGCCAGGCTGGTCTCGAACTTCTGGCCTCAAGTGATCTGCCTGCCTTGGCCTCCCAAAGCCACCAGTAGCTTTTAAAATTTCAAAAATGTCATGAGGAAAATTTTCAAACACATAAAAACCCAGGCAAAAGCAGAAAGAATAGCATGATGACCTTTCCAATTTCCATCATCCAGATAGAATGGCTACTGAGGTCTTGCCACACTTTGTTTTTTTCTTATTTCTTGGTTGGAGTATCTTAAAGCAATTCTGAGATATCACATCATTTTACTACTGCATGCTTCTGAATACATACCTTAAAAATAGAGTTATTTTCTTAGGCAACAATGAAGTTTTCACATTTAGCAAATTGATAATTCCATTTGATACCCAGTTCATAATGAAATTTCCGTAATTACCTATGACATTTCTTTGAGGGTTGGTTTGTTTTAATCAAAATCTGAACAAGGTCCATGCTGGCATTCGGTTGTGTTTCTGACAGCTTTTCCCATGTCTAGGACTTCTCTCCCCGCTTTGACCCCTTTTAGTCCTGCCATTGAACTTGTTACAGAAATGGGGCCACTGTCCTGTAGCAAGTTCCTTATCCTGGGTTTGTCTGCCTCTTTGGGACTTCATTTCACGTGTTCCTCTACTTACATTCCCATAAGCGCAAGTTGATGCCAGAGGCTGGTTAGATTCGGGCTCCACATTTTGGCAAGAAGACTTGGTGGTGCTGTGAGCTTCTTTCTGCATCACATTGGGGGTGTATGGTGTTCTTGGAACCAGCTGGCTTTAACTCCAGATTTTTCTTGACAGACATCGTTGGAACTGCCCGACCGGATGAGAAAGCCATCATGACTTACGTGTCTAGCTTCTACCACGCCTTCTCTGGAGCCCAGAAGGTACCCGGGGCCCCCTGCTCCTTCCATGCCCAGCACACCTCCTGCTGGACCCCAAACTATGTCCTCCTGCCTGCCTCCACCTCTCCTGGTGACAGGTATCTGGATGGTCTGGTCTCTCAGACAGAGGCAGCCCCTGGTTCTGAAGTGGCATGTTGTTCTTACCTGGCTCCTCTCCCACCCCACACCTCTCTCTCTCATCTTCTACTGTTAACAAGAAAATTGGGCAGCACCCCACTTTCTGGGACCCAGATGACTGGCTTAAGCAGGAAGGGCTGTGTGCATGAGGCAGCCCGGGAGGTTCTGGAAGGCTGGAAGGTAAACAGGAGCAGCCCTTCCATGCCCAGGTCTGTTGAAGCCACTGGCTTGACAGAGCAGCTGGAGTTCCCTTAGAAGGGCAATGCTGGGAGGCAACTCCAGCCTTCACTTACCCACTTGCAAAGGCATCATAAAGCCCCACCTTTGTCCTGCTCATGGGCATGACTTAGCAGATCTGTCCTCAGCCCCTTTGGGCTCTAGTGCCTTCTCCTGTATCCTGCCTGGGACTCCCATGCAGCCATGCTGCACTCTGTGTTCTCAGACATAAGCAGAACCTCTGGGAGGAATGGAGAGGGGGTGGGCAGCTGTGAGCCCCTTCAAGTGTCCTGGCCCAGTTTTGCTCTGGGAGGCCTGAGGTTAAAGTTCAGTTGTGCAGGTTCCACACCACACAGGGGTACCATGACTAAAGGGTACTGTTTATGCTGCGGACATTGAAGATTTGAAGG
The DNA here is from genome assembly GCF_000951035.1 of Colobus angolensis palliatus. Taxonomy (NCBI): domain Eukaryota; kingdom Metazoa; phylum Chordata; class Mammalia; order Primates; family Cercopithecidae; genus Colobus; species Colobus angolensis. The sequence continues at coordinate 25,452,971 of NW_012116265.1, forward strand.
TTTTCATCACCAGGCTTAGGCAGCACACACCCCCTCCCCCAGACCTCCCTGGTAGGCAGGACCCTAGAGGAAGCACAACATCACCATGTCCACAGAACCTTCATGTCTCATGCAGATCTCCCACCCTCCACATGGCATCTGAGCGACCATCTGAAAATGCATGATAAGGCCGGGTGTGGTGGCTCACGCCTGTAATCCCAGCACTTTGGGAGGCTGAGGCGGGTGGATCACTTGAGGCCAGGAGTTCGAGACGAGCCTGGCCAACATTGTGAAACTCCTTCTCTACTAAAAATACAAAAATTAGCCAGGTATGGTGGCGTGCGCCTGTAATCCCAGCTTTTCAGGAGGCTGAGGCCGGAGAATCGCTTGAACCTGAGAGGCGGAGGTTGCAGTGAGCCAACATTGTGCCACTGCACTCCAGCCTAGGTGACAGAGTGAGACTCTGTCTCAAAAAACAAAACAAAACAAAGCAAAAAACAACCACAAAACAAAAAAATGCATGATGGGAGCCCCCGCCCTCTCCCACCTCTCCTGTGCCGTCCCTGCCTCAGACTCTGCTCACCTCCCACCCACTCCCTCCCCTGCGGTCTCATTTTTTCTCTTTCTGCTCATTCCTTCCTTTTCTGTCTGTCCGTCTGTCTTGTGTCCTCTTTCCGTCCACCATGGCTGTTTGGGTTTATTCTGTGCTGCTACCGCTGCCTACTTTCTCCTCTCAACCTCTTCTCCTTCTCTGTGCAGATGTGTAGGCACGCTAAGGCCGGATGGGAAGGCCGTGTGACCTAATGTTTCATGTCACGGCCACGCCTTCTCGGGTGCGCAGAAGGTGAGCTCTCCCTCGGCCTCCTCCACTCTCCCCTCTTGCCCATCTCTTCCGTCCTCCCTGGACACTCCAGCAGCAGGCTCTGGGATGGAAGGAGGGACTAGAGAAGCCCCTCCTTCTCTTGCAGGGGGACAGTACTCTGAACTTTGGCCAGGACACTTGAAGATGCCAGAGAACCCCAGCCTCTGAATGACCTCCTGTGTCTCTGTCCCTATGCCATGGGCATAGCGGATACCACAAGCAAGAAAGAAGCTTGTGGTCTCAGCTTCTTCCCTGCAGCCCGCATCAATAGCCCTTATCCCAGGCAGCACAGCTCTTGGCAGTGCTTGCTATTTCCTTAAACATCCAGGACCTCTTCCCTCTTTCTCTCCCTCCTTCCTGCTTGAGCAAGGCCATCCTCGCAAATTTAGCCAGCAGCCAGAGCAGGGAGAGGTCTTCCTGCCTTCTCCAGGGAGTCCAGACCAGAGCCCTGCCTGATGCTTCTCAACCAGGCTGCCATGGACAGTTGTGCAGGTTGCAGACTACCCACGAGTGCCATGTGTGTGCAGTGGATGACGGAGATTTGAATGTTGATTACTAAAGTGATCCTACAGATGGCGGTGAAAATGTCTTCTAACAAAATCAGTAGGACATTTTCCCAGTAGAAGTGCCCTTGGGGAAGAGGTGAAAAATGATCCAGAGACACCATATGAGCTGGCAGAAGCCCTGTTCCCTGCCTGGTTGGGCGTCCAAGACCCTCCTGAACTTCCTTCCAGGGCTCACTGGTGTGGACCAGAGACAGGAGAGCAGCTCCATCTGGAGGCTCCTTCTCACAGGTGTCCCCCCAGCCTGCCCAGCCCCTCTCAGCCTCTCCTCTGGCCTTCCTTCTGCTTCCTCTTTGTCCTTCTCACCTCTCCTGCTGCTGTTCCTGTGCCCCCTCCCTTTGCCCCTCGTGGCCAGGGTGTGAGCAGCTTCTCTCCCTTGCCTTGATTGGCCTCCTGGTCCGATAGCCGCAGGTGTGTGCACCTGCCCGTGTCCATGGTCAGGCTGAGCTCTCTGCTATGGTCTTTTCCCCTCCTCCCAAAGCTCCTTCCCCCTCTTCCAGTCTCTCCCCTTCTCCTTCAGGGGTCTGTCCCGGGCTTCATGCCCATCGATGCTGGCCTTCCCTGTCTCTGAAGCCTTCACTGTGTCCTGGCTGGTGACAAAACTTGGAAGGGAGTGTGAGATGCGTGTGGGTGTAGGGGGTATGAAGTGGGTGTGTGTGGTGTGTATGGGTATGCGGGGTTCTGAGGAGTGTGTGGTTTGCAATATGTGTGGTGTGAGGGATGTGGTGGGTGAGATATGGGGTGTGTGTGAGGTGTGTGTGTATGGTATGGATGTGTGTGTGGTATGTGTATGGGGGGGTGTGGTGTGTGAGGTGTGTGTGGTGTGTGTATGGGGGGTGTGGAGTGTGTGTAAGGTGTGTGTCTGAGGGGTGTGGGGAATGTGTGGAAGGGTGTAGTGTGTGAGGTGTGTGTGTATGAGGGTGTATGGGGTGTGGGGACTGTGGTGTGTGAGGTGTGTGTGTATGAGGGTGTATGGGGTGTGGGGACTG
>NW_012116265.1:25455468-25483522 GCF_000951035.1 Colobus angolensis palliatus
GGTGTATGGGGTGTGGGGACTGTGGTGTGTGAGGTGTGTGTGTATGAAGGTGTATGGGGTGTGGGGACTGTGGTGTGTGTGGTGTGTAGGAGGTGTGAGGGATGTGTGCTGTGGGTGTGAGGTAGGGTGTGAAGTGTGTGTGTGGTGTAGGTGAGGTGTGTGTGGTGTGGAGGGGTGTGGTGTGCTGTGGGTGTGAGGTGTAGGGTGTGAGGTGTGTGTGGTGTGGAGGGGTATGGTGAGCTGTGGGTGTGAGGTATGTGTGTGGTGTGAGGTGCGGTGTGTGTGGCATGTGTGTGGAGTGAAGGGGAGTGCTGTGGCTGTGGGTGTGAGGTGTAGGGTGTGTGGTGTGGAGGGGTGTGGTGTGCTGTGGGTGTGAGGTATAGGGTGTGAGGTGTAGGTGTGGTGTGGGTATGATGTGTGTGTGTGGTGTGAGGTGTGGCGTGTGTGGTGTGTGTGTGTGGAGTGAAGGGGAGTGCTGTGGGTGTGGATGTGTGAGGGGTGTGTGGTGTGGGTGGTGTGTGGGTAACAGCTTGCTCTTGCTCCCAAATCTCATGCCACCTCCCCATGCCCCCCTCCCTTTCACTCATCCCTGTTGCAACCATTTCATGCTGCTTTTATCCACACCTGAGGGCAAGGTCACAGCTGGGTTGGTGGTGGTGGTGGTTGTCCTCTCATGTCCTGGTCAGGGGTCTGACCCAGAGTTGCCCCCACCACGTCTAAGGCGACTGCTTCGATCTGAGCAGGCAGGGGAGGGGAACCCCACCTCGCCGTGTGTGGTGGGGCTGATGGAGAGGAAGGACTCTTCCTGACTCACATACTCCTGTCTTGTCTGTCTTCGGGCTGGCACCAATGGGGAAAATCTTCCAAAACCCGTGCCCAGTGCCCTCCATCCTCTCCACTGTCTTTCTGTCACCCAAACTTGTACAGTGGAATGAAAAGGCAACAGCGCCTAATGTGTGTGTGCACGTGTGGTGCACGGCTTGTGTGCCTGTACAGGCCCGTGCTGTATAAGTCTGTGTACTGATTTGCCTCATTAGATGAGGACCAACTGCTGTTTGACAGGTGGGTTTTGGTTCTAATTCTTTCTCTGCTTCCCTCTCCCCTCCTCTTCCCTTACAGGGACTTAGAATGGGTGGAGACCATTAAGATTTTGTTGATGTAGCTCGTGTTTCAGAGTTCATGGTCTGCTGTTTCTGAGAAAGAACACTTGAAGGCATGGACTCAATCTGAGAGAAATTCATGAGCCATCTGGGAAAACCCTAAAAAAAAAGAGCCGGCAGTGGCTGCGGTCTGACCTGTGCCTTGCTCTGCCCCAGATCTGAGCAGGGCAGGTGCAGTCACAGGACTGCCGGCCACCAAGGTGGTCTTGAGTAGCAGAAACTTGAACATGAGGGTCTGTAGGGGGAAGGCTTAGCAAGCCCTTGGGAAGGGGCAGACAGTGTTGTGGAGGGAGGTGACCACAGCTTGTGCAAGAAGCTTTGGGGTGTGCAGGCGGAGCCTGCGGCAGGAGAGGAAGCTGGCAAAGTGTGGGCTGCCTGGGGAAAGGGGCCAATTCCCCTCTGCCTGGTCACCCACCCTGGCCCACTCACCACAAGGAAGGTTGGATGCCTGGTCTGAGATCCCTGCTGATCTGGAGCTCTCTTAGCAGGAACCCTGGGCTTGGTGGCTGACTCAGGACAGAGGGAAAGACTGGGCAGTGGACAGCCGTGGGGAGAATAAAAAAGCAGGTCCAGCTAGATTTGGGAACGTTTTGGCTAAAGATGACATAGATGAGATCCTCGTAGCATTCATGTGAATCTGTGGGTTGTGGGTGGTGGAGCCACAGCACATCATCTGGCCATGTTTGGGTGTTTTGATGTCACCTTGGAGACAGTTCCTCTCCAGACTGTGCCTGTATCAGGCAATCGGATGCTGACTATTAGGGTAGCAGTTTGGCTTGGGATAGCTAAGTACTCGGGAATAACAATAGTTCATATCTTTTAAAAAATAACTCTTGAATATACAACAAAATTCATTGTATGTTAAGTTGTGTAATAGCACAGCCTAAAGTAGGCCAAAAAAACATGAAAATTCGGGTTGGGTGCATTGGCTCACACCTGTAATCCCAGCACTTTGGGAGTTGAGGCTGGTGGATCACCTGAGGTCAGGAATTTGAGACCAGCTTGGCCAACATGGCGAAACCCCATCTCTACTGAAAATACAGAAATTAACCAGATCTGGTGGCACGCACCTGTAATCCCAGCTACTCAGGAGGCTGAGGCAGGAGAATGGCTTGAACCCTGGAGGCGGAGGTTGCAGTGAGCCGAGATTGTGCCATCGCGCTCCAGCCTGGGTGACAGAGCAAGACTCTGTCTCAAAAAACAAACAAAATAAAACAAACCAAAATGACCAGGAAAATACCAACTAAGGGAAAGGAAACACAGATTTCTAGTAGTCTTCTCCTTTGGCACTTGGAAGCAACATTTTGCTCATTTCCAGAGAATATTTTCTGAACCCATCAATTATCTGTTGCATCTGTTACATTATCTCATGTCAGGGCGCCTGGTTCTTCTTGCTGGGGTCCAGAGAGGCCCATCTCCTCTTCAGGAATAGCCTGAAGCCAGGGCTCTCCCGGGGTTCTCTTCTGAAGTTGCTTCTGAAGCTGCTTCAGTTCCTGAGGTTCTCAGGGAAGGAATCTTTCCTCCCCTAGAACAAATCTCTCCTTTGAACTTCTGGACTAAAGCGTCTTTGAGATTCTTTATGTACTTGGTGGTTCTGGGTGCCTCTCTCCTAGATCCCTCAGAGTTCATGGGGTTCTTGTAGCTATGAGAGGAAAACGCTAGAAAACCAGGAATTTGAGGTGATGGGGAAAGCCTGTCATCCCTAACAGGCTTTTCTTCTGCTCCCGGGATCATGTCCCATGGGCCTGACTAAGCCTGGCCTTCCCAGCTGACCTCAACTTACTTCTCAGACTGAGGCTGGTGGGTGATGAAGCTGCTTTCATCAAGGGACCACTATGGAAGCAGGTCCAACTCATCACCCAGTGGGCTTCTCTGGGGTGCAGCCTGCCTGTTGGGGGAGTCAGGCTGCGAGAGAAAGGGAAAGGATGAGGTTCTGAGGATTCTGCCGTGGTTTTTTTTTTAGAGAAATCAAATCTGGACTTCAGGAACCTACTTTCTAGAGGTACTGTAGGAGCTGGGCTGTCCCTCAAGGGAGCCCCGCTGGAGTCTGCAGGCTGGCCCGCCATACAGAAAGGGCTCTCACGTCTCCCATGGTACTTGTGTGTTATTTCTGAAGGCTGGTTCACTGGTTATAATGGACGGTATTCTCAGTCAGTCTCCTTCTGGAGAGGCCAGCCTGGGAGCAAGTGGCTGAGACTCAGGCTTGGGAACGCGGTCGGATCTTTGTGGAAAGTCCCCAGGAGGCCCACCCGGAATCTCCCCCAGACTTCATCCAGAAGGGAGCCCTTCTGACCCTGACCCTGACCCTGGAGTAGTCAGTAGGCTCTTAGGGATGGGCGAGGCTCTTGCAGTCCCACAGGACACATGTAAAATCCCATGAATGCAGACCTCAGTCCATCAGTTTGATAAACTGGCACACATCAGAGTTTATGACCCTTGAGCCGATGGATCAGGAGAGTAACAAAGTGAAGGTGGCTTTATCCAAGAAAATCACAGCCACAATTGCTTCATGCCAGTGATGAGTAGCTGCCAAGGAGTTTCAGCTGTTTGAGCGGCACATCTCTGGCATAGTCTGCAGGGGTGGCACATCCTCACAAAAACATCAGCCTGGAGGAGGACACACGGGTCTCTCCACAGCCCCCTGTCCCAGCCTTCAAGGGAAGTAGTCTGGGGCTTCCAGCAAGTTGCTCTCCAGCCAGCCCCATGAGGCTGCTGGCCTGGTTCCCGTGGCCCCGCTTGCTTTCTGGGGCTCCACGTCTCCTGGGCAGGCTTCAGGAAAAGCATTTCCCTCCTCGTTGCTTCTTGGGATTCCCCATGGGTGCTTGTTGGTTCTCGAGAGAAATGGCGATCAGTCAGGAGTTGTGGGTGAGAAGCAGCCATGGCATCTCCAGGACAGGGTTGAGTTGGGGGCAGGGGGCGAGGGCCTAAGGATGTGACTCCCTGTCTCAGTTTCTTGAGGCCCAGGACTCAAAGTCCCCACCTCAGGGGACTCTTAGACCACCCTCTGGCCACTCCCACCTTCTCCTTATTGCTTCTCCCAACCCACTCTGACACCTTGCTCTGCAGGGGGTGCCTCCCTTGACCTCCTTGACTGTGTTTCTGACAGGGCCTTTAGGATGATCTCATTCTGCCCCTTACCCCCGTGCCCCACACACCCCAGCACAGTCATCCACAAAGCACATGATTTGGTGGGTGGATGTCTTATTCGAGAAGTTCTTCAAGAAAAAAACATTTCCATCTTCCATCTTAGTCATTCCTTCCAATTCTAAGCACGTTCATTCTCAGGAAGCTCTTCCTTACGACCAGCCTCAGTTCATCTTGCTACAGTTGAAACCTCTTTTGTCATGTTCATCAACCAGTTGTGAGGTCCTATCTTTCAACCCGTTAATCCAGGGATCATTTTTCATCTGCAGGACACCCTTCTCCAGGGTCCCAGGAGATACTAGCTTCTCCCACCCCCAGGCTGTCTTCCTTTCTACCTTCTGGCCCCCAAAAGGCTTTGAGTTCACTTCTCCCTTGGCGTAAGGTTGGAATGTATGCAAGAACACAGCTGGATTTTAAAACCACCTGTGTGAAGTGGACTCAGGAATGCTGGGTCCCTGCTGGTGTTAGGGGTACAGTAGCCCCCACAGCTGCAGAAGGCGCTCTCCCATTAAGGTTTCTTGGTCTTTGCCTGGGTTGCCATTCAGTCCCTTTCCCTTCCCTTCCCTTTGCTGTTGAGGCCTGTCTTGGGTCCCTGCTAGCCCGGCACACAGCGCATGATGTGTGCTTAGCTGTCCCGGAGGGGCCTGCGCTGGGCTTGCTGGGCATTGTGTCCATACTTGGTTGATCTGGAAGTCTGGACTTGGGTGCAGTAGAGGGGTCCCTCAGTTTTCTCTAAAGTGCTTCAGGCTTTGGGCCAAGAGCCTTGGGATTTTCTGCAGGGATCCCGAGAGGTCCCACGATTTCTCAGTCAGCACTTTATCCCAGGACTCCCAGATTTGAATTCCCACATCTCCAAGATCCTGGAAAATCCAGCCAGAGGTCCTAAGCCTTGGAATTCCAGTGCCTCCACTTGGAATTCCAGGATGGGTATGAATTTTCTCACCACTCCACCTGACCTGAGCATTTTGATTATATCAGTCATTGGATTAGTTTCTTCCCAACCTGCAGGTTGGGCCTTAAACTCAGGCTGTTCTCCAGGGGCCCAGTTCAGCCACCAAGATCTCTGTCCAGGCTCACCTGACCCATGGGACCTGGCCATGGGCTGGCAAGGAGGATGGTAAGGAGAGAGGAGGAATGTGGCCTTACAGCCTTCTTAACTCCCTTCCAGTCACAGGGAGCTGCAGGGATGGGAGGGGCTTTGTCAGCACAGGTGTGTACCAGGTGCCCCTGCTGCTGGGGCTGGCTGGTCGTGACTCTCTCTGTCTTGTTGCCAGGCGGAGACAGCAGCCAATCGCATCTGCAAGGTGTTGGCCGTCAACCAGGAGAACGAGCAGCTTATGGAAGACTACGAGAAGCTGGCCAGTGATGTGGGTACCCCCTGGGTTCACCTGGCCTGTCTCTAGCAAGAGTCAATCCCCTAGAACGTGTACCTCCAAATCTTTCCTTGGAGCGTAGTCCCAGGCTGGTATAGTCTCTGATCCCAATACAGCTAGTCCAGGGCAGCCTGAGCTCTGTTGTGGCTCTCCCAGAAAGTAGTGAGGTGGGGGCAGAGGCCAGTCCCTGAGTCATCATGAGCCTAGGATATCCCTTTGCCTCTCAGGGTCTGGTTTTTTTCACTTGTCAAGTGAGAGTTGAGCCAGGGGATGTCAGAGCCCTTTCCAGCCTGGTGTACTCTTAGTCTGTGAGTTTTTCTTCAATGAGAAAAGGAGCGCATCTTGTTCTAAGAGGGTGAGGGTAGGGCTTTTGGTAAATTAGTGCTGGCTCAGGCTAGCATAGCAGCTACCAAACGTAGCGGCTGTCCCCTACTTTTCAGGGGACAGGATTACGCAATGCTGGGTTTCCTGTTCTGCCATTGGCTACATTTGGGTTAAGCCTCCTCCTCTTGAAAGAATTCAGCCCTTTGAGCTGCTCAGTCCAGGCTCTTGGGGGATCTGCTGCCCAGCATAGTAAGAACCCAGGTTCTGGAACCCAAGTACCTGGGTTTAAATTTCTGCCATTCCAGCCAGGTCACCTTGGCAAGTTCCAGGACCTGGTAGGGCCTTGGTTGCCTCCTCTGTAACATGCAGATGATCACAGCCCTTAGCTTCGTAGTGTTTCTGTGATGATTCAGATGAGTCCATGTGTGTGATGTGCCTGGCCCCCTGCAGGTGTTCAGTGTATTCCTATTGTCATGTGCACCCCTCCACCTTCTCCACCACCATCACCTTGGCTCAAGGAAAACAGTCCAGGCTGTGCCTGCTTGTGCTCCAGGCCAGCTCTCTGCCCAGAAGCCAGTCTCTTCCCTTTTAAGTCAGAGACCCACATTCTAGATTCCTAGGAAGTCAGATGGCAAGAACTTCTGGAAACAGCTATTAACCCCCTCCATGGTAAAGATGAGGAAACTGTGACCAAGTCAGTTAGAACCTGGTGCTAAAACCCAGGTTTCCTTCCTGCCTTTTAGTTGCACTATTTTCACACCAGGTCTATGGGTCTTCCCTGAGCAAAGCAGGGAGGTTGAGTGATGTGACTGTGAGTCGACGTACTCTAGTAGCCAGGCTTCACGAAGCCTGTGGTTCTCAAAGGGAACACCCTGGAAGCTGGCTTCATGGCCTGGGAAATGTTGGTAATTGGGAAGGAGTGTGCTATCAGGAGAGACCCCTTCCCCTTGCGGGAAGGACTGGGAGGAGAGGGAGGCTGGCTCTAGCACACTCCCTCCCCGTGTCCTCACCTCCTGCCCCCACCGCCTTCCCGCCCTAGCTGTTGGAATGGATCCGCCGCACCATCCCGTGGCTGGAGAACCGGGTGCCCGAGAACACCATGCATGCCATGCAGCAGAAGCTGGAGGACTTCCGGGACTACCGGCGCCTGCACAAGCCGCCCAAGGTGCAGGAGAAGTGCCAGCTGGAGATCAACTTCAACACGCTGCAGACCAAGCTGCGGCTCAGCAACCGGCCCGCCTTCATGCCCTCCGAGGGCAGGATGGTCTCGGTGAGCACTGGGGGTGATCCTGGGCCCCTAAACTGGACTGCTTCCACCTCTGAGCTGCTCCTAGTCGTGGTCAAAGTCAGCTTTATGGGGGTGGGGATGGGTGTGTTTGCTTCTGCCTACATACACTGCTCCAGAAGTCACTTCCCCTTCCAGTTACCACCCAGGCACAAGCCCAAACTCGGCCATGTGGGGCAGCCCCCTCTGCCCAGACCATTCTGGGTCAGGCTTGCCCTTCAGACCCCTGAGCATCTACTCCAGACCTCCCTCTCACAAAAAATCATCCCTGTGAACACGATGCTTTTTGACACCCTGAACAAAACAGGGCATAATTGAATCGCAGTCAAGTTGATTTCTACTTCCATGGAATCTTAAGTAGTTAAAACATGTTATTACTTAAGTAATAGTTTCGTGGGGTTTTTTGAGTAGTACATTTCAAAGATACAAATAAGCAAAATACAGAACATAGAAATTACTGAAGATCTTACTACCTAGTATCAACTTTAAAAAAATGATTTTAATCTTTTTGGTTTTTTCATGTAAATATTTGAGGGAATCCTAAAGCATATGTATTTGAAATTAAACATTTTTCCCCATTTTTGTACTCAAGTGTCCACTGACAGATAACTAAAGCATGTTTTATATAATAAGCTGCTTTTTAAAAAAACCGAAAAACTCCAATCTTATATTATATTCTGACCAGCTTTCCATGTCATAAAATACTCTTCTTTTAGGTTATTTTTGTTATTCATCCCCCTTGACATTGTCTCCACAACTTAGGGAAAAATTGTATAAGCCAGAGAAACACTCAGAAGAAAATGTAAGAAATTTGCCATGACGGAGCTTTTTGTCCCTAAGTGAAAAGTAACAGGAGCGTCCCAGGCACACGACAGCTGTAGAAGGGGAGGGTGAAAGGCAGGCAGCATTGTGGGGAGAGCAACCCAGGGGGTGGTGGAGGGAGCATACATTGCAAGTGTGTCTGCAGTTTGGAAAGTTGCCGTCATTTCGGGGCTCCAAAGCTGAATCGGTAGCTTTTAGGTGGCCAGAGCCAGTGCTAGCCTAAGGATGCTCTATGAGAATTAGACAGAGTACCCTTTCTGGGGGACAGATGTAGCTTGGCCTGGGGACATATGATGGGGAGGGTGGCTTGCAGGGTGTAACCCCAGCGACTGCCCAGCTGGGTACCGTTGCACAAACAAGGCATGGCCCTGTCTGAAGGGGCGTGTGGGTTTGCACTCGGCATCTGTCCTCCCAGAATTCTGGCCGGCTCACCCAGGCTGGGGTCTCTGTAGGCCCCAGGCTACTGCCCAGAGGCCTGAGTCCATGAATGGATCCAGGACCGTGGGGAGGCTGGGCAGCTCCAGTGCCTGCTTGCCTCATTCATTGTTGGTCTGTTTACCTGGGGGGGCCCTTTGCCTTAGCACATGTGTGGCCCCTGTGATTGGATAGAGTCCTGTGGGAAACCAGTCCTAGTCAGGGAGAGCCCGGGGCTGTTTCCCCATAGGACTCTATTCTCAAAGTCCCATAGCTGGGTGACCAATGTAGACGCAGGTCCCATGCCTTGCCCAGGAGGACTGGCTCCTGGGAGCCCAGAAAATACCAGTGGGAGATGGGAGGTAAGGTGGGGCAGCCTGGTTGGGGTGGATCTGGGGCAGAGATAGGGAAGAGGCTCTTCCTGGAATGCATGGGGCACCTTCAGGGGTCTAGGGGGCCAGGGGACCTTAAGCCTAGGCCCAAGGCAGATCCTGACCCTGCACCTCCCATCCCCACAGGACATCAACAATGCCTGGGGCTGCCTGGAGCAGGTGGAGAAGGGCTATGAGGAGTGGTTGCTGAATGAGATCCGGAGGCTGGAGCGGCTGGACCACCTGGCAGAGAAGTTCCGGCAGAAGGCCTCCATCCACGAGGCCTGGACTGACGGTGAGGCCGACCCAGCCTCCTGCCTCCCCAGGGCTTCACTTTCCTACTCTCCAGCCCAGCCGGCAGCCGCTACGCTATTCTTTGCTTTTCTTTGTTTCATTTGGTCTCTTACTAGTTCCATGGCATTAGGCAAGTTCATTAGCCTTCTGGTTGCCTCAGCTTCCTCATCTGTAAAGTGGGGATAATAATAGTACCAACCTCACAGGCTTATAAGAATTGAATCAGTTAATACATAACGAAGTTCTGAGGGGAGTTCCTGCATAGTGCAGTGCGGTGTGAATGTTCACCTTGCAGTCAAATGCTCTAGCACCTGAGTGTTCACTTTGGTTTTTTGTTTTTTGGGGGGGGTTTTTGAGACAGAATTTTGCTCGTTGCCCAGGATCGAGTGCAATGGCAGAATCTCGGCTCACCGCAACCTCTGCTTCCTGGGTTCAAGCGATTCTCCTGCCCCAGCCTCCCTAGTAGCTGGGACTACAGGTGCCTGCCACCATGCCCAGCTAATTTTTGTATTTTTAGTTTCACCATGTTGGTCAGGCTGGTTTTGAACTCCTGATCTCAGGTGATCCATCTGCTTCTGCCTCCTGAAGTGTTGGGGTTACAGGTGTGAGCCACTGCACCCAGCTGTATAACGTCATCTTAAGGAATTGTGTCTACAAAGACCCTATTTCCAAATAAGGTTCCATCTCGAGGTTCTGAGTTGACATGAGTTTTATGGGGGACCCCATTCGACCTAATTCAGCCTCCTCACAGGGTTGTTGTGAGGCTTCAGTATTATAGTACATTTCATGTTTATGGTTTTCATCTGTTCAGTTCTTTTTCCTGTATTTCCTGGCCTCCAATTACAATGAACCAGCCTTTGTCTTAGCACATGTGTGTCCCTGTTACTCCAACCTTGAGGCTCTTGGGGACGTGTCTGGTGTCTGCTTATTGGCAGCTAAGGTGAACTCTGAAGAGAGAGGATCATACCTAGGATAGTGTTTCCCCGGAACCTGGACCACGGCTGGAGGTGGGGAACAGGCTGCCCATCTGCTGGGGCCCCTCCGGCCATTTCAGCTGGAGTCTGGGGCAGACCCATTGGCCGGCGGAGCTCAGTGCCCTAAGACTCCCCCATTCAGCCCTGTTTTGTACTCCTCAGACCTTAGGTTGGAGATGAGAAGGAAGAACCATACCCCAAGGCCATTTGGGAGTGGCTTGGCTTGGTGTAGGGCAGCGGTCCCCAGCCTTGTTGGCACCAGGGACCAGTTTCGTGGAAGACAGTTTTTCCGCAGAGTGGGGAGGAGGCAGATGCTTTCAGGATGGCTGTTCTACTTCAGATCATCAGGCATTAGATTCTCATAAGGAGCACACAACCTAGATCCCTCGCATGCGCAGTTCACAATAGAGTTTGAGCTCCTGTGAGAATCTAATGCCGCCCCTGACTCAACAGGAGGCGGAGCTCAGGTGGTAATGCTCACCCACCTGCTGGCTTACCTCCTGCTGTTTGGCCCAGTTCATAACAGGCCACGGACTGGTACCAGTCTATGGCCCGGCGGGTGGGGGCCCCTGGTGTAGGGGATGGAGTGTGCTTGACTGGCTAAGGGGGGTTGGGTCTAGTTCCCCTTTGTAAGTAAAATGCTGGGCTTGCACACAATGGTTAGAGGTTGCTGCCCCCACTTCCACTGTGTGTGTGTGGAGTTATTTATCCAGGCGTGGACAGGGCAGAGTGGAGGAGGGATAGTGGGGATTGCACTGATTCATCACCTGCTTCTATCGGGTCCAGCTCACAGCCAAGGTACAGAGGAAAGATTGACCTTGTCGGCTTGCCAGCCACCAGCAGGGGCACGAGAAGTGCTGGCATGCTGGCACAGCCTCTGGGGAAAGCAGTTTGGCTACACGTATTCACGTCTACCAATTTTACTACACTCTAACCTGGGAATTCCATTTCTTGAGACTGTCTAAAGAATCCATCCTGAACATGGAGACATCTACACTAGGGCAAGCCGAGGGGCCCAGCACGCCACAGGACAGTGAAGGGTTAGGGCGGTGGACGTGCAGCCTTTCAGCAGACATCTGCATGAGAAGACTGTGGAGCCAGGGTAGAAATTCCAATAATGTGCTGCTAATTTTTTTTTTTTTGAGACAGAGTCTCGCTCTGTCACCAGGCTGGAGTGCAGTGGCACGATCTTGGCTCACTGCAACCTCCAACTCCCTGGTTCAAGCGATTCTCCTGCCTCAGCCTCCCAAGTAGCTGGGATTACAGGCATGTGCTACCACGCCCAGCTAATTTTTGTATTTTTAATAGACACGGGGTTTCACCATGTTGGTCAGGATGGTCTCGATCTCCTGATGACCTCGTGATCTGCCCGCCTCAGCCTCCCAAAGTGCTGGGATTACAGGCGTGAGCCACCACGCCTGACCAATGTGCTGCTAAATATTTTAAAAGCAGGAAACATAATTTATATATGCCCAAAGCGTTCACAGAATATCCACATAAGGAAGGACTGAATAGGAGTGGATAAGTAGGCTTACCTATAATTTTTTCTAAACTTGATGTATTACCATTCTGTTTTAAAGAAGAAAGAACAGGGGGCAGGAAAGAAATGCCGCCTGGGGACACAGCCTTGGCTCCCAGCCCAGCCTTATTTTTTGAGATAGGCTGAGCATCCCAGCAGCAGAGGGTTGGGTGTGTGAGTGAGGGAGGCCGGGCCAGCCCCCGTCCTGTGCCTGTTAACTTCACAAGGCAGCTGGTGAGCATCGTCTAACAATGACTGTGGGAGGTCATTTCTTGTTCCTGCTTTCCTCCTGTGGAAACAAATTTAAGAAACGCAAGACCTGCTCATGCCCTGTAAAGAGAGGGCAGTGTGTCTGAGGGTCAGAGAAGGCACTAGCCACTGTCAGATTCTGTGCAGAGTGTACTGGACACACCGACCCAGGGAAGGGGCCCCTGCAGGGCTGCCGGCCGCCAGTGACAGTAACTGGGGACATTCTAAAGGCAGGGTGCCCCTGAGGTGCTTGGGTTGTTTTTTTCCTGGTTATACCAGAGGGTGTGGATGGCTGTGTTGCCTGTTGTGTTTCCTGTTGTGTGTATAATGTCATGCCCTATGCGTTCCCGCAGACTTCTGCATAACCTTCCTACGTAGACACTATCATGGCCTTGGAGGTGCCGTGAGGAGAGCAGTGCTTTTCCCCGTTGCGCCCGTGGTTGGATGTTCTAGTTGCACATTTGCTTTTGTACACTGCAGATCCCTACACAATGGGCACCTCTGTGGGAAGCACCCCCAGAAGTGGAGCTCCTGGGGCCCTGAGGGGTGGGCGGTTGGGACCAAGGAGACGCTTCTCACTCTTGCTCAGGCATGTGGTCCTCTCTCAATCCAGGCAAAGAGGCCATGCTGCGACAGAAGGACTATGAGACGGCCACCCTCTCGGAGATCAAGGCCCTGCTCAAGAAGCATGAGGCCTTCGAGAGTGACCTGGCTGCCCACCAGGACCGTGTGGAGCAGATTGCCGCCATTGCACAGGAACTCAAGTAGGTGGCCCCAGATACCCCTGCCCTGTAGCGCCCTGTGGTGAGGGGCCAAGGCTGGGCTTTCTCAGCTGCTGGGGGAGGTGGGGGTGTGGCCATGGAAGGTGGGTGCCCAGGTGGGAAGGGAGTCTACGCAGAAGACAAATCTCTCTCCTGGTGGGGAAGGAGCCCGGGACCACAGCCTTCCTGTTAAAGGCCACCAGTTCTCACCTGTAGCTAGTACAGGAGCAGAGGGTGACCAAGCCTTGGTTCCGAGCTTTCTGGTTGGGCCTTGAGGGCTCCCTGCCGTTGGCCATTGGGGTGAAGGCTGGTGTCACCTCCAGCCATGATTGGGGAAGGGGTCTTCTTTGGTCTCCTCTCTGCGAGTCTCCTGAAAGAGGGGAGGGGGTGGAAGGAGTGCCTGGAAGGTCTCTTGAAGGGAGTGCCCCTGGCTCTTGCCAGCACCACCAGCCACCCCACTGGCAGCCTCAGGGAGAGGGAGATGGGCCATGAAATTAACCTGGGTCCCCCGACTTCCTTGTCTCTTCCCTCCCCAGTGAGCTGGACTATTATGACTCACCCAGTGTCAACGCCCGTTGCCAAAAGATCTGTGACCAGTGGGACAATCTGGGGGCCCTAACTCAGAAGCGAAGGGAAGCTCTGGAGGTGAGGGGTCCCAGAGAGAGATCTAGGCCCATATCCAGCAGCCCTGAGGTGCTCCTTCCTGTTTCTTGACTCTCTTTGCTTTGGGCTAAAAGACTGTGGGTTCCCCAGACCTCCCCCAACCCTGGCCTAAATGTGGAAGATTTACTTTGGCACAGGATTTGGACTTTGCCCTCATGGCGATGCCTCCTCTCTTGCCCTCACTTGTCTCATCCTCCCAGTTTAGTGTGCTTTACAGCCCAACCCCAGCCATTTGAGAACCCTCCTATTCTACACAACAGACTCTGGGAGCCAGGCCAGGTGACTGTGATGTGAGATGGTTCAGACACCTGGCAGGAAGAGCTTGTTCTTTCTGCCTGATTGAGGCAGTGCTTCTAGACCTGGGGCTCACCAGGAGGATCTCAATAGGAGTGGGGGATGATTCTGGACATCACTGTACTAACGCCCACCCTATTTGGCACTCCCAGCGGACCGAGAAGCTGCTGGAGACCATTGACCAGCTGTACTTGGAGTATGCCAAGCGGGCCGCACCCTTCAACAACTGGATGGAGGGGGCCATGGAGGACCTGCAGGACACCTTCATTGTGCACACCATTGAGGAGATCCAGGTGAGCCCCACCCCCCTCCCCAGAGGCTGGCTCCCCTGGGGCCCTTGGCCCACGCTCTGCGGGTCACTTTTGCAGGACTGCCCCTGAGGAAGAGCATCCCAATGATTTTATAGACACAAAACCTTTGCATTTGACTTATTTTGACAAGATAATATATGTGCATGGTCTAAAATAAAAAAAAAAATTAAAAATGTGTATGATAGGGTCTCCCTCTGACTCCTTATCCTCCAGTCCCTAGTTCTCTCCCCAAAGGTAAGAATTTGACTACAGTCTCTGCACACAAGCAAATATGTTTGTTTCTATGATTTGCACCCTTTTTGTATAAAACAAAAATTAGCTTTTATTATATACCGTATTCTAAATCTTGATTTTTATTTATTTTATTTTTTTAGAGACAAGGTCTCGCTCTGTCACCCAGGCTGGAGTGCAGTAGTGGGATCATAGCTCACTACAGCCTCCAACTCCTGGGCTTAAGGGATCCTCTTGCTGCAGCCTCCATAGTAACTGGGACTACAAACTCACATCACTATGCCTGGCTAATTTTTTAATTTTTTTTTTGTGGAAATGGGGGTTTTTCTTTGTTGCCCAGGCTGGTCTCGAACTCCTGGCTTCAAGAGATCCTCCCATTTCAGCCTTCCAAAGTGCTGGGATTACAGTCATGAGTCACTGTGCTCAGCCGTGAACCTTGATTTTTAATGTAACATTTATTTGGAGCTCATTTCACATCAGTTAGCAGCTTCCTCAGTCTTTCATGCAGCTGCAGAGTACTGGGTTTAAAAGGTTTTGCCAGGAGCTAAGGAAGTCCATGTTGTGGGAGGTCATCTGGGGAGTGAGCCTCTGGAGCAGCCCTTCTCCTTGACCTGTCAGGTGGTGAACACGCCAGAGGGTTTGCTGTTCATTTCACCAGCCCTAAGGATGAAACTATTGCTTTTGATGACTGTGGCTTCTCCTTCCTGTGGCCATACCTGCCATCCCAGTTCTCAGCCACAAGAATCTTTGAATTGATGCCTCCTGGTCTCCCAGCTGGTGTGGAACTCAACTTCCATGGCCCTTCCACTCACTTCTAGCGCTCCCTTTGTTCCTCTTACCCATATATTCCCATCTCTGTCCAGGGACTGACCACAGCCCATGAGCAATTCAAGGCCACCCTCCCTGATGCTGATAAGGAGCGTCTGGCTATCCTGGGCATCCACAACGAGGTGTCCAAGATTGTCCAGACCTACCACGTCAATATGGCGGGCACCAACCCCTACACAACCATCACGCCTCAGGAGATCAATGGCAAATGGGACCACGTGAGTTGAAGGGCATGGGCCGAGCCATCGTAAGTTTCATAAAGGCAGGGATTTTTGTCCATTTTAATTGATTTTTATCAATTTCATTTAAAATTGTCATATAGTAAACACTCATTATTTGTCCAAATGTCAAATGACTGGATTTCCAGAACAGGTTGACACCTTCACTCCTGTTCTGTTACTGACCGGCCCTTCCCCTCCTGGGTCCTCCATTTCCTCATCTGGCACATGGGCAGATGGCTGACCTGTCCCCAAAGTCGCCTTGTTATTCTTGCCCCAGGTGCGGCAGCTGGTGCCTCGGAGGGACCAAGCTCTGACGGAGGAGCATGCCCGACAGCAGCACAATGAGAGGCTACGCAAGCAGTTTGGGGCCCAGGCCAATGTCATCGGGCCCTGGATCCAGACCAAGATGGAGGTGGGTCCCGTGCTGGGAAGCCGTGCTGGGGCTCCCACCCCTCCCCACACTATCCCAGCCAGCCAGGCTGCCTGTCTCCCTGGGTGGGACCCATGGAGGACTGAGGCCCTGAGCCCACCATGGGTCTGCTCTCCTGTAGAAGGCTGTGGGGGTCTATGTGAGGAAGCCCTGCTGGCACTATCTGATTTGGGAGCAAAGACATATGAGGACACCACTAAGAAGCTGCCTATGGGCTCACGCCTGTAATCCCAGCACTTTGGGAGGCCGAGGCAGGTGGATCACCTGAGGTCAGGAGTTCGAGAGCAGCCTGGCCAACATGGTGAAACCCTGTCTCTACTAAAAATACAAAAATCAGCCAGGTGTGGTGATGCGTGCCTGTAATCCCAGCTACTTGGGAGCCTGGGGCAGAAAAATCACTTGAACCCGGTAGGCAGAGGTTGCAGTGAGCGAAGACTGTGCCATTGCACTGCAGCCTGGGCAACACAGCGAGACTCCATCGCAAAAAAAAAAAAAAAAAAGAAGAAGAAGAAGAAGCTGCCTGTGAAAGTCCCATAGGAGGGTCAGCTCCTGAGCACCTGATCCAGCTTAATCCCTTTGGTGTCTCTTGTTGACCAGGCCTCCCCTTCCTCTCCTCCTCCTCCTGAGCAATGAGCCTGGCCAAAGAAGATGATTGATCAATCCCAGAAAGAGAACTGAACCCCAGTGGAGCACAGAATGTTTTGCTGAATTGTGTGGGGTAGATAGTGGGGTGCTTTAGCAGATCAGGAAAGGGGCCCTGCTTGGCTAGAGCGTGGCCTCTGAGTTCCTTAAGGGCAGAGACCATGTTGAGTTCACATTTGTGTGTGTCGCCCCCCGCACCCCTGCCAGCACATTGTCCGTAGTAGACAGGCAGGAAATAGCTACTGGATTGAATTGAGTGGACAGAAAGTGCTTTCACAAACAAGGGTTGTTTACATGGATGAATAACAGACATAAATGGGCATTAGGCCTGGCCTACAGGGATGGATGGGATTCAGGTGGGCCAGGGCAGGCAGCCCAGGAGGCAGAACAGCAGGAGCAAGAGCATGGGCACTGAGGGAGGTGAGTGAGGTCTGCCGAGGCTATGAGGATCCTGGCTCAGTGGGTCCCTGAGATGGACAAGACTTGGGAAAGGGGCATTTGAATGGCAAGCAGAGGAGTGAATATTTAGGTTAGAACTGACCCTGCATTCCCTTCCTGAGGCTGACAGGTACCTGAGAGCTGGTAGGTATTTCATCCAGTGATAACAGTGCTTGTTATATACCTCTGTGGTGCTGTTTCCATACCTAGGAGCACCCATGCTAAAAGTGTCTTACTAATTACCAGTGATGGCCTCCTTAGGGCTGGGATAGGAACTGAGAATCATTTGAAGGCTTAACAAATGATTTTGGAGGCCCCAGTCCCCACCCTATGGGAGCAGAGTGAGGTGGTCTGACAAGGTGCCTCTTTCCTGGTGAGCAGGAGATCGGGAGGATCTCCATTGAGATGCACGGGACCCTGGAGGACCAGCTCAGCCACCTGCGGCAGTATGAGAAGAGCATTGTCAACTACAAGCCAAAGATTGATCAGCTGGAGGGCGACCACCAGCTCATCCAGGAGGCGCTCATCTTCGACAACAAGCACACCAACTACACCATGGAGGTGGGTGGGGCTGGCCTTGTTCCTCTCGGGGAGCCCATGTCCCCTTCTTTCCTTCCTCCTGGGTGGGGAAGTCTCCAAGGAAACAGGTCATAGTTGGAGGATAAATCACTTCACCTCTGAAGCCTCACATCTTCAACTTTTAGTACCTTTTACTTTCCCGAGGAACGTGTTGAGAATACATATTTCTAGGCCCCGTCTCTAGAATTTACTTCACTAGTTCTGGGGTGGAGTTCAGAATAAGCACTTCTGGTGGTTCCGGGTGCTGGCGGGCTCCAAACACTGGCTCAGGCACCTGCTTGTAAGATGGCTACTTGTTTTAACTGTGAAAGTGTGTGTGGGCTGGGGGTTGTGGGGTTGGAGGTTCGGGGAATCACACATTTTTTTGTCTCAATCTTTCCTACCCCCAAATCTGCCCCCCTTCCTGACCTGACCCCCATTGGCAAGTCCCGGTCTCTTTGCTCTCCCAGGCAGAGGCTGCCACCCTGCCCCCTTGATCATCTAGGGTCCCTGTCCTAGTAGGTTGTGCTTGTCCTGGTTCCCCTCCCTCTGGTGACACTCAGCCACACGGAAGGCCAAGTTTGATGGCTTTGGCCATTTTGATAGTTGGGGAGTAGGGTGGATAGGGGCCGCCAGGAGCCCAGGCCTGGGACCCCTTTGCTGACAGGCCTCTTGCCTGCCTGCAGCACATCCGTGTGGGCTGGGAGCAGCTGCTCACCACCATCGCCAGGACCATCAACGAGGTGGAGAACCAGATCCTGACCCGGGATGCCAAGGGCATCAGCCAGGAGCAGATGAATGAGTTCCGGGCCTCCTTCAACCACTTTGACCGGGTGAGAGCCCCACCCTGTGTTTTCTTAGTGCAGCCCCCAACCCCTGCCCCAGGGCCCTGGAGGGCACTTCCCCGGGATGTGGGCTGCCATGCAAGTGAGGAGGGAGAGAAAGGGGAAACTGCCATCAGCCTGCCCTGACTCGATGCACCCCACAAAACCAACCTTAGAAAACCTGTGTTGGTGCCTCATAAGCTTCCCTGCTTTCTGGGAGAGAGTGTTCATACTGTGGGTAGAAAGAGGACCTTTGACCCCTGACCCTTGCTCTCCTACCATGAAGAGTCACCTGCAGTGAAGGCTTGCTGCTCCCTGGCTGTGGAGACAGAGGAGCAGAAGAGAGACTCCTCCTGCCCTCGCTGGCCCTCACCCCTACCCTGACCTCCAGCGGCCTCTGGGACTCTGCTGGGGATGTCAGAGGCCTTGGTCCTGGGTTCCCATCCCAGCTCTGGGTCAGGCCGGGTTTTAGTGGGCTGCCCCTTCCCAGTGCCCTGGGGCTTGCGGGCGGTCCCAAGGCGTGGGAGCATGTTCTTGGGTGCTGCCCACCACCCCTGCCTGCTTCATGGCTCTCTAGGCACCTGGGGGAAGTCCCTGGGGAAGCCGGGGGGCTGGGTCACTTCTGGGGGAGCTTCTCACCCTTGTGGCTCATCACACCCCACTCTGGTCCTGCTCCCTGGAGCAGGGCTGTGTGTGCTGGGGGGAGGGCACCCCCTGGAGCCTCGTTGGTGTGTCTAACCGTGTGCACTTTTATTTCCCCTCCTCCCCCGCCCCCACCCTCCCTCCGCATGCCTGCCCCTGTGTCTCCCCACACACGCCACCCTCCCCCGGGGCATGCCCCCCTCACGGCTCCACCTCCCTGACACCGCATGGCTCGCTGCCTGGCGCACCGCGGCCCCAGGATCACTCCGGCACACTGGGTCCCGAGGAGTTCAAAGCCTGCCTCATCAGCTTGGGTTATGATATTGGCAACGACCCCCAGGTACTCGCCTCCTGCATGGAGCACGCTCAGGGGTGGCGTCTGGGGCGAGAAATAATGCGTTTTTCCTTTTTCTCTTCTCTCTGTCTGGATCTCCTGTCCCCCTCCTATGGGCCATGGGGCTCGTCCTCTCCTGCTGTCTCTGTCTGCCCTGTCACTGGTCCACCCTCTGCCCTGTGCTGTCTTTTGTGGCAACCTGCTGGGTGCCCACTGTCTTCCATCCTCACTGCTCTTCATCCCATGGGTGGATTTTTGCATCTCCCTGCTCTGTCTTCCTCCTGTCTTTGGACGTTGCCACCAATGTGTGTTTGCATCTTCTCCTCCTATGTTCCTTTCCCCGTCCTGATCCCCCACACCATAAACCTCATCCCCGCTCTGGCCATCTGTTCCTGTCTTCCTGGCCCCGGGCCGGCCCTTCCTCTTCCTGCCTTCCCGACCCTCCTTGTGTCTTGGTACCACTGCCCCCCACAGAAGAAGACAGGCATGATGGACACGGATGATTTCCGCGCCTGCCTGATCTCCATGGGTTACAACATGGTAACGTAAACCCCACCCTCTGTCTGCCCTGGTGAGGAGGCAGCCAGCTGGCGGGAGCGGCCAAGTCCCAGGAGTGGCAGGCTGGAGGCCCTCAGGCTAGGGATTGCCCTCTCTGGAGGAGCCACAAGGCCCATGTCCTTGGGGAAGATGGCTCCCTGAAAGCCGGCCCGGCCACCGGCCTGTGTGTATCCAGGAGCCCTGGCCTCCTCGTCTCAGTCTCTGTGCTACTTCATCTTCTGGTACTTCCTCACTCCCACTGTGGACAGCTGGGCTGACCCTGAGGCTGGCAGGAAGGACTGGTGGTGTGGGACATCCCAGGTTGGGGGTTGGCCTGCGTCACCTCACATGGAGCATGGAAATTGAGACTTCCACCTCTGTCCTGGCGGTGGCTCCGGTTGGGCCTGCTGCCCCTCTGGATTGTCCCAGGCCGTCCCCCATTCCCCAGCCTTCCTATTCTGTCCCCCCTCACACAGACATTCTGAGCAGGGCAGTCAGGTGACTCCTGGGCCATGGTGCCAAGTGAAGAGCTCACAGGCTGCCCAGTGCAGTGCAGAGCATGGGCATGGGGCTAGGAGCAGTGAACCTGGGAGTAAATCCCAGCCCTTCCATCATTAGCGTGTAGCCTCAGGTGAAGTGGGGGAACCCTATAGGACTGTTGCAAGGGTTAAATGAAGGAATTTAAGTCTGTGCATGTATCTGGCACATAGAAAATACAGTGTGGTGGGGAGAGAACAGATTCTAGAACCAGACTGCCCGAGTTCAAATCCCAGTTCTGCTGCTTCCTGGCTGTGTGACCCTGGGCAAGTCACTTAGCCTGTCTGGGCTTCAGATTTCTCATTTGTACAATGAAGATAATAAAATACCTACCTTTATGGTTGTAGTGAGGATTAAATGAATTGAAATAAAGCTTTTAGGTTAATACTTGGCACATAAGATATGCTGCATAGGTGGCAGCCATTGTTAATCGTTGTGATCACTGTAATTATTATCAACATGATTATTTGCTGTAAGAGGAACCCAGACGTCTGCAGGGCATGGGAAACCCTGAGCTGGGTCTCTCCTCTTGAGTGTTGTGTCCCCATCATACCCTTAGGACAACCCAGGTTAGGTCAGGGGGATGTGCCCTCCTCTTCCAGCCACAGGCTGATCTGAGCCCCCAGGGTCTTCAGTCCATTTGAGATATTCCCAGCAGGCCATGGGCTGACAGGCCTGGGGTTGGCTGTTTCCTCCAGGGAGAAGCAGAATTTGCCCGCATCATGAGCATTGTGGACCCCAACCGCCTGGGGGTAGTGACCTTCCAGGCCTTCATTGACTTCATGTCCCGCGAGACAGCCGATACAGATACAGCAGACCAAGTCATGGCTTCCTTCAAGATCCTGGCCGGGGACAAGGTGGGTGTTCTGTGGCATGGGCATTGTGCTGGGGTGGGAGGCACTGGCTGGACTGTGATCTAGAGGGGTGAGAGCTGGAACCGCCCCTTCTTCCAGGGTCCTTTGGCCTCTCCTTGTTTGCCACTTCTACCCATTTCTATAATGCCTTGGGCTCAGCTAAGGTGTCAGGACACAGGATTAGTATAAGTGACTCTCCCAGGATCACTGCTTGCCAGTGAGGGACTCCATAGCTGGGATGAAATGACGGGTGGCAGAGGGGAGTGGAGTGGTGTGGATGTGTAATTGGACTCTTGGAGTCCATCTGACAACCCCCGGGACTTCACCCTTGGTATCATCCTGTGCATTGGCACGGACTATAGTGGGAGCAGGAAGAGGGACTGTGGGACACAGGAAGGAAGCACGTCTCTCATGTTTTCTACCCTGAGCAGTGATCCACTCTGGGTTTCCCAGTCTCCCAAGTACCCTGCAACACTCCACCTGGCAGTGGAGGGATGCAGGGGATTGTCTCCATGGATGCCAGAGGCTCAGTCCAAGTCTCCATTATTCTGAGATGGTCATTGGTAGACCTGGATGTCACCCAGAACCACAGCCATCTCCAGCCCAGGGACCTGAGGGGATCTATAGAAGCCACAGATCCCTCAAATATTATAGAAAAGACTCACAGAGCAGCCAGAAGAAATGGTGGGGGTGGGATGTGGGCCTAGGGTCTGTGTTCTGTTCTGTAAAGTCACAGTAAATCCTTATGCCATCCTTCCTTCAAAACTGAAAAGATTCAGGCCAGGCATGGTAGCTCATGCCTGTAATTCCAGCCCTTTGGGAGGCCGAGGTGGGTGGATCACCTGAGGTCAGGAGTTCAAGACCAGCCTGGCCAACATGGCAAAACCCCATCTCTACTAAAAATACAAAAAATTAGCTGGGTGTGGTGGCATGCACCTGTCATTCCAACTATTCGGGAGGCTGAGGCCTGAGAATCGCTTGAACCTGGGAGGCGGAGGTTGTGGTGAGCTGAGATCACACCACTGCACTCCAGTTTGGGTGACAGAGTGAGACTCCATCTTAAACGGAAAAGATTCAGTTACCAAAAGCAAAAGCCAATAGGGAGGGAATATAATTTCTGAAATGTCTGTCTACAAGGGAATAAAGGCTGAACTACAAAGAAGTCCCTAAAGGTCTGATTTAAGTACAAGAACAACCTTATTTGCATCATAGCACCTTGGAGCTGGAAGGATCCTCAAACCATTTAGTTGTAGTTGCTAATTTTGTAGAAGAGGAAAACTGGGGCTGAGATAGGGGCCTCGTCTCCCAACTTTGGGATTGACAGTGGCAGCTCCACCCTCCCTCAAACTGGTTCCCACGGCACTCTGGCAGAGGTAGGGCATGGTGCAGGGGGACTACCTTGTGGGTCAGAGCCCCCAAATGAGCTCTCCTGGATCTTGAAGCTCCTAAAAGACACAGATTTCAAATAGACCTAGCATGGGCAAAACCTGGGAGAAGGCAGATACCCAGGCTGGAGCTGCTTGCATGGGGCAAGGCCCACATTTCTGCAAAGGAGCTTAAGATAGCCTGACCATATTTGGGAAACAATGATGCCCAAACGTGGATGGTGTTCTTAATCTGCTGGAGGGCTCATTAAAATTAGACTGTCTGTCCAAAGCCTCCAGAGAGCTCAGCTGAGTGCGTATGGGGTCCCCCCAGGAACCTATACGCTCCACCAGAGTATCTGTGGATACTGCTCCAGCACGCAATTATTGCAGACTAGTGTGATTCAGAAGATGGTTATAGGTGTAATTGGCATATGGAATTAGATTGGAAAGTGGCTTAAAAAGTAGGTACTGAAGTGGAAAACCTGAGACAGTTTTAAAAATACATGTGTATGCGGTATGTACACGTGTGGATATTTATGTCCATACATCCTGTAGTTCCAGGAGGGAGGCATAATGCAAATGGCACACGCTGCCTTCAAGCGGCCGGGCTTTGCGGCTGTGTTGGGCCACCCCGCTTTACGGCTGCTGGACTTTGCGGCCGCCTTGATCACTCTTTCCCCACAGAACTACATTACCGTGGACGAGCTGCGCCGCGAGCTGCCGCCTGACCAGGCCGAGTACTGCATCGCGCGGATGGCCCCCTACACCGGCCCCGACTCCGTGCCAGGTGCTCTGGACTACATGTCCTTCTCCACGGCACTGTACGGCGAGAGTGACCTCTAATAACCCTGCCCGGCCGCCCTCGTCCCGTGCGCCGTGCCCTGCCTTGCACCTCCGCCGTCGCCCATCTCCTGCCTAGGTTCGGTTTCAGCTCCCAGCCTCCACCGGGGCGAGCTGGGGCCCACGTGGCATCGAGCCTCCCTGCCCGCGAAGTGACAGTTTACAAAATTATTTTCTGCAAAAAAGAAAAAAAAAAAGTTACGTTAAAAACCAAAAAACTACATATTTTATTATAGAAAAAGTATTTTTTTCTCCACCAAATGGAAAAAAAGAGGAAAGATTAACTATTTGCACCGAAATGTCTTGTTTTGTTGTGACATAGGAAAATAACCAAGCACAAAGTTATATTCCATCCTTTTTACTGATTTTTTTTTTTCTTCTCTCTGTTCCATCTGCTGTATTCATTTCTCCAATCTCATGTCCACTTTGGTGTGGGAATCGGGGTAGGGGGTACTCTTGTCAAAAGGCACATTGGTGCATGTGTGTTTGCTAGCTCACTTGTCCATGAAAATATTTTATGATATTAAAGAAAATCTTTTGAAATGGCTGTTTTTTAAGGAAGAGAATTTATGTGGCTTCTCATTTTTAAATCCCCAGAGGTGTGACTAGTCTCTTTATCAGCACACACTTAAAACATTTTAATATTGTCTATAAAAAATAGGACAAACTTGGAGAATATGGACAACTTTGATATTGCTTGGCAAGAACGGTATTAAAACAACCACACTCCTATGACAACTCTTTGCCTGCTCCTTGCTTGATGTTTTCTGGAAGTGTGTGTGGGGTCAAGGATGGCGTGGGGCACCTGTATCTACCCCTAATGTTTTTGACCCTGCTGTGTTCAATCGTCTTACACTTCAGTTTCTTCATTTTAAAAAGGAAAAGGTAATTTCTCCAGTCTCCTATGAGTTGGACAGAAAGTCATGGATGCGTAAAGGACTTCTTGATGATAAGCCCCACCTTCATTTTTCCACGGCATCAAACAGCTCTGTGACATCTGCATTCCCCCGAATTGTTTTATTTTTGCTGCAGGGAACAGCTTGAGTTGTCTCTTAAGAGTCATCTCATCCCTTGCTATTCAAGATGACCCACAGATGGCAGCCGTTCGGCATCACCTGGGAGCTCATTGGAAATACAGAATCTCAGGCCCCATCCCTGAATGCCAAATACTGTGTGTACTGCTGTAGCCTCTCCAGAGTAAAAGATAGTCTTTATAGGACGCCGTCTGCTCTGGCACCAGGGCCCCTGAGCCCATGCCTTTTATCTGACCTTTGTTTTGCAACCCATTACATCACTTGCCCCCTGGGCATCCTTTGAATGTCATCCTTGGCCAATTCTCATTGTACCCTGTTCCAACTTGCTTTAAATGATTGGGTGGATGAAATTCTCCCCATTGACAACTGACAGGTAGAATTAATTGTTCATACGTCAGTGGGATGAACTCATTACAGCTCTTTCCTGCCTATGTGGATGTGTAGCTCTTAACGTTTTTATCTACCTCCAACTTTTTTGTAGGGACTTTGTTGATAACCTCATGAAGGCCCATCTCTCCTCTCTCTGGCCTGTCCATTCCTTAACAAAACCCTAATGACTGTTCTGGTACCAAATCTGTGGCAGGAGTGTGACCTAGCTTCTACCCACCTCTTCCATCACTGGACCAGCTCATAGTTTGTCCCTTGGACATGGGGTTAGTGCCCAACAAGCGTAGTCATTTGGCGAAGTAAGTTATTAGAAGGGAGAACAGATTCAATTTCCTGATGTGGTGAGGAGGGGCTGAAGGCTTTGACAGTTCCTTGGCCTATGTCAGGCTCTCTGGTACTTCTGCAGGTGGCATGAGCTGTGTGAAGCACCTCTGAATTTAAGGCTCCAAAGCTCTCCAACAAAAACAAGACTTTAGACTAGGGTCTGCATTATGGGCGCCAAGGGAAGAAATACAACCTGAACATCAGTGCCTGTCAAGGGAGGCAGATGTGAGCTCAAGTCTGCCTGCCACCGGCCATTTGGATTACCTTGGTCAAGTGACCTCCTTAAATGGGGCCAATAATGTTGCTTTCCTTCTCTCTCTGGCACACAGTAGGCATGTAATAAGTGGCAATGGGTATTGTTCCTAGAGTTGTATAAAAAAACAGCTGTAGCAGGGCATGGTGGTACATGTCCATAGTACCAGCTACTTGGGAGGCTGAGGTGAGGATCACTTGAGCCCAGGAGTTTTGAGTCCAGCCTGAACAACATAACAAGACCCTGTCTGTAAAAGGGGGAAAAAAATTCAGTGTGCTTTGTTATGCTGTTTAAAATATTCTTAAAGAAAAAGGCCTGATTACAGAAAAATACCATTAAGGGAAGCCCTCCTTCAGTCTCTGTGCTCTGTAGTAGGCTGAGTAATGATCCCCCAAGATGTCCATGTCCCCTGAAACCCATGATTGTTAATTTATATGACAAATAAGACTTTGCAGATGTGATTAAGAATCTTGAGGTGGGGCCGGGCGCAGTGGCTCAAGCCTGTAATCCCAGCACTTTGGGAGGCGGAAATGGGCGGATCACGAGGTCAGGAGATCGAGACCATCCTGGCTAACACGGTGAAACCCCGTCTCTACTAAAAAATACAAAAAAACTAGCCGGGTGAGGTGGCGGGCGCCTGTAGTCCCAGCTACTCGGGAGGCTGAGGCAGGAGAATGGCATAAACCCGGGAGGCAGAGCTTGCAGTGAGCCGAGATCCGGCCACTGCACTCCAGCCTGGGTGACAGAGCGAGACTCTGTCTCAAAAAAAAAAAAAAAAAAAAAGAATCTTGAGGTGGGGAGATTGTTCTGGATTATCTGGGTGGGTGCTCAGGGAGCAGGTGTGTCAGCATCAGAGGAAATGTGACAACAGAAGCAGGGGTTGGAGTGATGTGAGGCCACAAGCCAATGAATGTGGGCAGCCTCTAGAAGCTAGAAAAGCCAGGGAAACAGATTCTCCCTGAGAGCCTCCAGATAGAATGCAGGTCTACAGACCCATTTTGAGTCTCTGTTCTCCAGAACTGTGAGATAATATGTTTGTATTGTTTTAAGTCACTTCATTTGTGCTAATTTGTTACAGCAACCATAGGAAGCTAATATGTGCTCCATCATTCATGCCCTGGGGAGCTGGCTGCCTTCCTGATGTCAGTGACCCCTGGCATAGGCATGACCTGCTGGAGAAACTCCTAGCTTCAAAGGCCTGAGTGTGCAACACTGGCCCTTGGGAGACTGCCTTAGCTGCTGGACTTGACTTCCTGAGCCCTAAAAGTGCCATCCATGGAGAGGGAAGGAAGCTTCCAAGCTTTGGGAGCCCCGAAAGGCCAGAATCGCTGGGCCCAGCAGGAGATGGGTGGGCTGCTTAGCTCAGCTGGTTAGTGGCAAAGGGCTGAGGCTGACAGCTGTGGGCTTAATCCAAGAATGGGGCAAGTGACCTCACTTGGAGATCTCTAAGGTCACAGGCTGCCCCTCCCTCAGTGCCCCGTACAGATGAGGCCAAGCTTAGGGGGACAGAACATAGGTAACTGGGCAGTAGCTGGACCTGAGCTTTACAGGACACTCAAACACTGCCTTATAGGATCCTCATCTGAGCAGTAGCTCTAGAAGTTGCTTTGTGAGTTGTTTTGTGATCGTCATGGCTTTCGCAGCCCCAAAAGGGGTGGAGAAGCTGCTATCTGAAATGCAGTTGAGACCTGAGCAAGCACAGCGAAGGTGGTGCAGTGGGGCTCTTTGTCAACGACATGGGCCAACTAGCCAGCTTAAAGACACAGGGGAAATTATTGTAAGGCTTCCTGTTGTCTCAGATGCAGGAGCCAGAGGGCAGTCCAGCTCCAGGTAGGCACCAGCCACAGAACTGGAAAGCCCTTGGGAGGCTGAGGTCCTGCCTTCTCTCTAGCTTATCTTGGCCCCTCTGTGTGTCAGCCTCCCTCCTCTCCCTGCAGTCCAGCTTTGGGTGCACACCTCCCCATGGTGGCAAAGGCTAATTCCGGAGTGCCTAGTGTTGACATTTTCTTGACACAAGAGACTAGTTCCAATTCCAGATGTCCAGGATGCGCTTGGCCCAGGCTGACGTGGTCTGATAAAGTGATGCCTGTCAGTGGATGAGGCTGGGGCCATTGCTCATGGGCTAGATTGGGTATCACCTTTAGGATAACCCAAAAGGTAGTCTCATAAGAACTGTCTCAATTCATCAATTTTCACATTGTAGCATCTCTGATATTGAGCTACAGCATACAATTGATCTCACTTTAGGATTAATGGTGTCTTACAATTGCTGTTGGCCAGACAGCAGTCATGACTTAGTGTCATTGCCTGCCTGTTTGAGACAGGAATGTGAGTCCTGTCTGTTGTCTCAAAAATTTCCATTAATCTTATCTCCTGGTAAGATCAAGCTCCAGTATCAACACTTGCATAGTGGGTCCCCAGAAAGAAAATGCTGGTGGTCATGGTATAGTACTGGCTTAAGAAATGCTAGCCAGGGTGCAATGGCTTACACCTATAATCCCAGCACTTTGGCAGGCTGAGATGGGCAGATCTTTCGAGCCCAGAAGCTCAAGACCAGCCTGGGCAACATGGTGAAACCCCGCCTCTACTACAAATACAAAATTACCCGGGTGTGATTGTGCGTGCCTGTAATCCCAGCTACTTGGGTGGCTGAGGCAGGAGAATCACTTGAACCTGGGAGATGGAGGTTGCAGTGAGCCGAGATCATCCTGAAGGAAGGAAGGGAGGGAGGAAGGGAGGGGAGAGAGAGAAAGAAAAAGAAATGCTGCATTTTCAGTTCTATTGATGGCACAGCAGGTAATGGTGTGTGAAGAAC